>NC_080681.1:9621555-9929923 GCF_030445035.2 Dasypus novemcinctus
GAGCCCCATGTGCAAGGAGTGCACCCTGCAAGGAGAGCTGTGCCCTGCAGGGAGAGCTGCTTTGTGCAAAGAAAGCACAGCCTGCCCAGGAGTGGTGCCACACACACGGAGAGCTGATGCAGCAAGGTGACGCAACAAAAAGAGACACAGATTGCTGGTGCTGCTGAAAAATGCTAGTGGACACAGAAGAACACACAGTGAATGGACATAAAAGAGCAGATAATGGGGGGGGGAGAAATAAATAAAATACATCTTTAAAAAAAAAAGAACATATTGGAGAAAAAGAAAAAAGACAAAGAATAGAGAAAAATATTTATAATCAGCATCACAGCCAAAGGTGTTATTTTCTAATACATAAAGAGCTCTCAGAAATTAATAGAAAATAATAACCCTAAAAGAAAAATGGGCAAAATGCACAATTAAATAGTTTGAAGAAAAAATAAATGCACACGGTTTGGTTTTTAAGCGCTTGAAATATTCGGCCTCATTCTTAATAGGAGAAATGCAATTAAAACCACATATTTTTCATCTATCAGATTGGCAAATTCCAAGAGTTTGATTATACACTTTGTTAGGGAGACTATGGGACAACAAGCATAATCCTCCATTGTTGGGAATGTCAAGGGGTACAACTTCTATGGAGGGCAATTTAGCAGTATGCATTAAAATGACAACTACGTATATCCTTTGACCTAACAACTCCACTTCTAGGAATTTATCCTACCTATATACTTGCACATACATGAAATGACATGTATACCTGGTTATTTATTGCAGCATTATTTACAAGAGCAGAGGATTGAAAGCAAAACAAATGTTCATCATTAGGGGAACTGATTAAATAAATCATTAGGGAAACATATAAATTATACACAATGGCACATCTATACAATGGAACACTGCAATTGAAAAAATAATGAGAACTCTTGATGTATTTATATACCATTTAGCTCTCATTTTTAAAGGTGAAAATATGATATATTATATATTCATAAGTAACTCTGGAAGGATACATAAGAAACTAATCACAGTGGTTTTCTACGTGGGAAGGTTAGAAACTGGGTTAGATAGGTAATACAAATAGAGAGAGTTTTTACTATATTCTCTTTTAGCCTTTCTGAGTTTTATAAATAAATTATCTATTCTTTAAAAATTTAAATAAAATTTTAAAAAGAAAATTTATTAAATATGTACTATATAGAAGAAAATATATTGTTAGGTGTTAGGAAAATAGCAACGTCAGAAAGGAAGTGTACCTGTTCTTAAAAAGACTATTGCTAATCTGGTAGAAGAGACCACCCACTTGTATGAGAAACATAAGAATTATCAAGAATAATGAAACACCATAAAAAACAAAAAAACAAAAAATACCATGGCACAGATTAAAAACAACATATTGAGGAAATGTGGAGTAAAGTAGAAATTTATGTAGGTTCCTGGAAGAGATAAGTTTGAGACTCTCCCATAAAGGAGGCAGAGGACATGGGTTTGATGAAATGAGAGAGAAGGAAGTAGTATAGCTAAAAGTATGGAATTGGGTCATAACACAGAGGATGACTGACAAAAATTCCTTGCTAGAACGGGAATGGATATGCATCACAGCTATCTCCAGAAGCCATTATTAGTTCTGGAGTGGTTCTGATGAAGAAGAAAAGTAGAAACTTCATTCCCACTCTTAATATTCTGATAGCACTATTTTTAAATATGTGGTATAATTCTTATATGGGTGGGGAAAAATAGCAAGATAAAATCAAGGGGAGACTTTTCACTGAAATAAAAATGGCAAGATGGAAAAATAACTTTTGTGTATCCTCTTTTTTCTCTTTAATAAGGAAAGTTTTAGGTTTACAGAAAAATCATGCAGAAAACAGAGTTCCCATATTACCCTTCCCACCTCACTTTTCTCTAGTATTAACACTGCATTAGTGAGGTAACTTTGTTACAATTGATGAAAGAATATTATTATAATTGTACTAGTAACTATACTCCATAGTTTTCTTTAGGGTTCACTGTGTTGTACAGTCCTTTGTTGCTTTAAAAAATTTTTATTCTAGTAATATATATACAACCTAGTTTAACCACATTCAAACATGCAACTTCAGTGGTGTTAATTACATTCACAATATTATACTACCATCACCACCGTCTTTTACCAAATTCTGTCATCACAAAAAGAAACTCCACACCAATTAAGCATGAACTTCCCATTCCCCATCCCCATGCTGGCCCTTGGTAACCTGTATTCTGGTTCCTGACACTATGAATTTGTTTAGTCTAATCAGTTCATACAGTGAGATCATATATTTGCCCTTTTGTATCTGGTTTATTTCACTCAACATGATGTCCTCAAGGTTCATCCATGTTGTCACATGTATAAGAACTATATTCCTTTTTTATAGCTGAACAATATTCCATTATATGTATATACCACATTTTGTTTACCTATTCATCAGTTGATGAACACTTGGGATGCTTCCATCTTTTGGGAACTGTGAGTAATGTTGCTATGAACATTGGTTTGCAAGTATCTGTTTGAATGTTTGCTTTCAATTCTTTTGGATATGTACCTAGAAGTAGGATTGCCAGGTCATATGTTATTCTATAATTTAGTTTCTGAGAAACTGCTAAACAGTTTTCTACAGCAACTGCACCAATTTACATTCCCACCAATGAACAAGTGTTCCTATTTTTCCATATCCTCTCCAACACTTATTTTCCACTAAAAAAAAAAAAAAGTCACTCTAGTGGGTGTGAAATGGTATCTCACTGTGGTTTTTGATATGCATTTTCCTTTTGCCTAATGATGTTGAGCATCTATTTGTGTGACTTGTTCATTTTTATGGCTACTTTTTAGGAAGGTAATCCTTTGTCTGAAGTCTGTATTCTTACTTGATTAAGTTATTTTGGATTTCACAAAAAAAAGTTAACATTTTCCTTTTCTTTCTTTTTGTAGAGTTTGAAAATTTTGCGAAATATGAAAAAGAGTAAGTTTCTTTACACATATTTTTAGAATATATATACTGCTTTCACGATAATATAATTTCTTCTTATATAATCACCCTGCGGAAAAAAATCAACAGTGTTAGTCCTAAACAGAGCCTCCCTAGGGTGATATGAATCAGAACAATCATACCCCAAGTCTTGCACTTTGCTGGGCTCTATGATGCTAATATTGGGTAGGAAGTAAGGGGGAAGTTTCATGTTTAGTACACAGGAATAATAATTAGTACAATACGTAGCACTTTCTACCATCCTAAGATATTGTTGTACAAGTGTGGTATTTACAATTCCCAGCAGTCTAATGTATTTTCTTTGAAAATACACAGCAAAGTATATTGTGAAACAAATGTTTTTTTTTAAAATAAGCAAAGCATTGACATGTTTCAATTTTTACTAAGTAGTATTAGCAATAAAAATCTGTTGCTTACTATTTTTGCTATATTGTAATGAAAATAAAACACAGACTCTCGAACTGTGGGAAGCCAATTACCTTAGAAATCCTTATTTAACAACTACAAAGTATTTAAAACATGGAGATAAACTTTTCACAAATTTGATTCATTTGGTTAACCACGAAGGACCCATGAGGTATTTGGTATTATATTGGTGTTGAAAGGGAGGGGCAAAGAGCACTGAAAAAACTAGATTTATGGTGTAATCTATGTAAGAAGATTTATAGCTGAATCTTACTTTTTTCTTCTGGGTTTTCACTCTATCTCCCTATCCCTAAACTTCAGATTCTTGAGCTACTCTACTATCATTGCTATCACACCAGGTCTCTAAAATGAAATCATTCCTCATTACAATGGCTAAAGTATGGTTGGAAAATATACCCTTTCCCCTAAGGGTATAGTCAAAAGAGATAAGGTCAGTCCAAAGAGAATTTTAAAAATTCAAAAGGAAATTAGAGTAGGAAGCTAGGTAAATAAAATAGCCAAAGGCAAAGAAATAAGTGACTTGAATAGCCAGCCAAATATTTGTTTGACCAGTTTAGCTTAGGTAACACCCAGCTTTCTTTTTGTAGCTCCAACCCTGTCTTGGGGATATGCAGCAAAAACAGAAAATCTAGGTTGATTTGGGTTGTCATAGCTTTGAGATATGGTGGGACTTTCCGATATTCCCAGTCTTATCTCAAGGTAAGAGCCCAGGTGATTATTCTATGGATCTAAGTTGTGCTTGCTCTCTATTTCTCAGCTCATCTTTCGTTCTTACATGAAGAACAGTATCTGGCCCCCAAAATTTATCTTGAGGCTTTAAACTTATCTGCCTGTTCTTGTATATGCCCCTTCTAGATGGTTCATGACTCTATAATTCCATATATTCTGCCTTTAGCCTGGATCCCCTTAGCCGCGTCTGTGCTTAAGATTGTCCTACTTTTAATGGAATTAGGGTATTTCATCTGTTTGTTTTAAGCTAGCATATAGGTTTAGTGTCATTCATTCATTCATTCATTCATTATTCGTTGATTGCCTTCCGAGGGTCAGGCATTCTGCAAGTCACTGGGTATATGATGGTGAACAAAACAGATATGGATCCTGCCACTGTGGAGCCTAAGTCTAGGGGGGAATTTAGACATTAAACAAGTAAATTCACAAATACATACAAAATAATACAATATGATAAATGCTATGAAGGAAACCAAGCGGGTAATTATGAGAGAAAATAACAAAGAGGGCCAATTTCAAAACAAGTGGATCGGGAAGCCTTCTCCAAGGAAGTGACAATTAAACCTGAGACATAAGGGGGGAGAAGAGCACTCCAGATAGAGGGAACAACATATACAAAAGCTCTGAGGGGTGAAAGACTTTGGTTTGTTGTAGGAACACAGAGGAAGCCAGCACATCTGTAGGGTAATAAAGAGAGAGAAGAGGGAAGCAGATGGGGCTCAAGCAATTGGGCTCTCATCTACCATACAGGAGGTTCAGGGTTTAATTCCTGAGGCCTCCTGGTGAATGCGAGATGGCCCACGTGGAGTGCTGGCCCACATGGAAAGCTAGTGCAACAAGATGACGCAACAAAAAGAGACAGAGGAGAGACAATAAGAGATGCATCAGACGAGGGAGCTGAGGTGGCACAAGAGACTGAGAACCTCTCTCCCACTCCAGAAGGTCCCAGGGTTGTTTCCCGGTGTTGCCTAAAGAGAAGACAAGCAGACACAGAAGAACACACAGGGAATGGACCCAGAAAGCAGACAGCAAGTGCAAAACAATGGGGGATGGTAGTGTTAATAAACCCTTTTAAAAAAAAAAAATAGGGTGAGGCTGGAAAGATAGCAAGGAGAGAAGAGTTAGATACTTACGGGTCACATTAAGTAGTTTAGAGTTTATTTTAATTGCAATAGGAAGCTACAGAAGGGTTTTAAGCAGAGAAGTTACATGATCTGGTGTTTTTTTTTGTTTTTTTTTTAAAAGATCATTCTGGCTGAATAAAGAATGAATTATAGAGTAATAAGAGTAGAAGCTGTCAGACATGATGCCTGACACCAACATTTGGAAGAACTTCCAATTGCTCAGAACTCCTTCAGTGGCAAGTGACAAAAACCTCACCTTAAGTTGGTTTAAGTAGAAAAGGGGATTTATTGCCTTATAACCAAGGGTTCAAATGAAGTAATCAGGATCTAATCTACCATTCCATATCTCTTGGCTTTGTTCACTCTGTGTTGGCTTATTCATAAGCAGGGTTCTATCAAGTTGTTTCAGGCTTATAATGGGAAAAAAATAGCTCTTTCCTGGTTCCTCAATCAAAAGTCCCATGATTAGCATTTATTGGTCTGACTATCTTAAATTTGTTCATTTGCTCATCCCTGAACCAATTATTGCTAGTGTATTCAATGCTCTGATTAAGGCAGGACAGTGTCATATCTAATATTTTACAATTATTACATGAGTACATTGACCAATCAGGAATTAGGTCAACCCTAAACAAGTGATATGACCAGGTACCAACTGAAAATCAGCCCAGTTATAATCAGTTCTTTGATCTTAGGGTAAAATCACCTCTATTGGAAGCATACAAACTGAGAATTGGACAGGGGTGGTTTCCTAGAGGAAAATTTAAGTTCTGTTATCAAAAGAAGGGGGAATGGATGCTGGGCAAGCAGCATAAAAATATAACAAACCAATATGCAAAATAGTAGTTCCCTCTGACACATAAACTCTTTGCATCCTTTTGTACAAACACCAATATTCTATTTGGGACAACTCTCAGCAGTATAAAGATGATTGCTATATTCTGAATTTTCTCTCCTTTACCTACTTTTTTTTTTTTTATATATGTTCATTCTTATTTACTTTGTTGTTTTTTTATTTTTAAAATTTAATTCCATTTTTTTTAAAGATACATAGATCACAAAAATTGTTACATTAAAAAATATAAGGGAAGCGGACTTGGCCCAATAGATAGGGCGTCTGCCTACCACATGGGAGGTCTGCGGTTCAAACCCTGGGCCTCCCTGACCCATGTGGAGCTGGCCCATGTGGAGCGCTGATGCACACAAGGAGTGTCGTGCCACACAAGGGTGTCCCCCACATAGGGGAGCCCCACATGCAAGGAGTGCGCCCCATAAGGAGAGCCGCCCAGCGCGAAAGAAAGTGCAGCCTGCCCACGAATGGTGCTGGAGAGCTGACGCAACAAGATGACACAACAACAAAAAAGAAACACAGGGGGCGGTGGACTTGGCCCAGTGGTTAAGGCATCCGTCTACCACATAGGAGGTCCGTGGTTCAAACCCCAGGCCTCCCTGACCCGTGTGGAGCTGGCCCGTGCGCAGTACTGATATGTGCAAGGAGTGCCATGCCACGCAGGGGTGTACCCCGTGTAGGGGAGCCCCACACGCAAGGAGTGTGCCCCATAAGGAGAGCCGCCCAGCGCGAAACAAAGTGCAGCCTGCCCAGGAATGGTGCCGCACACACGGAGAGCTGACACAACAAGATGACACAACAAAAAAGAAACACAGATTCCCATGCGGCTGACAACAACAGAAGCAGACAAAGAAGACAACACAGCAAATAGACACAGAGAACAGACAACCGGTATAGGGGGGGAAGGGGAGAGAAATAAATAAATAAATAAATCTTAAGAAAAAAAGAAACAGATTCCTAGTGCCACTGATAAGGATAGAAGTGGTCACAGAAGAACACACAGAGAACGGACACAGAGTCCAGACAACTGGGGGTAGGGGGGAAGGGAGAGAAAAAAAATATATACAAGAGGTTCCCATATATCCCACACCCCACCCCACCCTACCACACTCCTCCCACATCAATAACCTCTTTCATCATTGTGGCACATTCATTGCATTTGGTAAATACATTTTGGAGCACTGCTGTACCACATGGATTATAGTTTACACTCTCCCCCAGTACACTCAGTGGGTTATGGCAGGATAATGTCCAGCATCTGTCCCTGCAATACCAATCAGGACAACTCCAAGTCCCAAAAATGCCCCCACATCACACCTCTTCTTTCCTCTCCCTGCCCTGAGCAACTACCTTGGCCACTGTCTCCACATAAATTATACAATTTCTTCCATTGCTAGAGTCACAATACTTCTATAGTAGAATACCAGTAAGTCTGCTCTAATCCATATTTTATTCCTCCATCTTGTGGACCCTGGGATGGTGATATCCACTCTTCCTCTAAATCGAGAGGAGGCTTAGATCCCACATGGTTGATGGATGTGATCCCCTGCTTGCAGTTGTAGGCACTCTCAGTTCCCTGGTGTGGTGGTTGACCATCTTCACCTCCCTATTAGCTGACTTGGTAAGTCCAATAAACCGGAGAGTAGGAGTTGCAATTCTGCTGAGGCTCAGGGCCCAGCTGACACAAGGCCAGTCTAGAGATTCAAGTCCCCCATGTATACACCAACCCCAGCACCAACCACAGGTTCAGTAAAAGTGACAGAAGAGGCATGTGTAGGAAGGTCACATCTGAGTCCAACTCCATCACACTCAGGAGCACAAATTTTTACCCACTTCTTATGCCTCTCTCTCCTCAGTGCCTAACCCAATGCTTGGCACAAAGTATTCAATACTATTATTTTTAATTCAATCTGATTGAGATTCACTATGTTCTTTAGTGATTTATTCTACCATTATGGGTGTGTGGTTACTATATATATAACACACACACACATGCATCACACACAAACACATATATGTGGCCCTCATACTTCATTCTGAAAACACTGACAACCTAGTAATAATAATTTCTTCCTATTTATATGCTGTTTCTTAGAAAGTTTACGTAAACCTGAAATTATCTTTCTTCATTGCTAGATAGTGCAGGTACAAAATGTAGACTTTTTACAGGCTTGTTTTCAAAATGGGGCAGAAATTAATACATGAGTACATTAAGGTGTTGGCAAGAGAAATATATTTTTAAACTTACCTATTTGTGGCTAAAATAGCAAAACAAAGCAAGAAAACAATGCTTTTGGGAGATCAGAACCTTCTATAATGGGAAAAGTGTGGGCTGGAAAGTGGCATGAAGGAAGATATTCCAGGAGTGGAGGACAGTGTAAGAAAAATCCTCAGCTGCCCATGGGTGAATTAAAGTGGAGAAAAAAATGGTTTAAAAGAGTATTAAAGGAGTGAATGTGGCTCAAGCAGTTGAGCATCTGCTTCCCACATGGGAGGTCTCGGTTCCGATGCCTCTTAAAAAACAAAACAAAAGAACAACAAACAAACAAATAAATTAAAAAACCAACTCAGGGGAGCCAATGTGGCTCAGTGGTTGAGTGCTGGCTTCTCACATACAAGGTCTCAGGCTCAATCCCTGCCCCAGGTACCTAAAAAAAAAAAAAAAAAAAAAAGAGTATTAAGAGTAGTCAGAGTGAAAAATAAGTCCAAAGTGAAAATGTGAATCCAAAAATAAGTTGATTCATGATATAATGGATCTTATTCATTATTCCTTTGGCAATTCTCTTTAGTGTTGGACTTTACTATACACTGTTTGCAAAGAAAAGAAACCATTAATATACATACACACACAAATGAGAAGATTAGAACGTTTCAATCCATTTGTAAGCACCTCTATATTTTGTTAAATTTGATAATGAAATTAAATTTGGGAGTATTAATTACTCTGGAGGAAATTTTTTATCTCAATAATTATGTGATCTGATAATTAGCAATCTGAATCTGTCTTCATTCTTTCCATTTCTTTTGATTCTAGGTATCTGTAATTCTTCCCCATCAAGCAAACCAGCAGAATCCATTCAGCCAAATAACTGCAGCTCCTTTCTGAATTTTGGTATGTGTGTAATTTTCCAGCACAGTTAAAAAATTTTACCATTTCTAATATTTTCTTAAAATATTTATAGTATGAGATACATCCGCTTCTCAATGAGAGCTGGTTTTTTGTTTGTTTTTATGAGGTACCGGGGATCAAACCCAGGACCCAAATGTGGGAAGCAGGTGCTCAATCACTTGAGCTGCTTCCATGTTTCTTCTTCTCAGATATCCCTAGATTTGAACATTTCACCTACTTAAAGAGCAGCACAATTTTTTTTTCATTGGCTCCCTTTTATAAAGTAAGCAATATAAATGTTAAGGTTTTGCTACTCAAAAAGATATTTTAATTAAAAAAACAAAACTGGCTAATGAACATTTTAATTTCTAATTAGCACACATGCAAAAAAATTAAAAAGTAGTTTCCTATTAGTCTAAATTATTGAGAATTGACCAGTGAGAGTCTGGATGTAAGCATTCCTCAAATCTCACATACTCAGTACCTGCCTATGTCCTTATTCCTATCTCTAAATCACTTTGGTTATACTCACACCATCAGGACAGATGGGATGATTATGTGACTATTGTGTAAAACTATTTAACCTTTATTGTTTTCCTTCTCTCTTCTTTCTTACCACTCAAGGGAGTAAAATGTTCATGGGCCCAGGCTGTGCCTCCCACCCTAAATAGTTTACTACCATCATTAATAACTTTAATTTATTGGGTTTCTTTCATCTTCTTTTTCTCTTCCCTACTTTCCTTCTCTTTCAGTTCTGGTATAGTTTTTTGTAGGTTCAGATTTAAGCAACAATTGAGTAGTAACTATATGCCAGGTATTGTGTTGGATGCTCATTTGATCCTTGTATCAGTTCTGTAAGGTAGATAATATCCACATTTTTTAAAATGATGAAATTAAAACCTTATATATTTGTTTTTCATTCTCTTCTCCCTTTGAATTTCATAACTTTTTTTTGCTAAATTTGAGCCCCTAGAGTTGCTAAGTTTAAGAGTACCTTGAAAATATACCTCCATCAAATAAAAAGTCATAGAAAGAACCATTATTATCAATCTAAAAATAGCCTTCATAGTTGTAAAAAATTTCCTCATCCTTGTTTGGGGGCAGAAGAGAGGAAGATAAAAAATTGGGATATATAAAAATGATTAACTGTTTAGTTTTTCAGTATTTTTTATTACTTTTTCTATATTTTTCAAACATAATCTCTTAGTAAATTAAGAGGTTTCTGGGCCAACGTGGAGGGATAGCTGGGTTTATTTAATATGATAATTTTGTGAAATAATGCTTATTTTCCTGAAATTGAAATTTCCAGGTTTTGTTATTTGATGGGGGGTGGGGTGGGGTTTATGTGTGAAAAGACATAAAGGACTGAATTATCAAAGGCTATTATAAGTAGGGTTCTTCATCCAATTACTATTAAATTTGTTAAGTGTTCTACAAATTTAAATGTTTTTAGTACTCTATCATTGAAACTATATTAGTATAAATCTATTATACTTATCACTGATGCTTCCTGATCTTTTGAAAACTCCATGTATTTATATATATTATTATACACTCTAATATTGTCTTTCTTTTTTCATTTAATTTCCTTTTCATTTCCAGGTTTTGCAAATCGGTTTTCAAAACCCAAAGGACCAAGGAACCCACCATCAAATTGGAATATTTAATACAGTTTTGGATAATATTTGCAAGTTATGTCCAAATAAAACTACCAGAACACTGCTATAAAATAAGAGTATACTCTATAATATCAGCAATGAAGATAAACTTGAAAAGATTTTTAAAAGAAAACCAATATGCAAATAAATGCCATAAGTTTTGCGTTTTCATCTCATTTACACTGGGTTGGATACAGCAAATGAAAATTTGTCATTTGTGCTTATGCTTTATGAGAAACAGACTGCTCTTTTAGAATGGATTTTTCATTTTTTGAAAAAAAATTTATTCTGTTTTACTTTTCTACAAAAGTATAAATTTTAAAGTTTTGTAAGAATTGGATCTGAAATATTAAATTTCTGTATTGCCAGAATTTACTATAAAAACATATTTTAAAAAATCTAATGTTGTTTCTTGTGACATGACTATTTCCTTGGAGTTATTTTTTGCCTGAATGGAGAGAATATACCCTGTGAAGTTTTTTCAAATGTTGTGGGAAACAGGAAGAAAGAAAAGAGGTTATATTTAAGAGAATAAAATATGCAACTATGACAGTAATCATTTTTGAAAATTTGGATATACCAGTAATTAGGAAAAGGTTCTTATGCCACGTTCTTGATAATGTTTAATTAAAATTATCTATTACCAATTCCAGAAGGGTAACCAATGAAGTAGCTATTTTTGGGTAGTATTTCTTCATCTGAAAAGCCCTCTATAAACATATGCAATTTATATCTAACCAACCAGAGGAATTACTAGTTTAAAAAATATTTCTATATGATGGATCTGCCTTGTCTTAAGAAAATCTGATACTTCAAATCTAATTTTACAAAACACATAAATTAGTAATTATTGCTACAAAGGAGTCTCTTGGCTTCCCCTAATGATATGTTTTTTTTTCTTTAAAAAAAAAGTTCATTTGTAGCTTTTAGAAACATGTATTACTTAAACATCATTTGCTCTATACTATTTTTCATTAGGAAACCTAATTGATGGGGCAAATTGAATGAAATACTTGCACCTATCTATCGAAGTACACAATAGGTGCACAAAAAACTTCGTTTTAAAACTAACCTCACCGGAATCGAGATCACTTAGCTGAAGTAGTACTTCTCCAGGCACTGGTAGCATCAAACCACAGTAATTTTATCGGCTGGGTACTTTATCATAGATCAAATATTTCCAAAGACGTTTATCAAGGACTAAGTATTAAAAGAATATTAAGGAAAATTTGAATTGACAGTCAAATTACAATTGAGTTTCTGAATATAACAATCCCTTGGTGATTTCTAGAGTGTTCTCTAGTGGATGCGTTAAAAAAAAAATTTTTTTTTTAATGCAACCTTATCCTCAAGATTTGAAAAAATCTTATTAAATCTTTTAAAAACATGCCTTTCCAACTGCAATTTTTCGTAACTGTGGGAATGTATTCAAAATAAATGATGGACTCTACCTTCCCAGGCATTAGAGAACCGTGACTCGGTGGCGAGGTGGGACCGCGCTCGGCAGGCTCCCAGGGACTTCCTGCACCTGCCGTATTACGCCTGTAGTAGTAACCATAGTGATGGCCATGTAGATGCGTCAGAAAATTGAATTATGACCCTATTACATTTTAAAGCAAAATCGCCCGCATTTTGAATATTTCTTAATTCCCCGTTCCACGTCATGCCATCGCTAGTCAAGGGGAAAGGGTGGAGATTCTTTTACCTCACAAAGGTTACGAGAGGAACATGAAATTTAAAAGTAACTATGGAGACTACCTACTCCGTGTAAAATGACGAAGGGGCACAGGAAGAAGATAATGAGAGCGCGCCTACAGACTCTGAAAGCCATGAACATTGTTCCGGCCGTTAAAGCGGTTGGCGGCAACTCGCCGCCCAGCGGCGGTTGTGTCGCAGCCCGAAGCGTGACTGGGCGCACGCTCCCCTTGCGATCCTCCACTCGCCGAGCCAGAGCCGCGGCGGAACTACCGCACCCACAAGGCTGCGCGCGGCCGCCGGTGCTTTACAATAGAAGCTCGGGGGGCGAGGCCTGCGGAGAAGCGCCGGCAACAGCCGCTTCCGGCATGTTCCGCACCAGACCGAGAACGGCCGAGGGGTGGAGGGCGGGAGAGAGACTCCAATGCCCAGCGGGCCTTGCGCGGGCGGCGCTTGCGCGGTGCGCGGACGGGGGGGCGGTCGGGCCATTTAAATGTGTGTTTGTGGGTGAAATGGCTGCGCAGGTCGGAGCGGTGCGCGTAGTACGGGCGGTGGCGGCGCCGGAGGAGCCGGACAAAGAGGGAAAGGAGAAACCCCAGACTGGGGCCTTGCCGCGGGGCGTGAAGCGGCAGCGCCGGGCGAGCAGCGGGGGGTCTCAGGAGAAGCGGGGGCGGCCGAGCCAGGACCCCCCTCTCGCTCCCCCTCACCGGCGGCGTCGCAGCCGCCAACATCCCGGGCCGCTGCAGCCGACGAATGCAGCCCCAACCGTCCAAGGCCCTGTTGAGCCTCTGCTCCTGCCGCCTCCGCCGCCACCTTCGCTGGCGCCCGCGGGGCCCGCTGTCGCCGCCCCGCTCCCGGCCCCGGGCACCTCGGCCCTCTTCACCTTCTCTCCGCTGACGGTGAGCGCGGCCGGGCCCAAGCATAAGGGCCACAAGGAACGGCACAAGCACCATCACCACCGCGGCTCTGACGGCGACCCCAGCGCCTGCGTCCCGGGTGATCTCACGCACAAGGACAAGCAGGAAAACGGCGAGAGGACTGGGGGGGTGCCTCTGATGAAGGCCCCCAAGAGAGGTGAGAGCGGGCGAGCCGCCCCGGTGTGGGGCCTGGGTCTCTCCGTCGCGATGTTCCTCTCCCTTAGCACGCAAGGACGCCCGAGCCGAGCTCACCTTGTGCTGCTCTGCTCCCCTAAGCCCCCAGGGGTGGACTCTCTGCAGACCGTTGACACGTTCTGACCTACTTGAGGCTTCTCGCTCCGAGGCCGAGCTGTCAGTTACAAACCCCCTTCCCAGTCCACCCGAGCGTCCACCAGCGTTTTCAAATTCCGCAGGGTTTCCGCGCCGCGCGGTCCTTGGCATCGGATTAGTAGGTGGCGTATTAAAACTGACTTTCTGTAGTAAAGACTTGTCGCTCAGATCCTTCTTCCTTGTTTTTCTTTGCTGGAAAGCTTTAATATTCATCCACCCCCCCCCCCCCCCCCAGCCCCCGTCCCCAAATATTTAAAGGTATGGTTCGGGCCTTTAAAATGAGTTTGAATTCTTACGGAGGTTGCCTTGGTTTCTGAAAGGTAACATCTCAAACGCAGGGTTTTTTGTGTTTTTTTTTTTTGTTGTTGTTGTTTTTATCTTGAAACAAAAGTCAGTTTTTTATATTGGCTATCTTAATTCTTAGAATAGGGATCGGGAAGGTTTTCTCTCCTTTTTGATCCTAGGAAGTAGGACCAACAATACCTCTTAATAGTGAGAAGTGTGTCACAGTAGACGAAAGAATTTCAGGTGCATTTTATTCCTTCTAGCTTTACTATTTGAAGATATATTTAATTTTAATAACACTCGAAAGTCAGTATTTAACCCAGAATATTGGACTAATTAAGAATGGATTCGAGAGAAATTAGATTGGTTAAAATTGGTGTCTTTTCATCCCCAAATACCTGTAGCATTTATTTATATTCTTTGTGGAAGAAATGTGGTATGAATTTTGACTATGCCATGTGTTTGTACTTTGTATATGATTTTATATAATTTGTTAATTGTATCTCTTCAAGAAGGTTTTAAGATACTTCTGTTTCTTTTTTAGTACGGGGGCTGGTTAGTTTATTACATGATAATGAACCAGTCTTTCAGTCTAATGTTTTGTGAGTCTTGAAGTCTTTACACATCTTTCATTTTAGGGCTAATTTATTATTATTTTTAATTGTCCTTCTTCCAAATATTGCAGTTTGTTGCAAATAATTGCTTAACAAGTATTTATTGAATTAAATTATCTCTTCTTTGGTGGTATCTAAATCCCATCTTCATGAATAGAACCTGACAGGAATGCTAGTTTCTACCACCAGTACGCAACGATCTTGCTTTAAAGAGTTTTACCTTTATTCTCTACCTTCTTCTCACTTCCTCATTTCTTTTCTCTCTGTGTGTGTTTGTGTGTATATGAGAAGAGCTAAAGGAAATCTTAGAGATCATCCACTTTAAATTCGTATTGTAGAAGAGGAAACTGAAGCCTAATCAAGTCACAGTTAATTAGTACCAAGCACAAAAATTTTAAAAAGTTTTCTTTTATTCAGTGAATCATTTGCAAAATAAGGAGTAGAATCCAGATCTCCTTAATCCCAGTTTAAGATTCATCCCCCAGCTATATGATGTTGCCTTTTCTTTTTGCTATTCATTTTTTCTGATCTTTTACTCTGTGCCTTGATATCTTAGTGGCAGCAGGAAACTTTAGGTCATCAGGGAGCTCTGACTTAGACCCTCTTTTATGGGGACAATAGTGGCAATGACATATATAATCACTCACAATGTGTTTCTCTGAAGATTGTGTAGGTCTCATGCTCTTTAAAAAAACAAACATCTATCTTAGGGCTGTTCAGCTTTCTCTGATGAGGGAATTGGTCTGTATCTTTGCTACCTACTCTGGTAGCCACTTGCCATATGTGCCTCTTCAAGTCTGAAACATTTGAAATGTTAGTGTGACTGAGAAACTGATTTTTAAATTTAATTTTAGTTTACAAATTCAGTAATCACATATGGCTAGTGGCTACCACACTGGACAATGTAGCTCTAACCAGCTATAGTTTCCTAATATGTGATGAAAAGAAGTGGGTTAAGATCAGGCCATATGAATATTTTAATTTTGACTGTCAGTCTGTTAGTTTATGTACCCAAACTATATTCTAGGGGAAAAGGGTTCCCTGGTCAAATAAATCCGGAAAAGACTGTATACTGTAGCCTTCTAGATAGATGAAACACTAGCATTTAAAAATTTTTTATTAAGTACTTTTATTGAGATATATTCACATACCATACAACCTATCTAAAGTGTATAAACAGTGGCTTTTAGTATAATCACAATGTTGTACACTAGCATTTAAAAAGTTATTAGAACCCTACGGAAAATAAACTGGTTTAACCTTGTTAAATTCAGGCTTTTCCACAGTTTGGCCAGATAGCTTTTTTTCTTCTTCTTTGAACATCTTTGTACTTGTTACAGTAGTTTGTAGGGGGCAAACTTGAGTCCTTCAGAGTTTAAATCTTGGTTCTGTGTATTGATTAACCATGAGCAAATTAACTTTTCTTTCCCTCAGTTTTCCTGTCCCTAAAATGGGGTCTTGGTGTAGAAAACACTTAAAACAGTGCTTTAAGTGCTGGGTTCATAGTAAGCCCTTAATTAATACTGACTTTTACTATTTTATTATGCTTGGTCCTGGACACAAACTTGAAGATTAATAAAGAGAGTAGATCCTTGTTATTTCTAGAGCTTTCTTAGCTTTACTTATCCATAGATTTTTCAGAAATGGTTACAATTTCCTTCATGAAATACAGTCAGCTAAAATTGAAAATTTTAAGTGATCCCATTTAGTTCTGTGAATTGTCGATGTTGGGCAATCAAATAGGTAAAGAGTCGGCAAAACTTGCTGCCTGGTTTTGTTTTTCACCTTTTATTTTGAGATAATTACAGATTCACAGGTAGTGCAGAGGTCCATATTCTTCACCTGTTTCATCCAATGATTATATCCTATATAACTATTGTATGATTTCAACACTAGGAAATTTACCATAGATACAATGTATGTACAGTTCTATCCATTTTATCATATGTACATTAGTGTAACCATCGGTGTAATCAAGATACAGAACTGTTCTATCACTAAAAGGATCTTCCTTGTGCTATCCCTTTATAATCATGGGCACCCGCTCTCTCCCTGTCCCAGTCCATAAACCATTGGGAACCACAAATGTGTTCTCCATCTCTATAATTTCGTCATTTCCAAATGTTATATAATGTGTGATCTTTTGAGATTGGCTTTTTTTTCACTCAGCATAATGCCTTCAAGAGCTCTTCAAACTGTTGTATCAGTACTTCCTTTTTATTTACTGAGTAGTATTCCATGGTATTGATGAACTATAGTTTAAAACATTCATTTGAAGGACATTTTGATTGTTTCCAGTTTTTGACAACATATAAGCCACCATGAACGTTCATGTTCAGGTTTTTGTGTGGATGTAAATTTTCACTTCTCTGGGAATATAATTGCTGAGTCCATATGGTTAAGTGTATATTTAGTTGTTTTTTTTTTAAGAAATTGCCAGTTATCCAGGGTGAATATATCATTTTACATTCCCACTGGAATCGTCTGAGATCCAGTTTCTCTGCATCCTTGTGGCTATTTGGTATTGTCATTTTTATTTTACTGTTGTAATAGGTGTGAATTTATATCTCATCATGGTCTTAATTTGCATTTTCCTAATAGCTAGTGATATTCAACATTTTTTCATGTGATTTTTGCCATCCATATATCTTCCTCAGTAAGATTTGGTCTTTTCCCCATTTTCTAATGAATTGTTTTTGGATTGAGGTTTTTTTAAACTGTTGAGTTTTCAGAGTTCTTTATATGTTCTACATATGAGTCCTCTGTAAGATATGAAGTTTACAAATATTTTCTCCTGGTCTGTAGCTTGTATTTCTATCCTTTTACCAGGGTCTTTTACACTGCAAAACCATTAAATATTGATGAACTCCAATTATTGATTTTAAAAAATAGATTATGCTTTTGGTGCCCAGGGTCCAGGTCCTAGGTCCAGTGATTTTCTCCTTTTTTTCCTAAAAGTTTTACCTTTCATGTTTAAATCTATATTCCATTTTGAGTTAATTTTGTATAAGGTATGAGGTTTAGGTCATGGTTCTCTCTCTCTTTTTTTTAAATCTCCAATTGCTCCAGCACCATTTGTTGAAAAGGCTTCTTCCTCCATTGAGTTGCTTTTGTATCTTTGTTAAAAATCAATTCTGTCTGTTTTTATACCACCCGTGAGCTAAGAATGGTTTTTACATTTTAAATGGGAGAAGGGAAAATCATGACATGTGAAAATTATATTAAATTCAAATATCAGTGACCAGAAATAAAGTTTTATTGTCATAAAATAGTAAAATGTATTGTTTGTGGCAGTTTTGCACTACAAGGGCAGAGTAGAGTAGTGGAGATGGTAGACCATCCCATCTGGCTTGCAAAGCCTATTGTCTGGCTTTTCATAGACCATCCTTGAGATATGACATTCAGTCAGGAGACATATTCCTGCACACTAGCCAAACTGTTCTTTCCTAATTCATGCATAGACTAACCACAAATTACTATGGATCCCAGACATTTGGAGTTGCTTATGAATAGCTGAAAAAAATTTTTAATGTGTTAATGCCAAGGTCAACTTGCTTCATCTGTAAAACAGAAAATAATATGATTTTCAAAGAGGTTAAATGACATGCTAATATTTTCTAGTTAGTAAGTGATAGAATTGAATGTAGAACCCATTTCTTTTGACTCAAGGTCCACTTGTCTTTCCATTTTCCACTGAGCACATTTTGATTGATAAATTAATAAGGAGATATTAAAATGTTTTTGTTTTCCTTTATTTTCTTGTAAGCAACAGACTTGAATTTTAACCAGTACGACAGTTACTGGTGTCTTTTGAAATCTTTTTTTCTCTGCTTCTTATGGCTCATAAAAACATAGAACAAGCATACCTCCTTGAAAAACCTAGCAAAAGGAGTAATGCTTCATTTTCATTATTCTTGGTGGTTAGTAGATTTACTATTTTAATTTTTTAAATGAAGGGGGGGAGGTGTCATCCCAGTAGCTCTCTTTCCCAATATTTTAAATGACAGGACTGCTCTTATTGTATGCTCTTGTATAAAAAAAGTTTTGTATTTTGTATAACAAATAATACTATCTGTTCTCTTGTGAGTTCAATCTTTGTGGTCATGGGGAATAATAATAAAGTAATAGGCACTCAGTTAAATATTTGTTGAATCAAGTAATGCTTCCTTGGAGTTTCTTGTAAGCCACCTCATGTCCATTAACTGTAACTAGATAATATTAATCATCTAAGGGGAGTTTCCTGGAGGATTTGAGGTAGAGGCAGAAAGGAAGAATGTAGAGCAGTACATTAGTAGTGGAAGACTGGTAGGTTTTAGAGTCAGACAAGTGAGAGTTTGAATATTGGCTGTCACCTGATAGCTTTGTGATGTTAAATTACACATTTTGTTTCAGGCTCTTGTTTCCTTCTCTGTAAAAAGGATTTATGCATCTATTTCACTGGTTTAAGGATTAAAATGAAATCACTTATGAGTGTTCCTGCAAATGCTCAGTGAATAATAGTTTTCTTCCCTCTTTCTAAGTTTTGTTTTTCTTCCCTTTTATATGGCTCTCTTGTTATACTACATTGTACTCTAGGTTGATAATTTCCAGCTCTGTGGTTTTTTTAAATTTTAAAAAATTGTAACATAAAACATAAAACCAGCTATAGTTTTGATATCCCAGAGTTGTATTCAGTTATTTCAAGGAATATTAATTATCAGATACTTTTACTGTGTTTATGATCATCAAGGTATGTCAAATACTGTGATGAGTGCCTTATATTGATAGTCTCATTTAATTCCTAAAATAACCCTGTGAAGTAGATACTAGTATTAATAACATTTTAAGATGTGAAAATTGAGGATTAAAGAGATTTTAGAGTTTGCCCAGAGACCTAGTAAGCAGTGGAACCAGGACATTAACCTAGGTTTAACTGTAAAGCACATGCTCCTAAATAGCACACTATACTACCTCTAGAATTCAACTAATTTTAGTAATGAGTGTAGTTATTTGCTATGTTGTAGGACTATTCTAAGTACTTTACATACGTTATTTCATTTAATCTGCATACTGATTTTATGAGCAGGTATGGTTACTTTCCCCCCATTTTATTAATGGAAATTTATTCAAGGTTATACTGCTAGGAGGTGGTTGAACAGGGAGACAAGTTCAGCAAGCCACTCTTTTTTCTTAAACTTTAAAAATTGAAGTTCATATGTAAACATATGTGAGCTACTCTTAAATACCACAGTATAGAGGTGTGGGGGATAAGTAAAGGCAGTGTTATGAACATACAATGATTCATTAAAATTAGTCTTCAAAAAGAGCAGTTTTTTATTCTTCCTTTTTAGTCATGTTTTCTTTTTGTTTATTTTGTTTTGTTTTTTGTAGAATGGGAACAACAGACCAAAAGGAATTTAGTTTCAGAAAATAAATTTAGCCCTTTTCTGCAGTATGATGAATAAAATGTAAAAAGTTATAATTATTTTGCTTTGGCTTTTATTCACCTTGAGTTTTAGAAATTGAGGCTAATTACATTTTTTTCAGTTCTAAGCTATAGTTCAAGTGTAAGAATGGTTTTATAAATTTAAGTTTCATAATTTAATTTTTTGATTTAATGAAAACTTTCAATAGTGTGATATTAAATAGATGATGCTATTTGATAATTGAGAATATTAGCACATATGAAGATTTTATTGATAATTTCATGTATTTAGACAGCCAGCAGTTTGTTTCTCAGATGAATGTGTGTTCCTCAGCACAATTACATACTGCTTCTCTTTATATTTACCTCACAGTTTGATATGTGGAAGCTTTCTAGATGTGGTCCTTAATTACAGGTATAGTATAGCTGACTCTTTGCCTGTAAAGAATTAATGTCAATAAATTTTAGCTTATGCACTATGGGAAAATACTCCAAATGTGATTTCCTGAATACATTTTCTGTTGGAAAGCTAAAAACACCCAACCAGAAATATAAAGATTGCAGACTTTAGACATTGACTTTTAAATAACGTTTTAGTGTAGGGCAGGGCAATGTTGGGATCTTTCTCATAAAGCAGTGATGATTGACTTACTCTAATAACCTTTAAAAAGTTATTATATTTATCTATGCCATTCTCAGTTATTTGCTGCCACATAATTTAAGAATAAATTTAGTTTCTTCATAGAAATACATTAGCTGGTATGACACAGGTAGTCTCAAATTTCTTTATAAAAAATATAGTGAGTTTTCTAAATCTCAGCTTTAGAGTCAAAATTTTAAAACTAGAATTAGTGAGGAGATGGACTGAAGTTATATCATATTTTAAACTTATCATGTTGATGTATGAGATTACAGTCAATTTAAGGTCCTTTTCATTTCCCTGTACAGTGGTAATTTTTGAGATGGGGCATGTTGGACTAATTGAATGTTTCTCATAAATGAATTTTGTAATAAAACCCACAGAGACTTGGCCATGTTAGAAATACCAGTGGTAAGCTGATAGTAATATAGAAAATGTGTTACAATTAAGGCAGCTCCTTTTTGGTGTTAATTTCAGTGGCAGATCTAGGTCACAATTCTTCTGCATACCAAATACCTCTTCTGAAAACTTAAAATAACTGTATCTCTTCAGAGAGATTTTCTTTTCTTTTCTTCTTGTGAAATTGCTAAAGCATTTAGCAGAGGGTAATTAGATGACTAATTTTAAATTGATCTAACCTTTATATTTAATGGTATTAACATTTAGCTGCCTGAGAGAATTGCCTAGATTACTGATTTTATATATGGGAGAGTGTATTTAGATTAATTTATTTGGTGAGAGATATAAATGATTATTATTAAGTGTTTTCACTAATTCTCAAAGATTTAGTTGTATATAGAATACAGGATTGACTGCTTTTTTTCTTGCCAATTTAAGCTGTTTCATTACATGTATTTGTTGGTATAAGTCTCAGAATATGGTTTAGGCTTGAAGATTGGTCAGGACTATATATGATGTTTAAAGCCTAAAGCAGGGGTCCTTAACCTTTTTTGTTCCATGGACGCCTTTGCCAATCAACCCTTTACTAAGTCCACCCTATACTGTGTATTATTAAATAAGTATATCACACCTGCACCAAGATGCCCCCACAAGAATGATGATTTTTGAATTTCAATTCAAGTTCATGGACCCCTTATTAAGAACCTCTCGCATAGAGATTTCTTGCTAGTATGTATTCCAACTAGTAAATAAAAGATGCCATTGTATCTTGGGTTTGTCAATCCATGATAGTCCTTTAAAAATAAAATTTTAAATTATTAAAATAATACCTGTTTATTGGGGAAAATACAGATAAGTAAAATGAAGAAAGCTAAGTATTTATAATTCTGCTACTCCTAGATAACTGTCATTAACACTTTGGTGTATATTTCTCTAGATCTTTGCCTGTATTGTATACATAAAAAACAAATAGATGAGCCAGAGTTTTTCCTTTCTGTAGCTCCTTTGTTAGCTATTCTTTTTCCTAGAATTTTGCCACCTAGTTCTTCCCATGCCTGGCTTGGCTTATTATTTAGGACTCAGCCTAAATGTCACCCCCCCAAAGGGAACTTCCCCAGCAGCTAAAGTAGCTTACTCCTCACTTAGCACTATCTGATACTTTATTTTCCCTGTCCAATTAGATTGTAAGCTTCAAGAGAGTAGGGATCTTGTCTGTCTTAAGAAGAGTTTACACGGTACATAGTAGATGCTCGAAAAGTGTTTGAATGAATGTTTAACATTATAAAAATGGGATATTTCTTCCCTTCCTGGAAAGAAAGGTAAGTAAAATAAACAGTTCCTGACCTTAGATGCCCTACAGTCTAAAGAAGAGATGTAAAATTATGTAATAAAATGTGAATAAGTCTTATGACAGGGATGTACAGTGCTAAGGGAGTAAGCACTTAGCAGGAGCAGCTATTCAAATTTTGGGTGGGAAACACTTGTTTGGGAAGTGGGAAACACTTGTTTCTGGAAGCGTGATGTAACACTTTGTAATTTGTCTGTCAAATCTTTTCATCTGCAATGTAATTTATAATGACTAGGTAGTGTTTTATAGGATGTAAATATCAGAGTTTAATCAATTCCCTATTAAGAAATTCTGTTGTTTTAAAGAACACTGTCATGGACATCTTTATATTGCTTTAATTATTTTCTTAGGGTAATTTTTATTTGGAAGTAGAATTTCTGGGTCAGAGGATTATAAATATTTTCAAGGCTTTTGATAATAACACCAATTTGATAGACAAAAATCATGTCTTATGGCTTAATTTGTCTTTGAATCAACTCTCCCATAATAATTTGTAGACAGCAAAATATGATGAGCTTCAATTTATATTTTATAATGAATACCGAACAAATATTCCATATTTGTTCATATAGTATGGCACACGTGGAATTACTTGGATGTTTCCTTTAGTTTTTATTGCAGGTCACATGAATTATATGCTTACCCTTGAATTATCTACTTTTTAGCATAATCTTCAACACAAGATATTATTGTATTTTAAGATTTTTGTCCTGTTCATTTTCTAAACATATGATTTGTTATGGCAGATGTAGAAAATTTGATAATAGACTAATATGAGATCAAGTACCTTAGGAAGCTTGTATGTTGACACAAGGCCTAGCAACTAACTTCTTTTTAATTATTGTGGCCAGAAACACCAGATGAAAATGGTAAAACCCAGAGAGCTGATGATTTTGTCTTGAAGAAAATAAAGAAGAAAAAGAAAAAGAAACACCGAGAAGATATGCGAGGAAGACGCCTTAAAATGTACAATAAGGAAGTACAAACCATCTGTGCTGGCCTGACCCGCATCAGTAAGGAAATCCTCACCCAAGGACAAATAAATATTACTTCAGGAGTTAATAAGGAGTCCTTCAGGTATCTGAAAGATGAGCAGCTGTGCCGATTAAATTTGGGCATGCAAGAATATCGGGTACCCCAGGGAGTACAAACACCTTTTATGACTCACCAAGAGCATTCTATTCGTAGAAATTTCTTAAAAACAGGTACGAAATTTAGCAACTTTATTCATGAAGAACACCAGTCCAATGGTGGTGCTCTTGTCCTTCATGCTTACATGGATGAACTCTCATTTTTGTCTCCAATGGAGATGGAGAGATTTTCTGAGGAGTTTCTTACTTTGACATTCAGTGAAAATGAGAAAAATGCTGCTTACTATGCTTTAGCAATAGTGCATGGAGCGGCTGCTTATCTCCCAGACTTCTTGGACTACTTTGCTTTTAATTTCCCCAACACTCCAGTGAAAATGGAAATTCTGGGCAAGAAAGATATCGAAACAACAACCATTTCAAATTTTCATACTCAGGTAAGGTAAAAGCATTGTTAAATTATTTAGTAAATACAGTTATGTTACATCAAGTGTTAATCTTATTCTGCTGATTGCACATACATAGCACACTTATGATAAAAATTCATGGTGGGAAAGGTGGTTCCAGTTGTTCGTTTATTCTTGTAATTGAAAAATCTCAATTGTTGAAGTTCTTTGGGACTTGTTACTTGTCTGGTCTAAGAAATGCTTTTTACACGTTATACGTTATTATAAGTCTTTTTTGGAAAACCAGCTTGAAGAAAACTAATCTGGTCTTTCACAAGCTATGTAAAGTTAGTGTGGAGAATGTGGTTTAGATTAGGTAGCCTCAAGATAATGTAACCTTAAATGTAATAAGAAAACACATGAGGGCATTGGCCTGTTTATCTGCCAGGTTTTTGCTGTTTTTGTTTCTCTTTCAGTAACTTGTTGGCAGTCTACCCCAGAAACATACCTCTTTTATGTGACTTGGAAGTATCACTAGGAAGACCGCCATAGCCTCTGCTCCTTCTGCCTACATACTGTTGTAGGTGAAGACACTTTTTGAAGCCTTGCTTGGGCAGCTAGGCTTAAGTCAGCAGGGAAACCTCCTTCTTAACCACTGGTTGTTTTTTTTTTTTTTCAATGAAGTGCTTATTTTAGGGCATAAAAAGAAATTAATAATGTCTCTTAAATTTTTCTTGCTTGCTTTTCTCAAGAATTATGAATGGTCAGCTATAAGAGTTTATACTATAATATTGTAAATTCTGTACAGGTTTAGTGGAGAGTATATGACTTATTAGAGATTTATGGTTATATGGCCTGTTTTTTTTTTTCAGATTATCCAATAATTTGCTGCCATTCTTTTCCCTCAAGATTTTTTGTAGGTAAAGTAGACTTGTATAATAAGACTCTCAGCTGCCTGCATTACAGTGGTTTTAAGCCACTTAAATTTAGTTAAAACCTCCTTTAATGTGAATCTTTTTAGTGATTCTTACCATCCTTGCCTCCAGTGAGGGAGTATCCAGTTTAGATTTATGAGCTTCAGAATTTCTCTAATTGAAGTTCTCTCTGCAGTAGAGAGAGCAGGAACAACCAATCTGGAGAGGTCGCAAGATGGGGCTGCCCAAGACGTTGGAACACGATGTGCAATAAAGGGCTTCGTCTTGGATTTTGGCCTTGTTACCACAATCAGGTACCGAAGTGCTGACTTTTGTAGTAGATTTTGTTTTTTCTTTTTCTTTTTCTTTTTTTTTTTAAAGGAGTTTTGCCCTTTTAAAATTAAGGAATCCTATTTTTATAAATATTGCAGAAGAGACTGAAAGCAGTTCTCATAATGTAGTCCATAGTCCCCATACATTCCTATTTAACAAGGAAAGGTTATTGCTGAGAGCACAGTTAACATGTTCTGTCACTTTTTCTAGTTTAGAAAAATGCAGCAAATTTTCTCTTCTCATTGATAGACCAGCAAGCATATCTGAGAAATAGGCCAAAAATCTGGGGGGAAACAGTTATGGTTTTGTAAGGGTGACTTTTTAACTTTCATGTTAGTTAGTCTATAGTGGATCAAGTTTATATGTCAACGAACAATGCCTAGTCTAAATGGTTAATATAAGAAGATATCTCTAAATATTCCCTGCTGATTTTTGTCCTCCAATATATTTTTTTAAATGGAGCTGAAATTTAAATGACTGTACCAACAACTTACCTTGAGATTTACTTTGAGATTTATAAAATAATTTCTTTTTAAGAACATATCAGATTATTATTAAATTAGATATATTTCTCATTAAATACTTTAATCACATATAAGAATGTTGAGGACTTATCAGATGAATTTCGTGCTCTGGTGGTCCTGAGTTTAATTTTGTTTATGAGTTTTCAGACATTGGAGAGAAGTGTAGAGTGGATATGGGAGGTCAGATTAGCTCACAAAACTTTAAATATGCAACTGTAAAATCCTTGGCAGATGTTGATGTGGAAATGAACACAGTAGTTCAGATTATTTACATTTTCATGGTTTATGGAAATGTGTTCATACTGCTATTTGATATTTGAAAGTTAGGTAAACAATTTTATCTTTGTTTTCCAATGAAGAATCTGAGGCTTGGAGACGTTCATTTTTATCCAAAGGCTCATAGCAGTAAGTAGAAGAGCCAAATGCAAATCAAGGCAACCTGAAAAATGTACTAGCCATTCTACCCTACTCCCTCCTTATTTCAGCCGTAGAAGAAGAGACTGGTACTTTTGTCTGTCACTGCAGTCAGTGAAATTAAAACACCTGTTTAAAACAGTATTTAAAAGGTTTTGTTTCTAATATTTTAAACATATCTTTATATTGCTGGGAATATAAAGATACCTAGGATATCTTAGACTTCTGTGTTGTCAACTCTTAGGAATTTCTATTAAACCTGTAAATAAAGTGAGATAAAATTTTAATTACCTTAGAAATGTAGTTATTGAAAGTTATAGTTTAAATATGTAATAGTAATTATTCATGGCCATATTTCAAAATAATTCACTCAGCAAACATTTATTGAGAACCTACTATGTACTGGACACTATTCATAAAAGGACTGATTTATACGGTCAGGTAGCTCATAGTCTAGTGGAGGACATAAGTAAACCGCAATTATAATGCAGGTTGATAAGTACTAGTATAGAAGTGAGCATGGGGAGGACCCTATAATCCAGCAAAGTTTGTAGGGGTACCTAACTCAGACTTGAGGCGATTAGAAAAGGTGTGTTAAAGGATGTGATGCTTGAGTAGAGTCTTGAAAGAAGGTTAGTACTTAGTAAGGAGGCAGTGAAAGGACATGCTTAGCAAAGGGAGTAATAGCTTTTGCAAAGACACAGAGGCTTTAGAAAATGTGGTACTCTCAGGGACCTGCAAATAAGAGGTGGTAAGAATTGAGACCAGAAAGAGACAAAAGCAAGATTGTGAAGAGCTTTATATGATGTGATAAAAGAGTTAGGACTTTTTCCTAAAGGTCGTGGGAATTGTTGGTAAATTTTAATGAGGGGGATGACATCACATTTTTGTTTTGGAAAGATTATACAGCAGTGTGGAGGTTTGATATCTTAATTTGCCAGGGCTGCTATGATAGGTACCAGAGATTGGTTGGTTTAAGTAAGAGGAAAGTATTGGCTCTCAGGATTGGATGCTTGAAGTCCAAAATCAAGGTGTCAGCAAGGCCAGACTTTCTCTGAAGTCTAGCCGTTTGGTGATGACAATCCTTTGTTACATGACAGTATCTCTCTGGCTTCTCCTTTTGGCGTCTACTTTCATATCCAATATCATTTCCTTACAAGGACTTCAGCCATATTAGATTAAGGCCCACTCTCATTCAGTTTGGCCACTGTTAACTAAAAATAGTATCTTCAAAATGTCCTATTTACATATAGGTTCACATAGGACCTGGGGTTAGGACTGGAACATGTCTTTTGTGGGACACATAATTCAGTCCCATTAATAGGATTGAGGGGAATGTGAAATTGGAAGCAAGAAGACTGGTTATGTTAATAAACACGTCAGAAATGATCCAAGTACCAACTATGGTATTGACACTAGAAAGGAGGGCATAGGATTTGAGAAATAATTGGAAGATGAGAATAATTAGACAAATGGATGGATGATAGTGCTCGTCACAAAGTCAGTACAGGGTTGAAAAAGCTGACAGGTGTTGATAAGTTCAGTTTGAGATATTTGAGTTGGAAGTACTTGTGAATACGGTTAGAAATGTCTATTAGGTAGTTGAATATATGGATCTAAGATCTGGAGATATGTAGGCTGGAGATGCAGAAGTTGGGTCATTAGCATATAGATGATCCACGAGCAGCATATAGAACAGAAGAGAGATAACGCTAATGATGGAATCCTGTGATGCACTTGCATGTAAGTATGAGAAACATGGGAAGAGATCGAGAAGAAAGACATAGCAGGAGGAACAGGAGTCAAGTTTTCTAGGTTTTCAGAAGGATAAAGTGATTAAGTCTCATAGCTATATATAAGGATCAAGTAAGGTAAGGAAGGAAAGATGTTAGATGGAGATCAATTAGGAATTTAATTCGAAAATTAATCAAGACCAGTGCTTTGCAAACCACTGACATCTAAACATTGTAAATTATACTTTTTCTTTAGAACTTTGCTGTCTTAAAGTGCTCTATGGATGAATTTGGCATCACTAGAGAATTTGCTAACATTGCAGACTCTCAGGCCCCATCCAGGCCTCTTTAATCAGTATCTGCATTTTAACAAGATCCTCAGATGATTCATATGCACATTAAGGTTTGAGAAGCTGTAGAACAGCATCTTCTCTAGCAGGAGGGAATAAAATGTAGTTTTTTCATCATGCTAGAAAAACGATAGCTTCTATTGTTTTTAAATCTTTATTGTAGTATTAAAGCTAGCATCTACATAAAGGCTTCCCTCCCTTCCTCCCCCCCCTTATCTTTGAAACATAACTCTTTCAATTCAAGAATGTCACTTCCTACAGGAGAGTAATATTTTTATATCTCAAAGGAGAAAGTTCCTACATTTAGCTCGAAAAACCATGTTGTCTTGTTTATGGAACTTCTAAAATACTGTGTTTATCATAATGTTGCTTAAGGGACAATGAACAGTTTCCAGTTTTTCTGTCAGTTTAGAAAAGGTGTCTTGTGAATGAATATTGCTTCCTGCCTCTATTTTAAGTAGGAAAACAGTCAAACTTGAGGATCAACTTGGTGCTTCATTTGATATTACTATGAATTTACCTCATTTGGTGTTAGAATATTTGAATTCTGTAGTATGCTGCAAAGTATCTTTATAATTTGATAGGATTACATAGGTCTGGTGCCATTTTAGTCATTGGCTAAATAACAGTTTTGACCAAAGTTTGTGGTTTTATGGAATCCTTAGGCCAGTTAATGGAGAAAAATTACCATGCTCACTTAGAAATGTATTTCTCTTAATTACATACAAACACACATGCACTTTAGGAGTAACTATAACTCACAATTTTTTGTTTAGTTGTTATATCTTGTCATTATTGGCTATTTGAAAACTTTTGAATGGTTTTAAACTTTTTTTTTAAAGATTTACTTTTTTATTTATTTTTCTCCCCTCCCCCCAATTGTCTGCTCTCTGTGTCCATTCGCTTTGTGTTCTTAAAACTTTAAATTGTTTTAAAGCTCTGCAATAAATATGCCATCCTTGGCTCTCCTACTTTATAAAAGTCCTGTGGCAGCAGATAAACTGATTCTTCTATGAAACTTATGTACTAACAGAATTTTAGAGCAGGTGGGGCCATTTCCAAGCCCTTGTTTTATAAATGAGAAAGGTCACCTTTAAAACTATTTAACCAAGGTTAAATAGTTGTGGATTTCCAAAAAGGAATTGCTTTTTCTTTTGTCTCTGAATGGTATTAAATCCTATAGATTAGGGCACAGCAAATGTTAATGTGCTGAAGGGAAAATAGGAAGAATTAGAAAGTCATGGGGATTTGGTAATTGATGTAGCAAGATCTGAGATAGAAGGGCATGACGACTAAAGCCCAGGTAGAATTAACCTTGGACTAGAGAAAATTACTACTTTCTCTGAAATGAGAAGAAAAGATGTAGATAGATGTTGACAGGGGCTGAGAGGCAGGTAGAATACTGAGGGAACTCTGACTTGATTAACTTCATTTTTTTTTTTAAGGGAAAATAGAAGGTATATGGTAAATGTAAAGGAGGTAGAGTAGTAAATATGAAGAGAGTGGTTTTGGGTTTTTGGAAAGCAAACTGAGTGGACATATGCAGGAGATTGCCAAGAGGCATGAGAAAACAATAGAGGTTGGAAATAATAAATTCCTAGTGGTACTAGTAAACAATGTAGGTTTTTATTTCTTTCTCCTCACCCCTCCTCAGCAGTGTGTAGTAGTCTAGATATAGGAAGATGAATAACTGATAGAGTATTTCAGGCTTGGGGTTTGCAAGCAGGGCTGGTGGAAGGATTAGATTGGAGGGTGAGAATGCGTTTATAAGAGTGGAATAAATCATGAGGTTTAGGCTGGATATGAAAGGAAGTGAAAGCAGGAGAGGGCTGTTATTAAAAGAAAAACAGAGGTAAAGGAAAGCCAGAGGTCTGTTTAGTTTAAGTATAGGAATGAAAACAGGAAGGTTGTGGTTTTCTAATTAGGCCTCCCTCCAGCTAGGCTAATTTGACTACATTTTTCCATATAGGCATTGTATGATGTAACTTTCAAAATCCAGTCCTGATACTTTATAGTATATAAATATACTACAGTATATTTATTTACTTCATGGCTTTTTTGTTACTAACCATAAATGAATGTTGTTAATTCTTGAGTGCTTGTATGGATACAATAGTGATGCTTAATCATAATTCTCATGAATGTGTGAACCTTAAGAGCTTCAAAGGATGAGAAGCTCTTTTTGGACATGACTTTTCTTTGTGTATGGATGAAAATAATTATATTGACCTTAAGAAAATTATGAGCTGTGGTGGATTGAATTGTGTACCCCAGTTTGTACATGTTTTTGGTCTTGGTCTGCATTCCAGTAGGAGGGGACCCATTGTAAATAAGATTTCTTCAACAGAGCATGGCTGCTGTGCCACCCAGGGCTTTAACCCATATTACTGGAGTTTTTTTATAAGCAGAATGAAAGTCAGATGGAGAGAGAAGCAACGGGAAAAGCACGGAACCAGAAGTCAGTAGAACCTGGAAGAGAAAGGTGAAGATGCTGCTGTGTGCATTGCCATATGACAAAAAAGCCAGGGAAGCCCAGAGATTACCAGCTAGCCATAAGATACCAATCCCAAGAGGAAGCAAGTCTTCTAGCCTCTGAAACTGAGCCAGTATATTCCTGTTGTTAAGCTAACTCATTGTAACCATACATTGTATGGAAACTAAAACAGTTTTTGGTACTGGAAAGTAGGGTGCTGCTATTACAAATATCTAAAAAATGTGGAAATGGCTTTGGAATTGGGTAATGGGTAGAGACTGGAAGAACTATAAGGTGCTTGACAGAAAAAGCGTAGATTGCTTTGAAGAGAAATATGGATGCTAAAGGTATTTCCAATGCGTCCTTTAAAGGAAATGGAAATGATGAGAGTGTCATTACAAATTGGAAGAAAGGTGATCCTTGTAATAAGGTTGCAGAGGACTTGGCAGAAATTGATTACTGATGTCGGCTGGAAGGCAGAACTTGAAAGTGATTAACTTGGATATTTAGCAGAGGAGATGTCCAAGCTAGGTGTGAAAGGTGCAGCCTGGCTTCTCCTCGCAGCTTGTAGTAAAATGCAAGAGGAAAGAGGTAAGCAGAGAACTAATTCTTAAGCACAAAGAAACCAGATTAATAGTTTGGAAAATTCTCTGCCTCTCCAGGTGTAGTATATTCTGAGACTAAGGCCAGGAGCAACTCTATCAGGACCTCCCTGAGCTTTAGGGAAGTGAGTCCCCCAGAGAACAGAGCTCCATGAATGACCTTTTGCTAAAAGGGTGTGGCTGGACATGGATCTAGTCAGCCATTTTAGTGGAAGTCAGGATTGGAAATGCAGTTATCCAGGAAGGATCTGTGGAAAGTTGTTGTCTGATGGTTTGCACCTGCTTGAACTGCATGCAAAGCTGACAAGATTTTTGCACAGTTTGAGTAAAACCATTCATTACCAGCCTGGATAGAAAGGGACAAAGAAGGGACAAATTGAAGGAAGAATGACTTCAAGGGCAGAACCATGGAAACAAAGGTCTGGACAGGAAAGATCCCCTTGGGCCAAGAGAGTGGGCCCACCCATCTGTGTGGAAAGGACAGGTCTGCCCCTGTGCCTGTGCTTAGAGTGGGCACACCCCACTGTTTGGGGAGAGCATGGCTGCTGTGCCACCAGCACTTGGAAGGGATGGTGCTGCCGTCCTATCTGGCCTAGAGGACAAAATTTTGATCCACAGAGGACTCTCAGACCTTAAAATCTAATGGAGTTTGCCCTGCTGTACTTTGGGCTTATTTGGGACACCTGATCCCTGTTTTCCTTCCAATTTTTCCTTTCTGGAATGGGAATGTTTATTCTATGCCTGTCCCTTCATGGTGTATTGTTAGCAGGTAACTCGTTTTCTAGATTTCATCAGTTTATTGGGCAGAGAAATTTTGCCCTAGAACGGACCACACCTATAACTGATTTTGGTGAAACTCTGATCTAAAATGGCTTAAGCCTTTAGGGATGTTGTGATGGAATCAATGTTTTTTTCCATGTGGGAAGAAGATGCCTTTTTGAGATCCAGAGGGCAGATTGTGGTGGATTGAATTGTGTACCCTGGTTTGTACATGGCTTGGTCTGCATTCTGGTGGGTGTGGACCCAGGTAAATAAGGTCTCTTCAGGATGTTACTTCAGTTAAAGTGTGGCCCATCTGAATGAGGTGAGGCTTTATTCTGGATTACTGGGTCCTTTATAAGCAGAGTGAGAGTCAGATGAAGAGACAGAAGCCACAGAAAGAGCAAGAAACTCAGTGGAATCTGGAAGAGAAAGAAGATACTGCATGTGACAGAAAAGCCAGGGAACCCCAAAGAATGCCAGCAGCCAGAAGATACCTTTCCCAGGAGGAAGCAAACCTTCTCGCTTCTGAAACGTGACCTAATAAATTCCCACTGTTTAAACTACCCATTGTATGGTATTTCTTTTAGCAGTTAGGAAACTAAAATGTGAGATCCCCAAAGTTTGTCTTTCATGGTCATAGCTCACCTCCTTTCTGCTTTTGTTCTCTCCTTCTACCTTTTCTTTCTCTTTCTAAATAGTCAAGGATGCATTATACTTATTCATGTCACATATTATACTAGATAATTGCATTTTTTTTATTATAGTAATATATATGTAACTCAAAAGTTCCTATTATAACCACTTTGAAGTATACAGTTCAGTAGTATCATTACATTTACAATATTGTGCTATTATCACCAACATACATTATCCCAGCTTCTGGTATTTGCATTTTAAGTTGTCTTTAAGTTCAGTGCTGATGTATTTGAATTAGGTAAACTTGGGGTAATGTACTCTAAAAATATTAATTTAGTTTCACTTTGTGTACAAAATTTAAAGCAATGTGAATTACTTTAGATTAACGATGAATTAAGAGTTGAATAATTTCAAAACTAGCAGGAGTAGTAAATTGTTAATTCTACCCACGAGAAACATTCATTCTAAGTTGGAAGTAGGAGTATAAAATAAGAACACACATGAGATGACTAGAGGAATAATATCAGATTGTATGGAATCAATTGGTAGATTCCATTTGAATGCTAGATAAGATGGGCTGCAAATTCGTATAGGATATATCCGAAATTCACTAGATGTATGTGTGCTGGCAGGTAACATTAGACTTCAGAAAAGGGAAAGATCATGGAGTGCTTCTGGAATAAAAGAAGTCTTGAACTGACCTTTGAAAGATGGATAAGATTTGGAGCATCAGAAAAGGGGACAAGTAGGGTAACTTCAAGAGGAAAATCATTGGAGGTAGAAATAGGTTTGGTAGAGAAAAGATCAGCCTGTCTAGGGTGAAAGATCTTACATGGAACTAATGGGAAATTGGGTTTCATTGTGGGGCCAGTTGATTGATGGCCTTTAAATATATCAACCTTGAATCTAGCTTGATATGAAGACTTTCAAGCTAAAGAGTGACAAAATGAATATGGAAGATTTATCTGGTCATGGCCTTTTTTCCTCCCCTGCCCTGCCAATTTCACTGTTTGCTAAGATTTTTTCTTCCTAAATAAAGATGACATTAATGTGTTTACAAAGTTCAAAACTCACCAGAAATTTAAGTATATCTTAATGTCTTCAGTATTTATTTGAGGTGGTGGAACTATAGGCTAAGTTACTCATTGAAATTCCTTTCGTGACTCATGGTATCAGTGTGTTTGTCAGTGTACTTGGGTGCCTTTCTGTTACTACTGACTTTATCCAGGGTGCTCACTGTTGAGTTCTTAGTATGTAGAAGACATATCAACATTGGAAACAACAGTTATTTTGACTCTAATTACATTATATTGCACTTCAGTCCTTTTCTCCTCTTTCGTTTTATCCTAGGTCAACAGGACATACTGTTGTGGCACCTACCGAGCAGGTCCTATGCGGCAGATAAGTCTTGTTGGAGCAGTAGATGAAGAAGTTGGTGATTATTTCCCAGAGTTCCTTGACATGTTAGAAGAATCACCATTTCTGAAAGTAAGTGTTAATTCAGGTTATTAAAGTTCTGATCATTACTTAAAGAGGACATGTTTCCATTAAAGAGTGTTAAAATTAACCTTGCCTATTAAAATTTTATCTGGTACAATGAATAAAAATGTGTAGAAAATTATTGGTGTGAGGCACTTAACCTCAATTATTTGTTTTTATGTAAATCACTGTAATACAGTATGTATTTCTTTACACACATAGACACAAAGCTTCCTAGGATTTTTTTCTTTTTTTGCCAGGGGTGGGATGTAGGGCAGGGTACTTTGTAAACAGTTAAAAATTTTTTTAAAAATGTGACTCATTGATCTAATTTCTAGATGACTTTGCCCTGGGGTACACTTTCCAGCCTTCGACTCCAGTGTAGGTCCCAGAGTGATGATGGGCCTATAATGTGGGTAAGGCCAGGAGAACAGATGATCCCTACAGCAGATATGCCAAAGTCACCCTTCAAAAGACGACGGTAAACATTTATTCTTTTCAAATAAGCAAAAGCACTTTTTTATTAGTTGCTTATAAAAACTGTTGAGACAGGAGCACAGTTTGAAAATCATATCTCTAGATTATTTGAAGAGCTTCTAATACCTTAATCAAGTCCATTTATTACAGACATCATCCTCCTAAAAAACATTTAAGGTTTTACATCTTTTCTTAAAACCTGGGTCTTAGCTGCCGCAAGAAAAGACCAAACTCCTTAGTGTGGTATTTATAAGGATCTTTCATAATCTGAGATCAGCACTACTTTTTCTAGATGTGTCGGCTGCTAGTCCATTCCAACCATGTACGAATCAATTTCCAAACCATGGTCTTAGCCAACTCTGTAGTACTGACTTTTCACTTGGAACAATATCCCATTCCCCACCTTCCTCTCTACCTGGCAAACTCAGTAAATTTTCAAAACTTGACTTGGATGTCACCCCTTTTGTGAAGCCTTTCTTTGTTCCTGTAGACAATTAATTGTTCCCTTCTCTGCTCTCCCACAACATTCTGTTCATTCATGATCTGTTTACATGTTTTTATTTTCTACTAGATTTTGCGCTCCTTGAGGACAGGGACTGTGTTTTATTCATTTCTCTCCTTATGACACATAGTAGGTGACCAGTGTTTGCAGAATGAAACCAGTAATGTATTTTCTTATAGTGCAAAGCTTTACTAATTCATATCGTGCTAACATACTTTGCATTTCATATACTTTAAAACAAACGTAGGTCTCCCCCTGCCTCCCCCGCCGTTGTCTGCTCTCTGTATCCATTCGCTATGTGTTCTTCTGTATCCACTTGCATTCTTGTCAGGTGGCACCGGGAATCGGTCTCTTTTTGTTGTGTCATCTTGCTGCGTCAGCTCTCCGTGTGCGTGGCACCACTCCTGGGCGGGTTGTTTTTCCTGTATGGTGGCTCTCCTTGTGGGGCACACTCCTTGCGGGGGGGACCCCTACACGGGGGCATCCCTGCATGGCATGGCACTCCTTGTGCACATCAGTCAGCACTGCACCCAGGCCAGCTTACCACATGCGCCAGGAGGTCCTGGGTACCGAACCCTGGACCTCCTATATGGTAGGTGAATACTCTTATCAGTTGAGCCACGTCCGCTTCCCTGAAAATTATATTTTCTTAAGACTGTAGAAATAGCAACTCAAAATAGTTTTAATGGACTAGTCTAGACCTTATCTTAAAGCAAATAGAAAATCCTTTGTAAAACCTCTATATGAATGCAAGGTGGTGGCATGTTAAGATGTGGCAGTTAATCAGAAATTTTCGAACTACAGTTTTGTACATGATAATGAATCTTGAAATTTTACTTAATTCTTAAGTACTGCTGTATGCATTTTTTATTATATAATCTTTCATAAAAGTAATGACCATTGTTTGTTTCCTGATTATTGTAAACTTAAAAATTCAGATAATATAAAAGACTAAAATGAAGACACCCTCCCCCCTGCCATAATTCCACCCATTTAGGCATGTTAACCTTTCTGATTTTAGTTTATAAAATCTGAATTTTATAATAAAGTTTCTCATAAATTTTCTCTGTATAAAAAGGAACTCTTTACAGGATCTTTATTTATTTTTTATATTTTAAAAATTTATTTCTCTCCTTCCCCTACTCTGTTGTCTGTTCTGTGTCCATTCACTGTTCTTCTGTGTCCGCTTGTATTCTTGTCAGTGGCACCGGGAAACTGCATTTTTTTTGTTGTTGTTGCATCATCTTGCTGTGTTAGCTCTCCGTGTGGCACCACTTCTGGGCAGGCTGCACTTTTTTCACGCAGGGTGGCTTTCCTTATGGGGCGCACTCCTTGCATGTGGGGCTCCCCTACGTGGGGAACATCCCTGCGTGGCACAGCACTCCTTGCATGCATCAGCACTGCATGTGGGCCAGCTCACCACACGGGTCAGGAGGTCCTGGGTTTAAACCCTGGACCTTCCATGTGTAGGCAGTCGCTTTATCAGTTGAACCAAATCTGCTTCCCAGGATCTTTATTTTAGAGCTTGGGTTTTTTTCTCCCTTGGGTTTGTGTTATATCAAGACACAGCCATATTATTTCTAAATAACTATATAGTTTTCACTTTGTGGTTTATCAGGATACATTTAACCAATTCTTTATTAATGCAAACTGTTCACAATTTTTCAATATAAGCAATAATTTGATGAACGTAACAGTACTCATGATATGCTGGAGCCACTTGTACTGGCTCACAAGAGCCATTTTTTGCATCATTTGTCAACTATGCATTGAGTGATGTCACATTGGTAGTTTCAAGTTGGTCATCTTTTTTTTTTTTAATAAGATTTATTTCTTTCCCTTCACCCCTGCTGTTGTCTGTGTTCTGCATCCATTTTGGTGTGTGTTCTTTTGTCCTCTTCTGCAGTTGTCAGCTGCATGGGAATCTGTGTTTCTTTTTGTTGTGTCATCTTGCTGTGTCAGCTCTCCATGTGTGGGGTGCCATTCCTGGGCAGGCTGAAATTTCTTTTGCGATGGGCGGCTCTCACCATGGGGTGCACTCCTTGCGCGTGGGGCTACCCTACGCGGGGACACCCCTGCATGGCGTGGCATTCCCTGCGCGCGTCAGCACTGCGCGTGGGCCAGCTCCACACGGGTTAAGGAGGCCTGGGGTTTGAACCGCGGACCTCCCATGTGGTAGACGGATGCTCCATCCACTGGGCCAAGTCCGCTTCCCACTTTGGTCATCTTAAGAGTATTTATACAAGGAAATCAGCCCACAAATCAGCTACAAACCAGCCACCACCACTGGTTTAAAGCCAGTCATTAAAACGTGTATCAGCATACCACTGATTGTAAGTGGATAGATAATTGGATGGATGAATGGTTGGTTGGTTTGTTGGGTAGATAATATACTTTTGTGCAAATGCATGTTTTTCTTAGTAGACTCCTTAAAGTAGAATTGCTGGCTCTAGATATATACATTTCTAAATTGACCTCTAGAAATTTACATATTTATACTCCCATCCACGTATTAAAACAATGCCCTTTTCCCTATACCTAGCACTAACTTTTTTTGTAATGTTTATTGACCTGATTGGACAAAAATTTTGTCTCGTTTTAATTTGCTCTTGAGGGCTTTGTATTTTTTGTTATTCCCTTTTAATTTCTTTTATTTCTATTAGGATGTTTTTCATTTTTAAGAATTCCCTATATATTATGAGTATTAACTTTTTTTTTATATTGCAAGTTTTTAAATTTTTTTCTTTTAGCTTTAGTAAGTTTTTTTCCTTTACTCAAAAAGTTTTTATTTATATGTAATCAGTTTCTCTGCAGTTTCTCCTTTAGTAGGTGGCTTGGAAAGGTCTTCCCTCTGTCAGAATTATAAAATATTTACCTACATTTTCTCCTAGTACTTCTGTGATTTCTGCATGTACATATTTAATCTACCTGGAATTGGTTTCCAGTATAGAGGGAGAGATTTAATGTTTTCCAAAGTAGTTAGTCCACTATACCACCATTTATTTAATAATCTCTCATTTCTCTACTTATATCAAGTACCATCCAGTTTTATTTCTCTTGGTAAAAATATTCTTATTCAAAAGCACTTTGAATTAGGGTTTTGATGAATGAATCAGAACTTAAACAGTAATCTCATCTTTTTGTGTGAGTGCTTTTTGTTGAAAATAGTATGTGAGAAGCTGTGCATTTATCAAGGATGCTGCTAATAAAGATGATCTTTGGATTTATGTACCCACTCAAGTTTTAAATTCAAGTAATACATGCACAGAGGTTTTTCTTTTTCTTTTTTTAAAATCAAATAGTATGGTAGGGCTTATAATGAGAAATCCTGCCCATTTCTGATTTTAATGCCCTTTAAAAAAAACAGCTCTGAAAGGGTTTTGACTTCCTGGTATAGTCCCAAAATAATCACTTTTAATTTTTTTTGTTACCTTAGTAACATTAGGTAATATAACTTAAATCTTTCTTGTTTTTTTTAACTATAGAAAGTACTATATGATTCTCTAGTTTGTAAGATAAAGAAGTGGCACTCCTACTTTGCTTTCTCTCTACTCCCTTCTACCTTTTGTCAGATGTTCTTTTACAATGTTGAGGTTAATTCATATTCTGGGGAAGCGGATTTGGCTCAACCGCTAGAGTGTCCGCCTACCACATGGGAGGTCCAGGGTTCAAACCCAGGGCCTCCTGACCCATGTGATGAGCTGGCCCACATGCAGCGCTGATGCGCATAAGGAGTGCTGTGCCATGCAGGGGTATCATCCGCATAGGGGAGCCCTATGCGCAAGGAGTGTGTCCCGTAAGGAGAGCCGCCCAGAGTGAAAAAAGTGCAGCCTGCCTAGGAATGGCGCCCCACACACGGAGAGCTGACACAACAAGATGACGTAACAAAAAGAGACACAGATTCTGGGTGCCACTGCCGCTGACAAGAAGACACAGAAGAATACACAGCAAAAGGACACAGAGAGCAGACAACGGGGGTGGGGTGGGTGGTAGTGAAGGGGAGAGAAATTTTTAAAAAAATCTTAAAATTCATATTCTGCTTTAAAATTGTAATTAGATCTTACATCTTTGTAATAGGTGCATTCTAAAATTTGAAAAGCCCATAAAATGGCATTTATAATATTATGGCTAGGTAAGTTTACTGCAGACCCAACTAGTAAGCTAAAAGTACTATAACATTTCAATGTTAGGTTACCACAGAAAAGGAAGAATATGCAAAAGATTCTTTCTTACATTTCACCAGAATCATGCCACATTTTATTTTGTTTCATATTTGGGGCATACTTTTAAAAAAAGTTATTGTTTTTCCCACAGTTTCTGAAACACTTTTTTTTTTTTTTTACCATATTCCCTAATATCTTCCATCTTCTCACTCACTCATAAGATATATTCCTTTCTTTTGACTTTATCATCTATTTGACTAAGGCTTTCTTAATAGGGCCTCTTTTTGTTCTGAGGTTGTTGGTAGTTGCCCTTTCTCCCTTTCATTCTGTGCTTTTATCGTATTCTCAGATGTTTCCAGTTTCATTCAAACTATCTGCTCTATCAGATCACTTCTTTATCTGGAGATCTTTTGGAGCTTTGTGTTCTCCTGCTTTAATCTGGGTGGCGTTTTTCTCAGTTATCAATCCATGACTTTGATTTAATGTTTTTCTGCATTACCCTGCAGTTTTTGTCTTTCTAGGTTTATTTCCATCTTTTGCTTAAGCACATACTCAAGTAATCTGAGTCATATATCTGAATTTTTTTTTCTGTCATTAAACATGATAGTTTAGTTGGAGTCCAGAGGTTGAATTATCCCTCAGAATTTTTGGAATTGCTTATTGTCTTCTGATGTCTAATATTGTTTATTAGAAATATTAATGCCAGTGTAATTTTTGTCCTTTGTAGGTAATCTATTTTTTTTCTTCTTCAAAAGCTTATAACATCTTCTATTTATCATCAGTATTCTGAAATTTCACAATAATATGTTTAAGTTTGGGTCTTTTCATTCTTATTTTTTAAATCATCCGGTTTGATATTTGTTAGCCCCTTAAAGATTCATGTTTCCTTTCATTTATGGGAATCTTAATTGCTTTGATAATTTCTTCTCCATTTTCTGTTACTTCTCTCAGAAAGTACTATTGATTAGACGGATCTCCTAGTTTGATTATCCTCATAGTTCCTGTTACTTACTTCTTTGCTATTGATTCTGGGATGCTTATTTGACTTTTAGCCTCTAGTCTTTCTTTTGAAATTGTATATTTCAGCAATATTTATTTTGTTCTTTCTCAGTAGTTTCTTTAAATATATGGTAATTCTTGGGTATCCCGTTCATATATAGGAATAAAGCATTGGGCTTACTGGGAGTTCTGCTTTTATGTGGGTATGGCTTATCAAAAAGCAGGTTTCATTTCAAAGTGAATAAGCATAGACACAGACCTTAAGAAACATGGGAAAATGCCAGAGGATTATGTTAGTTCTGTTCAAATGGCAAGTTCAATTTGTTTAGAGAAGAACTTGCAGTTTTTTTGGCTGAAGCTTACCAGTTAGGATGCTTTTGGCTATAAGCAACAAAATCTTGACTCAAATTGGTTCATACAATAGAATATTTATTATTCTGTATGTCATGTAATCCAGAGATTGGCTCCAGGTATTATACAAGTCAGTGGCTCAATGATGTCAAAGAATTAGGACCTTTCCTTCTCTATTCCCTGTCATTTTCTTTGCCTCAGCTTTTCCCTCACACTGCCTGCCTTTATCGTTGCTGGGTGCCTAAAGTAGTTCAAGGCATCACATCTGGATCTGGTTATATCTAGTACAAGAGACTATTTTTTCTTGGACTTATTTCTTAAAAGCTAGGAAACGTTCCAAAAGTCTCCTCAGCAGATTTCCTCTCATGTTATTAGCCAGAATTAGGTCATGCCCATTCCTAAATCAGTCACTGGCTGGCAAGAGGAATTTGCTCACCACAATTTGCCTGGATTCTATTAGGATCTTCTCCTGGAGCTTTCAAATGAGGTCACAAATGGGGTAGGAGCAGATACCTCATCAAAATCAGGGTTCTGTCAGGAGATAAAGAGGAGGGGTGGATGCTGGGTGGGCACCATAGTCTACTCCATGGAGGTGAATACCTGACTGTCCACTTTTCTACTTGCAGTCTACTAAAGGGTCACTGGTTCATTTGCACAATTTCACTTTAGTTCCTTTTTTCTCAGCCTTACTTCATTTCTGTCCATTATCTTCATTATGCCTGGGTCTTTTGAGTCTTAGGCTTCTCCAAGGTCTATTGGGCAGACCTGATGCCTTTTTGGCTGTAGTTTCCTTCTTGTGTTCTTTAGACTTGTGGCTTTTTAGGCTCAATTTTTAAAAAATCCAAGATACTTGTAATCATTTTCCATCTTCTAGAAATATGTTGATAATGCTCATTCACTAATTCATTTCCTTTCATTGCTTTGTTGCTTCTTAGTCATTCCTTTACTATCACATTATAATTGTTTTATTAGAAATTATTTGAGTCCATAAAAAAGACAACAGAATAATATAATAAAGCCCCATGTACTTATCCAATATCAACAATTATCAACTCAGGCCAATTATTTCATCTACATCCCCATCCATTCCCCCTCCCCCTGGCATTTTAGTTTGAAGCCTTTACTTCACTTTCATTTAAATGTGGAAGGGAGAGCATATGGATGCCCAGTTTGCCATTTTGAACAAAATCTAGTAGGATGTTTTGAGAGTTAGAAATGAGGATGACTGAGGGTAAAGAAACATATAGCCTTACACTTTGAATTGTATTTCCTGTTGTTAGACAATGACATTTCATATATTCAAATACTGTGTTTGAGTCTTATCAAAGATACAGCTTCTACTTTATCATGGTCTACAGGAAGAAGAGGGTAACCACGTTAAGAGTTACAATAGAGCAGGGGTTCTTAATCTTTTTTGTTCCACAGACCCCCTTCTCAGAATGTAGCAGCAGATAGTTTTATAAGACTCAGTTAGCGTTGGATCTAACAATTACTGTAATTTCTAAGTAGGGATGAGTGTAAGAGATTTTTTGAGATATGCGAAAACTGTAATGTGATATGAAATGAATACTATTGTAATTTATTGCATACATTCATAAGTGAAGGAAATGCTAGAGTTCAGTGAGAGGTCAGAGAAAAAAAAGTAAGTTGATTTTTTTTCAATTCAAACCCATGGACCTCCTGAAATCAAGGGGTCTATGGACCCCTGGTTAAGAACCCCTCCAGTGTAGTGTGTTAAATACTAATGCTCAAAATCAATGAACCCATTTTAGAACTTATTCAAATGTGATACTTCAGCATAATTGTTCATCTTACTGCTATTCTTACAAATATACTTATTATATATAACAATATATTATTTTTCTCTTCTTTCATTTCACAATCAAATCATCTCTAGATCAATGAATGAAATAAAAAATCTCCAGTACCTACCTCGGACCAGTGAACCCCGTGAAGTCCTCTTTGAAGATAGGACAAGAGCTCATGCTGATCATGTTGGTCAGGGGTTTGACTGGCAGAGTACGGCTGCTGTTGGGGTTTTGAAAGCTGTACAGTTTGGCGAATGGTAAGTTAATGGAACTGATTTGCAAGGTTAGTTAACATTGTCTCAGAAAATGTGGACTCTATTAAAAAAAATTGGGTCCTTATTTTAAGCTTGGTATAAGAGGTTAACTTACTTTTAAAGACTCCATTTTTGCATTGGTTTTCATATTTATGACTTCTATATTACAGTAGACTTTTATCTGACCTTTTTTCCCCCTCTACTTTGAAAACTGGATGGTATGATATTTATGTGGCTGAGACATGCTACTACACTGCAGTCTATTCTGATGATAACATTATAGGGTGGTGTGGAAATGGCGGGGCAAAGGGGTAGAAGGACTGCAAATGCAAACTAGTTTTGAATTAAAACTATTTGTTTTTACGCTGTTGTTTTAATTTTGCTACAACTAATCTGATTTTCGTGGTGGGTTTTGTTTTTTTTTGTTTTTCCTTCTAAAAGCTTTACTTGTGTTAAATGTTTTAAGTTTGGCTAAAAAAGCAAATGTATACTTAGTTTTTTGTAGCTATGCATCTATTCCTCTGCTAGTAGTAACATTTCCAGGAAGAGGAAAATTAAAATTTGCCATCATTTTCCATTGTGAGATGCTTGTTCCTAAAACTTAAATTTTGTTAATCTTAGGAGTGACCAACCTCGCATAACCAAAGACGTGATTTGTTTTCATGCTGAGGATTTTACTGATGTTGTACAGAGACTTCAGTTAGACCTTCATGAACCTCCAGTTTCCCAGGTAACAACAACTACTTTTTTATCATTTATCTTTACCCATTTATTTTGCATTCTTTTGAAGTAGAATATATGGGATAATTTAATTTTATTACAAATAAAGGCTGTGTTTGTGGGGTGACAAAAACTGTTTAAAGCAGAGCTTCCCAAGCAGAATGCTTGAGATTGCTTCAATCTGTGTGATAATAGGTGGGCCTGGGATGGTCACAGGCCCAGGGTAACTGGGATGGTCAGTCCTGGCCTGGAGCAGTTTTAGCTGTTAATCCCACTGTATCATGTGCCCTCACCTGCAGAGGTTGAAGGGCCTTGAGGGAGAAGATAAAATGTTGCTCTTAGGTGTGGCAGTGAATATTGATATTTAGCTGTACTTGAAATACTTATTTAAATGTTTCCCTGGATTATCCTGGCTTTTAACTTGTACTTTGTTACTGGAGAAGTAGTAAAATATGAGGAAAAATGTTTTCCAAGTATTACTGGAAATTTTAGGAAGTTCTATTACATTTAGTATTACTTTGATTATTATAACCTACTGTTTTCTGTGCTAATTATAATATTTCATTTGCCTAAATTATTACATTTTTTAAGTCCCATACACCTTTTTTCCTCTCTCCAGTGTGTACAGTGGGTGGATGAAGCTAAACTAAACCAAATGAGGCGGGAAGGTATTCGTTATGCTAGAATTCAGCTATGCGACAATGATATCTACTTCATCCCTAGAAATGTCATTCATCAGTTCAAAACAGTGTCTGCAGTGTGCAGCTTAGCCTGGCATATAAGGCTTAAACAGTACCACCCTATTGTGGAAGCCACTCAAAACACAGAAAGCAATTCTAACGTGGACTGTGGTTTACCTGGAAAGCGAGAATTAGAAGTTGACTCCCAGTGTGTGAGAATAAAAACTGAATCTGAAGAAACATGCACAGAGATGCAGCTTTCAACAACTGCTTCATCGTCCTTCTCACCTTCATCAGAACTTAACCTTCAGCAAGATCAGATGACTCAGCCTCTTCCAGCTTTAAAGGTGGAAAGTAGACTGGAATCTGACCAGCAACATAATCTGCAGGAACATTCAAGCACTCCTGTGTAATATGTACATATTCAAACACATTTTTTAACTTTTTAAAATTTTGATGTGAAGTTATAGTTTTATAACTGGCTTAAGTTAAGTTTTATTGGAGAAATCTTGCCTATAATTCTATAAAGAGAAATGACATTCCACAAATGTCAAGCATATCTTTTTTACACAGATTATGCAAAAGTTAAGAGTTGTATCTTATCCCGTTAGTACAGTATGTAATAGTGGGTCTGCTGCTACTTTCTGTTTTAAGGTGTGAGGTAACAATTCAATCTCTTCTTTAAATCAAAATGAGAATTTTCTGGAATAACAGATTCTTATTTGGTAAATTGTCCACTTCCCATAATTTTATCTTGCCTTGGTTCTTGCCATATTTGCTGCTTTTATAATAGAATATCAGATTTATGACTTTGTACTTGTGTCTTTATGGCACAGGTTCAATTTCTACAGTAAAAATGGCATAGGTTGCAGGGAAGAGTTCCTGCATCTTGTACGTGGGCAAGTAAGTTATCTAGTTCCAACCATAAAGAACAAATAGTTTCTAAGGAAAATTCAGTGATTCTCTGGTTTCTTAACACAAGAGAAAGCATAGCACTTTTGATCCAAACTGTCTTTTTTGTATGTTATTTAAAGCCCAGTGGATATTTCAATTAAAAAAAAAATCTAAAGATGAATAGTCCTTGGTCATTCATTATCCATGGTTCATTAATCCCTTCTAGAATACATGGTAACTATAGAAGATATTTTGGGTAAAAGATAATGTTGACATGATAGTCTGTTGCTCTGCTTCCTAGCATCCTCACATTTCATGTAGACACCTTTGCTTCCTAAACTGATCACGAGTATCAAACTTAAATAATAATATCAATCTTTCTGATGAGGCTACCATGTTCTGGGCATAAACTTAAGACAAACTATTCTTGTTACCTGGCATCATCCTCTTCATGATCTATCTAATTCACAGTTTTAACTGGTGAATACCTGGGTTTATTCACTATCACTGTGTTGCTACTTTCTGATAAGGAATATGGCGCTAGCCTTCATCCCAGAGTTTTAGGTAGCCTAATGCTTATTAATGCCTGAATACTTTTTAAAACTTTTAAACAGGCACTGTTTATGTAGCTGGTGTGGTCTTTCTGTTATTTTAGAATGTTAATGTGATACACATTTTACTTTCTCTTAGCTAATAATACAGTAGGTCTTTTGTTTAATAAAGGAAGAGTATTCCCCACACCTAAGACCAGATTCTTGTTATCTACCTGGTTATAGTGCAATTTGGAGATTTTTTTTCCTGAAGGGTGAGATTTTTGGAGCATTTAAATTAACATAGGCAAAAAAGATGCTGCTTTATTATGTCTGTCACCATAAAAACTTAGCTGCATCTTTTGAAATATCAAATATGAATTTTCTCTAAAAGATTCTGAAATAGGTTAAATCTTATATAAATATTACTTTGTGCAATATTGTTGTGTAGTTAAATGCATATTAGCAAAGTATAGAGGTCACTGTGTAAACCGATAGAAAAGTAACCATCAGCAAATACTGCAGTGATTAGTTAGAATCTGTATTATTCCTTATATATATGTATATGTATGTATTCTTTGTTAAAAGGATGAAGACAAATAGAGAAACATTTCAATGTAAACCATTTATGAATTGGAAGTGATGTTGGTTTTAGTTATCCTTGTAAATAAGGTAATTAGAATGGTATGAAAGGTAATGTGATTATTGCAGGGGTGTTTTTAAATCTTGGGTGTAAATTCTAGTTTATCAAGACTAGCATTTAAGGGACCTGCCTTTGAGGGTGTTTTTTGTTTTGTTATTTCTGGGTGGGAAGGGGGGAAGGTTTAATTACAAAGTATATAGGTTTGGGTTATTTCTTGTTTTTGTTTTTCTGTCCAGAAGAATTTCATAGAGCGTTACCAGGCTGTGCAAAGTAAAATTCTTCTCAGGCAACATTTGCTTTTTAAAGTAATCATGAAGAGCAAGGTTGTTAAAGCAAAAAGTTCTTTATTTTGATTTTTCTTGTCTTCCAAGATCCGATTCCCCCATCTCCCACTTGCCATCCAGCAGATGCCATCTGTCATCTAAGCTGGTCACTGCTAATAAACAAGACTGTCTCCTGACAGCCAGCACTGTGTATTAATCACTCAGGAACCAGCGGATCTGCAAAGACCTTATAATCAAAAGCAAATGCCCATTTTCCTTTTATAAAACATTTTACCCTCACCTCCAATATAAACACATTAAAGGAGTATAAAATGTTTTAAATCATGTACTAATAAATTCATTGTATGTTAGAATTGCAATAGAATGGAGAGAGAAACATTTAGCTAGTAATATATATCCAGACATTCTGAATGTCCTTTGTGAGTATTAGATTTTAATAGCATGCTTTAAAGACTGATGACTATAAAAGTGGCAGTTTTGAGTTTCTTACTGCTTTCAAAGCTGTATCCTAGTTTAGTGATACAAATGATTGCAACTTTTCTAAATCATTAAATTATTTGGTCTGGTAGAGTGAGGCATGGAGCAATCTGGCATCTTCTGATTTGTAAAGTAGTGATGGCAGTGAAGTTGTAACAAATTTAAGCTGATCTTCATTTCTGGTATATCATCTATTGTGCCAACTCTTTGAGATTACTTGCAAAATGTGGCTACGAGTTTTAGTATTTTGTGGAGCAGAGGGGTATTTTAAAAATATGCTTATGGATAGGATACAATAAATGAATATTCCTAACTTAGTGACTAGAATGATTTTATGATATCCATTAAAAATGCCAAATGCCTTCCCCCTGCCCCAGAAGTCATTCTCCAATTACCAAGAAATGCTAGGAGTAGGATTATGATTCAAAAAGGAATCGCAAATTCATAAAGCAATAATAATAAAAACCTACATTATTAGTTCTCTGCCACAGTTTTACGTTTTTAAAAATGAACTCCTAGGCTTGACTGTACCTTTAATTTGCTTATTCAGAACTTAGAATTTATTTAGTTGGTACTTTATAATTTTTAATTAAAGACATTTGAAAAGTTCTCTTTCCTCTAAGAGATGTTTGAAACATCAGTTGACTAATAGTACAAGGTCTTGTAAGGGGAAAAAGGAGCTTATTAGATAAAATTCTTTACACCTTAGGAAAAATGTCTTGCATCAGTCTTAATAGGCAGAAAGTTCACACTTAACAATGACTGGGGAAACTTTTGCTTATTGCTTTTCCCTATATAAACTGTCTAGAATGCAAGATAATATAGGAACATGATTCTAAAATCCAAGTAAACTTTTAGTGAATATATTGTTGATCATTAACGTTAGCCCATTATATTTGATCTCTATTTTCCATTAAAATTTATTTGCATTTATACCTTTAGGATAATTGAGTCTGTGTCTCTCTAATCTATTTTGTCAAATGCTACAGGTTAGAAAAAGATCCTTTCACTAGCACATGTCAGAAGTTCACATCTGTGCTAGAATTATTTTTTTAAACAGGTAGCTGAATTTATTGGTCATGAAGGTAGGTAGAGAAAATGCACAAGACAAATGTTTTTCTTTAGTACCTAAGGGACCTATCCTCATTCTGAAAGCCTGTTACTTTAAAAGCAAGTATCTCTCCATAAATATGATGACCTTCCATTTACTTCATACATTTTTTAGGATCCACTTGTGCATGTAGTTGAGGAGACCACTGTCTCTTAATATAGCACTTTTCAATTCTAAAGAAATACTTATGTACTACTTCTATCACATGTTGTAAATTTTCATGTAATAGTGTTTTCTGTGACTAAACTCCATTTTGACTGGCAGCTAAGACTTTTTTTCCTGTGGCTTTAATTTATCTAAGAGGTCTTTGCATATAGATGAAATGTATAATTTGCCTGGCGGACTATTTTTGCGTTGTGTGGCCTTAGTTTATTGACATTAACAAGTGTTTTAAAAAAGGTTTTTAATGAATAGTCTTAAATCTAAATTTGTGTGAATAATAACCCTTTTAACACAGTGCTTTTTTTGTAGCTGTCTAAGTGTGTTATATTGTTAAGCTATTTCTTTGTAAAATAGGACAATGGAATGCATAGAGGTTTTTTTTTCCCTGTAAAGTATTTTTTTAATAAACAAAGTCTGATTTGTCCTTTACTGATGTTTCATCACAAAATGAATAGCACACATATAAGTGAATTCTAGATACCTGGAACCTGATTTTTTATTATTATTTTTATTTTTCTCCCCTCTCCCCCCGCCCCCAACCAGTTGTCTGCTCTCTGTGTTCATTTGCTGTGTGTTCTTCTGAATCCGCTTGTATTCTTGTCAGCGGCACCCAATCTCTGTCTCTTTTCATTGCATCATCTTGCTGTGTCAGTACTCAGTGTGTGGCGCCAATCCTGGGCAGGCTGCACTTTTTTGTGCTGGGCGCTCTCTTTATGGGGTGCACTCCTTGCACGTGGGGCTCCCCTACACAGGGGACACCCTTGCGTGGCACCGCACTCCTTGGGTGCATCAGCGCTGCGTGTGGGCCAGCTCATCACATGGGTGAGGAGGCCCTGGGTTTGAACCTTGGACCTCCCATGTGGTAGGCGGACGCCCCATCCCGTTGGGCCAAATCTGCTTCCTTGGAACCTGATTTTAGGGTATGAATTTCCAGTTCTTTTAGGTCTCCAATATTTTCTAATATTTTAGAAAATCTTGTGACTTTTCTTAACTAAGAGAAAGGTTGTAGATGTCTGGGGAAAATTCTATCCATATTAGGTTCAACAAGTGTTTGGGAAGAAGGAAAATTACATTGGCATTTGTGGAGTTATGCCTGCTATTAAGTTGGTTTATATTTACTTGTGAAAGGTCAGTCTTAAATTTTCTTTCTGATGATACAGGTATTTCTTAAAGTACATGCAGTATTAGTTAATGAAGGTGGTGTATAGACTTTTCAGATATCATTGATGTATTAAGTGACACAACATAATGGATTTCTTTTAATCAACAGGTTTTCATTTGAACCTTTTTAAATTGAGGTACCTGTTCTAGGCACTGATAGTACTTGGTTCTAATTAGTAACTGCTGTGAGCCAGGCTAATTTATATGATGGTATCTCATTTAATCCTTGCAGCCTTTAGTAAGAAGGCAATTGTTTCCATAATACAGGTGAGAAAACAAGCTTGGTAGGTTGAGTAACTTGCCTAAAATCACATAGCTCTTTAGTGGGAGCAGGGACTTGAATGCAGTTCTGGGTTCAGAGATCCGGCTTTGGTTCAGTGGCAACTTCGGAATGCCCTGAAATTTGTAACAGGGCCCCTGAAAAATGGTTTACCGCTTACTACTATTTCCTATTATGCCTTAACTGATTTATTTCCTTTATACACTGGCCAAAAAGCCTTTTGTGCACCAAACAATGAAATATAATGATTTGTTATTAAAATGGGTCTTAAAGCAAATATGTAGATTTACAAAACATGACTTTTTTATTTCATCCAGGGTTTTGTTTTTTTTTAAAGTTAGACATTTTTTCTTTAAACCCATCAGAATTGTAATGTTTAGTTCTTAAGGAAGGGAAGAGTTGTCAAGAAGCAAAAGCAGAAAAGAAACTACTGCCAACGTGCAAGGTAAGAAATCCAGTCTGGGTAGAATAATGATATTACAAATTAGTCCTCTTTGGGTTACTTTATCTTGTTCAGTTATGTGGATAACTTGCAAGTTAACGCTGATTTTATGTCTGTAAACATTTAGCATCTTGCCTCTTAGGCTTCTCAAGTAGTAGCTATTCTAATCAGCATCAATGATTATTAGACCCGAGGCTACATTAGACCCTAGGCAAGCAGGCACACTGCCTTAAGTGAGGTAAGGAAAATGACCATTAGGGGCCAGGGCTCCATTAATGGCCAGAAGTGTTGAGGGGAGGAAGAAAGTGGCTTCAAAGCTCTATTAACGTATTAAGTATTCAGTTTAGGGTGCAACCATTCCTTTCCCCTGGCCTCTTTCAGTTTGCTTGAAGACTTAATCTATTCTAGGATTAACCTAAGGCTTAACTGCCACCACCTTCCCCTATTCTCAATTGGGTAAAGACCCCTGGGATTATCCCAGGCCTTATCCTTCCTCCCCCTTTACCCTGAAGGTTGAAATCCCAGAGCTGTTGAGAGGGAGGGAGTCTAACCTGCAGACCGTCAGGCCCTTCGTCCCAGGACAGCGTAAATTCATGCCAACATTCGTTCATTCAACCAATACTGAGAACCGATGTGCTAAATCTGTGCTAGGCCCCGGCCTCTGACCTCATGGAGGCCACAGACCCCTGGGGAAGGCCGACCTTAAATAATGGGACACAAACTTGTAAACTGCAATAAGTGCTACAAAGAAGCGAATAGGAAGTATTAGAATGGTAGGACGGACCTCCGTTAGACCGATGGATGGCAATGTCCGTTCTGAGGAAGTGACCCTGAAGCTGGGACCTGAAGGGCGAGCCCCGCCGCCCCACCCCGGGCCTGCACCGCCGCCCCACCCCGGGCCTGCACCGCGGCGCGGCTGGAAGGCCGAGGCCAGGGGCGGAGCCACCCTCGCCGGCAAACCCGGAAGGCGGAAGCCGCGGCGGCCCGCGACGGCGTGCGGCGCTGCTCGGCGGCCCGGGCCAGCTGAGTCACCCGCGAGCGAGCGTGCGCCCCCCGCCGCAGCCCTGCCTCCGGGCCAGGGGCCGCACTGGCCCCTCCCGGCTGGGCCCAGAGTCCTGCTGTCGCCGTAAGGACTGGCGGCCTAGCCGAGAGCTAACAGCCTTTTCACTTTTTGGCCCTCTTCCCCCGCTTCATTTTTTTGCCTCTTTGTCGGTCCGGGGACCCCGCAGGTCAGCCTCGGCGGGCGCGGTTCCTGTGGCAACTGACTGCCGCCTGGGAGCTGCGCGGCCCGCTCCCTCCGACGCCCGGCGCCCTCCGCGGTCTCCATGGTAACGGCCCCGCCGGCGTCTCGGCCTCCCCGGGAGGATGCGGGTTGCGCGGCCCGCGGCTTCGCCCCGACCCCGCGGCCAGGCCGGGGCCACTGAGGAAGGAGGTCCCGGCTGGCGGATTTAGGGACGACGGACAGCAGGTGAGAGCGGGGCGCTGGGGGCCGAGAGGGAGGGCGCGCGTCAGCTCCAGCCACCGCTCCTCTCCTCCCCCTTCCCTGCAGCCATCAACACATGCAAAATACCAGAGATTGCCCCAGTCGCCTCTGCGCCAGATTTTGTTGTTGTTGTTATTTCTTTCTTTCTGGCAAACAGCCGGAGACAGAGACAGTCAGCTGCTGCTCATGGAGAGGCTGGGAGAAGCGGTTTTCGACCTACCCAAACGGGGAGGGTGCCCCTCTGCAGCCGGACTCACGGAATGGTTTTCCTTCATTTTCAGTGAAATCCCATTTCCCTGGCTGGAGACACAGATGGCCTCAAATGAGAGAGATGCTATATCCTGGTACCAAAAGAAGGTAATGCCAGTATTTTTCTATTTGTAAAGCATAGTTCTGCAAAATTTTCTCTGAGTTTGATAGTGTCAGGTGTTATTATATCTCTCTCAATATAGATGGGGAAAAAAACCCAAAAACGATGGCTAGGTCATTATATCTTTTAAACCTAGTTCCAGGTCCCGGGTTACGATTTTCACGTCACCTCTCTTTTAGGGCTTGCATACACAACGCCAGGGCAAATGCATTGAAAGTTTGCTCCTGTTCAAACCTCTGTTTTTTAAAGGTCATGAAGCCGTTATTTGTACAGCGCAGATTGGTATTGTCAATAATCTTATTGAGCTGTGGTTGCCTTAAAAAAATTTTTTTTATTAACTTCTCCATGGTCCCAAGTAGAAACTGTACATTTTGAGCCCTAACTCCCTATTCCCTACCCCCATCCCATCCCTGGTACCCTATATTCTAGATTCTGACTCTGTGAGTTTGTGTTGTTGCCTTTTATTCCTCTCTAGTTTTCCTTTTGCTGTTTTCCTTAAGAAGTGGAAATATCTTTTAAGGTAATATTTAATTTGAAGTACTTTGAGCTTTGCGTTTTAACTTTTATATCCAGCTATTTTAGAGTTTTTAAGGAAACAGTCCTTAGAAATACTAATTTATTCTAACTTTGAGAAGCACATTCATTTTCCAGATATCATACTGATACTTACTAATTTTATTACTTTTGTGAAGATTGACTGAAATATAAGGGTAAATGTAAGGATTTCTTTTGCATTTTTAAATTGCTGCTCCCTGTTTCAGATTGGAGCATATGATCAGCAGATATGGGAAAAGTCAATCGAACAGACGCAGATTAAGGTAAATTGATATCATTTATCCTAGCTTTATTTCATTAATTTGAAGAGTGGATTGTACTTCTTGTTATTTTTTATGAGGTACTGGGGATCAAACCTGGGACTTGGTATATGGAAAGCAGGCACTCAACCACTTGGACTACATAACTCTCTCAATGTACTTACTTTTTATCTGAATTCGTATCCAGCAAGAATGGCATTCTTTATTCTTTGAAAAGTATAAGAAAACAAAATATAAGCATAATGATAAACTGACCTTTGGCCTTAGTATCAAGGAAACAAAGGAATGGTTGGGGCTATAAGGAATTGGAGAGTAAATGTCCCATACAGCTTGGGCTCTGGTTACTTAACACTGGCCCATTTTTGCCATGTGATAATGCAGACCCAATAATTGCCAGAGTTTCAGATTTTTTCAAGAGAAGCTAAAATATGCTTTTTATGTAAAATTTTGAAAAATTTAGAAGGGTTTTTTTTTTTTTTTTTTTTTTTTAACTGTGCAAGCCAAATGAAATCCATTCGTGACCTGAATCCTGTCTCTGGGCTCCTACTTTTTAAGTCACTGGTTTAGCATATGGTCTTAAGTTGTTTTGTTTTTTTTTAGGTTCCTAAAGTTGTTTTTACACTATTCATATAACTGAGTAGATTCTTTGGGAATTTTTCATGCTAACTAAGCAACCAAAAACTGATGTATAATTCAGAATGCCAATGTATTATAACTTTATAATAGGAGAGAGAAAGGGTTAAATAAACTTGTGTATTCGTAGGTCAGGGTTGTGGGGTCAAGATGTATAGGGGAACAAATTAGTCATGGAAAGGTTACTTGGTAACCAGATGTAAGTGGATAGTCTCGAAAGATGTAGAAAAGACTAAAGAACCATCTCTGTTCCTTAAAAGAATGTATCTCTACAGACTTTGATACTTAGATCTGCCAAAGCAGTTTCTCACTTTTTTGAAAAGTTCTGAATAAATGCTGGCAAATTCTTGCTCTTTGGACCTTTTTTTTTTAAGATTTGCTGCAGACCTTCTGTTAACTTTTTTTTTTTTCTTTAAGATGGTGGCAGTATAATTTAATAGTTTGTTTTATTCATTTTCCTGATTTCTAAGTCACTTTGAACTTGGACATTTAAATCTCTTTGGAGAAATGCAAATGACCACCATTCATATGGTGCATTCCTTGCAGCCAATCAACTGGAATGGTATTTGAACTACAGGGTACCTGGCTAACCTTTTCACAAATTTTGAACAGACCTTCATTATTTCTGTTAACGGAGATGATGTTAGGGTGACTAAATCCCCCAGTTTTATTTCGAAGCACTCTAAATCTGGTCCTTTTATTCTCTTGTGCGCTTCAAAATGTATTGGTTTTGGGTACGGTATAATGGAAAGAGGACTGGGAGTTAGAGCTAGTCATGGTTCCATTGCTAGCCACCTTACTGTAGTTTGAGTTTTGGTTTCCTTATCTTTAAAAGGATTTTACTCTTGCTATCGAATTTCCTTTCTTACTTCCTTCCCATAGTCAATTTAAATATTTTCTCAACTCTTCTTTCCATGCCATTTTATATGTACCTTCCTTTTAATACACCATATCAGTTACTTGTTAATTTATGTGGCTTCATAGGACTCAAGGGCAGGAATTATGTTTGTGTCATACTCTTAGAGTATTTATTCATGCTAGCTCAATGTCTGTTGCTACATTTAATTGAGCCCCAGTCCATTATATGTAGTTTTATTCATTTTCTCTCATATGACAATTTACCTAATAACTTAAAATATGCTTTTTAGTTTAGCAGTAGTGGGGAGAATTAAAACTGAAGACAATTATGAAAACTTACTGAGCATCTATAATGTGCTATACATGTACTAGGTGCGGTGTAAGTGAATAAGAGTGAGGAACGAGCATGGTTCTTGCCTTCATGGCTTTCAAAGTCTAATAATAGAGAAAAGCCAAGACATATAATATCTATTCAAATATGTTTATGTCTTAGATAAAAACTGACTGAAATATTAGTTACAAAGAAGTATTTAATGCAATTTAAAAATATATGAACACAGATACAAAACTTTTGAACACAAATAAAAAATAAGAAAAAAGAGAAAGCAAAAAAATAAGAGAAAAGTTGCCCAATATGATTAGATTATAATATATGTGGATGGGGTAGAAGGTCATAAATCACTTGCTAAGCACTTTAGACACTGCTCTGTGTTTAAAAGAAAATGACAAGCTTTTGATGGTTTTTGCATAGAGAGACTATATCATATCTGTGTTTTTTCAGGATAGAAATAAAAATAATAGACATTATAACAAAATCTATGGCATGTGTGGTGGTTTGGAGCTGTATGTACCCCAGAAAAACATGTTCTTAAACTTGATCTGTTTCTGTGGATGTGAACCCATTGTAAGTAGGACCTTTTGATGAGTTTATTTCAGTTACGGTGTGACCCAGGTTGGGTCTTAATCCTATAACTGGAATCCTGTGTAAGTAGAATGAAACTTAGAGAAAGCCATGAGAAGCAAGAAGCTGAAGGTCAGTGGGACCTGGAAGAGAAGAGAGAGGCCAGGAATGGCCATCTGTGTGCATTGCTGTGACAGAGGAGCCCAGGACTAAGGATCTCCAGCAGCCAGACCCACAAGGCCAGTCTTTGGGAAGAAAGCATCAGCTCTATGATGCCTTGTTTTGGACTTTTCTTTTAGCTTTACAACTGAGCTAATAAAGTCCCATTTAAGTCGACCCATTGCATAATATTTGCTTGAGCAAACAGGAAAACTAAAATAGGTTTCCAAAACAATACTTGGTGAAATTATATCACTTTAAAATGCCTGTGTTTAAAGAAAAATTTTTGTTTAGATTAGCTAGGAAGGAAGAGTAACAGTGAATCAAATTAGTATATGAATACTTTAGAGAAAACAAAACAGTAAAGCAGGTGTGGCAGTTTGAGATTATTTTATGATTCCCCAAAATAGAAAGATTATGTTTGTAAACTAAGGTCAGAGAAAGTAAAGATAATAAGTTGTTTTTTTCCCAGTTCAAGCTCATGGACCCCATCTTTCCATGGACCCTTGGTTAAGAATCCCTACCTTTGGGCCTTTGATGGTACTATGTCAGTTAGGTGTGACTCAGATTGAGTCCCCACCCACTTCCTGGGTCTGATAGAAACAAATTCATAGGAACAGAAGGAAAAAGGGAGCAAGCATATTTGATTCCACAGTGTGAGAGGACTGCTTAAACACAAAGCCCTCAGAGGCTGCTCTCCCAGAGCAGCTCAAGAGGAGACCAGCCCGGCTATGTGCCTGGTAGCGTACAGCTGAACTTGGAAAGAGAGCAGCATTGCTGAGACTGATACAGGAGAACCAGAAAGAGATAATCCCTATGCTTATTTGCTCAAAGCTGAACTCCCAGAGATGGTAGATTCTGGAGGGAAGGCAGAGACCTCTCAGAGGTGGTCAGCCATCTTGCTTCACCATGCGGGAACAGTGCCAGAATCAACAGTAACTGTCTTTGGTGAGAAAGCACCTCTTTTGGTCCTTGAGTTGTACTTCTCACAGCCTTGGAACTGTGAGTTTTTACCCCAGATAAATACCCTTTATAAAAGCCAACCCATTTCTGGGGGTTTGCATTGGCAGCCGTTTGGCAAACTAAAACAGCAGGGAAAGAAATAACAAAAGAAAAAAAACCCTAGAACAGCCATTATGCGTTCTTCACTTAACAAATACTTGTCAAGCCCCTAACTATCGTGTGTTAGGCAGTAGGCTAGGCCCTGTCTCTACCCTTGACATTTTTCTCCTCATGGAGTCTGGCAGTTTGAAGTTCTTTTTTGAACTGCAAAAGATTATGTTCTTAAACTAGTCTATTTCTGTGGGTGTGGTACCCTTTGATTGCATTAGATTCACTCTAGATCATTTGATTAGATTGCTTTTGATTGTACTACATCAGGGAGGCCTCATTCAGGTTGAGTCTCTACCCTTTTGCTAGGTCAGATATAAATGGAGACAGAGAGAAAGGAAGCTACCATATTGATCCTGCCATGTGAGAGAGAGAGTACTGCCAGAAAACAGAGAAACCCCTCCAGGCTGAGAGAGGTTCTGGAGTCTGGAACCAGCACAGACAGAAGCATGGAAAGAACCCCCTACAGGCTGGGCCCACAGAGCAGCTCAAGGCTGAGGAGCAAGCCCTCCCACATGCCTGATAGCTACATGTCAGGACTCCAGGACCAACAGTAGCTGACTTTAGTGAGAAAGCATCTCTGATGATGCCTTGATTTGGACATTTCATGGTCTTGGAACTATAAGCTTTTACCCCAAATAAATCCCCTTTGTAAAAGCTAAAACATTTCTGGTACTTTGCATCAGCAGCCTTGTGGCAAACTAAGACATGGAGCTTACATTAAAGTAGGAGAGAAAAAAATAAAAATAATTCTAATGAATAAAAGTTACTTTATGATAAATGCTAAGAAGAGCAGTTATTATTTATAAGCTATTGCACTTATAAGACAAATGGACCTAGTAGGTCAGAGAAGCCTTTTCTATGGAATTGATGTTTAAAATGATATCTAAAGGATAAGTAGCAGTTATCCTTCCCAACTCATTCTTTAAGATCAATATTACCCAGATACCAAAGGCAAACAAATGTCTTAAGAAAATAAAATCCTACACTTTGACTTATTGGACTTACTCCACTCAGCTAACATGGAGTTGAAGAAGGTCAACCACCACAGCATGGAGCCTAGAGTGTCTACAACTAGAAGTGGGAAGAGTGCATCCAGTACCCATGTGGAATCTAAGCCCTCACTTGACATAGGTGTGCAATGGACACAACCAATCCAATGTCCACAGAGGAAATGTGAAATGGGTGTGGGAACGGTAGCCATGGGGGCTGCTGGGTGTGGGGAACGGGAGGAAGAGATGAGATGTGGAGGCGTTTTCGGGACGTGGAGTTGTCCTGGATAGTGCTTCACGGACAATTACGGGACACTGTAGATCCCCCCAGGGCCCACTGGATGGAACGTGAGAAAGTCTGGGCTATGATGTGGACCATTGACTATGGGGTGCAGTGATGCTCAGAGATGAACTTACCAGGTGCAATGGATGTATCACGATGATGGGAGAGAGTGTTGCTGTGGGGGGAGTGGGGGGCGGGGGCGGTGGGGTTGAATGGGACCTCATATATATTTTTTAATGTAATTAAAAAATAATAATAATAAATAAATATTTAAAAAAAATAAAAATAAAAAAAATAAAAAAAAAAAAGAAAATAAAATTCCTCATGAATGTAGGCATTCTTATAAAAATATTAACAAATCAAATCTAACAACATATACAATGGCTTATATACTGTGACCAAGTGGGATTTATCCCAAGAATGTAGCATTGGTTTAAAATTTGAAAATAAATTAATATGACATTCCCAATGTTAATAGGATAAAGGACAAAAACCATATGATCTCAATAGTCACAGAAAAAGCATAATTCAATACCCATTAATGATAAAAAATTTAGATAGCCTGATAAAGGCTATCTACAAAATACTTACATTTAACATCATACTTTAGATTGGGAATCCCCTAGGATTGGGAATAAGGCAAGGATGTCTGCTCTTACCACTTTATTTAACATTGTCTTGGAGATCTAACCAGTGCAATAAGTCAAGAAAAAGAAAAGGCATTTGTATTAGTCAGCCAAAAGGGTGCTGATGTTAAGTACCAGAACTTTGTTGGCTTTTATAAAGGGTATTTATTTGGGGTAGAAGCTTACAGTTACCAGGTCCTAAAGAGTCTAACTCAAGGTACCATAAGAGGTATTTTCTCACCTATGTTGCCACATGTTGATGCAAGATGGTGGGGTTGATGTGAGGGTTCAGCCTTCCTCTTTCCTCTTAAGGCTCCATGGTCGCAGCTTCTTCTGATCTCAGCTGTAGGGCTGGCATAAGGCTCATCACTTTCCCAGGGCTTGTTTCTTTCTGGGCTCAGCTGTTCTATTCTCTCCCCAAGTTCAGCTCTAGACTATCAGGCTTATCTTTCTTCCTGGGACGCTGTCTGTGAAGCATTCTCTCTTCCTGTGTATCTGCTTCTGTGTTCTCCTTCTCTGTGTATTTTCTTCCTTGTCTTTGAGCATCCGTTTAGGTAGCCCACAGCTGTAGGTGGGGACTCAAACTGAGTCGTCCTAATGACATGGTCAAATAAAAGCCCTAATCTTGATTTAATAAAGTAAAAGTGAGTCTAATACAATCTGATATAACCAGGGGAACAGACCAGTTTACAAACACAATCCAATATCTATTTTTGGAATTCATAAGCAATAACAAACTGCCACATCATTGAAAGAGAAAGGAAAATGAAAACTGGTTTTATTCATTATGCCATGACCCCGTACTTAGAAAATCTTAAGATTCTACAGAAAAAAACAACACCTACCAACACCATTAAATGAATTTAGCAAGATTTCTGGATACAGAATCAATATTCAGAAGTAAGTTATATTTTTATATACCAGCAATGAGCAACCCAAAAATGAAATAAAGGAAACAATTCCATTCACAATAGTCTCCAAAAGAATAAAGTATGTTGAAATATGATTAACAAAAAATGCAACGTTCACCCAAAACTACTAAATGTGGCTGAGAGAAATTAAGATCTAAATGGGGAAGCGGACTTGGCCCAATGGATAAGGCATCCGCCTACCACATGGGAGATCCGCAGTTCAAACCCCAGGCCTCTTGACCCATGTGGAGCTGGCCCATGCGCAGTGCTGATGTGCGCAAGGAGTGCTGTGCCACGCAGGGGTGTCCCCCATGTAGGGGAGCCCCACGCACAAGGAGTGTGCCCTGAAAGGAGAGCCGCCCAGTGCGAAAGAAAGTGCAGCTTGCCCAAGAATGGTGCCGCACACACAGAGAGCTGACACAACAAGATGACGCAACAAAAAGAAACAGATTTCTGGTGCTGCTGATAAGGATAGAAGCAGTCACATGAGAACACAAAGCAAATGGACACAGAGCAAATCACTGGGGGGAGGGGTGACAGGGAGATGAATGAATGAATGAATAGATAGATAGATAGATATTTAGAAAAAATCTAAATGAATGGAGGATATTCCATGTTCATGATTTGGAAGATTTGGAACAATGTTAAAATGACATTCTCTCCAAATGTATTTTATAGACTCAACATATTCCCTTCAAATTGCAGCAGTTTTTTTTTTTTTTAAGAAATTGATAAGCTAATTGATAAGCTGATCCTAACATTTATATGGAATTGCAAAGAACCTAGAATACCCAAAACAAAAAGAACAGAGCTAGAAGACTTATGTTACCAGATTTCAATCTTAGTATAAAATATAGCTACAGTAATCAAGATAGTATTGTGTTTATATGATTAATATAAACACAATTAATATAGATTAATGGAACAGAATAGGAAGTCTAGAAATCCTTAAATTTTTGGTTTTTGACAAAGGTACTGTTTTAGTTTGCCAGGGCTTCTATGACGACTGCTACAAACTGCTTGGCTTCACCAACAAGAATTTATTGTTTCATGGTCCAAAATTGAGGTCTTAATAGTCCTTGCTTTCTCTCTGCATCTGTAGCGTTTTGGTACAAACTCCCATCTCTATCTCTGTCACATGGCAATCTCCCTCATTCTTGTTTTCTTATGACTCTTATGGCTTCTACTTCTGTGCAATCATTTGTATCACTGTCCAGATTTCCTCTCCTAAGTACCCTAGTCATGTGACTGAAGGTCCACCCTAATTTAATTTGGCCTCATTTAAAGTGGGTCTTTGAAGATACCCAATGGATGCACATCCATGCTCAGACTCACCTTGACATATTCAAACATACTATTTACAAATGGGCATTTGTAATGCCATAGGACTGGGCATTAGGACTTGAATATGTCTTTATGGGGAATGTGATTCAATTCCTGGCAGGTGCCGAAACAAATCAATGAAAAAATGATAGTCTTTTAAACATAAGGTGCCAGGACAATTGGATATCCATATGTATAAAAATGAATCTCGATCCTACAGACCACTCAAATCACTTAAAATGGATCATAGACTTAAATGTAAGAACAAAAACTGTCCATTCTCTAGAAGAAAACAGAAAATCTTTGCAACCTTGGGATAGGTAAAGATTTCTTAAAGACATAGATATAGAAGAAAAATTGATAAATTGGACTTCATCAAAATTTAAAATGTTTTGTCTTCAAATTATTCCATTAAAAATTGAAAAGACAAGTTACAGTCTGGGAGGAAATATTTTCAAATCATATATCGAATGGAATTTTTTTTTAATCCAGAATATATAAATAAACTTGCTCAACTCAATTACACAGTTCAAAAATGGGCAAAAGATTTGAATAGACCTTTTACCAAAGAAGGTAAATGAATGGCTAAAAAGAACATAAGAACTGTGAGTGTAAAATAATATAACCCCTTTGGAAAATAGTTTGGTGGTTTCTTTGTTAAAATTTTTTTTTAGTAATTTTTTAAAAAAGATTTAGATTACATAAATGTTACATAACAAATATAGGAGATTTCCATATGCACCCCCCCTTCCCACATTAACAACATCCTTCATTAGTGTGGTACATTTGTTACAATCGATGAACACCTATTGAAGCATTGCCACCAACTGTGGAGGATGTTGAGATGGTGATGCCCACTCTGTTCCCAGTTGGGTGGGGGCTTAGATCCCATGGGGCAGATGGATGGAACTATCTTGCTTGCAGTTGCAGGCACTCTCTCTTCCTCGGGAGGGGTGTTGCCCAACATCATCTCCTGGTTATTTGTCCTGGATGAGTCCAATGAACTGGAGAGTAGGTGTTCCAACTCTGCTGTGATTCAGGGCTGAACCAGCACATAGATGGACCAAAGATTTAAGTCTCTGGCACATATGTTTAACAAGTATAGTGCTAATTATAGGCTCAGATAAAATGGGCAGGAGAGCCATGTGTAGGGAAACTAAAAATGAATCTAACTCTGTTACACTGGGGAGCATAAATTCCAAAGTAAGACCCACTGTTAGGGTGCAGCAATTCCAGAGCTTGTCTGCCCTGCTTTTAGTGTCTGGATGTCTCTAGAACCCTCAAAAGCCCTGCTAGTTGAGAAACTGTTTACTGTGGGAGTCATTGAGATCCTGATGAGACATAAATAAGTATAACCTCTAGAAAGACCTTCTGACTCACTCTGAAATCTCTTAGCCATAAAAACTCAAAATATTGCTGTGTAATAGAATTTATGTTGAATTGCATGTGAAAAAGGAAGAGTTGTATTGAATAATATAGAAAAGTATGAAAAAAACAACAAAAAACCAAAAAACTCATTTGTATTTAGCATTTCTCCCTTTTGCTCAAGATCTTTTTCCAGATGCATTGCTAGCTGGTGTAATCCCTCAGTGCCAGGAAGGGTCATCCACTGGAGTCACGTCCCATACTGGGGGGAAGGTAGTACATTTATATGCTGAGTTTGGGTTAGAGAGAAGCTGCATTTGCTCAACAAGGAGGCTTTCAGGAGGTAACTCTTAGGCAATGTATAATACTAGGGTAAGTTTCAATTTCATAAGAGAAGGTTCATTAAGTACAATCGTCAATATCATGGGCCTGGCGTAGTGGTCTGTCTCCCTTCAGTAGGCAGTGCCCTTGTACTGAGGGAACTCTTGCCATCCTACTAGAAAATGCAGCAGTATTCCCCAGGATGGGAATTCAGTATTCTTTCGGTTATTGTGTGGGTCTCGACCCACCAAGACAGTGCCCCATGGGACACTTGAACATATTCATATGCCTTAAAGGCATGCTCTAGGTGCACCCCTGTCTATACATCCCCCATCACCAGTACTCTATACCAGTGATCCTTCCCTGCCACAGTTGTGACCCTCCTCTGTGATCCAAAACCTCTCCAAAAACAAAGCCAACAAAATAGCCAAATAAAATTAATAAGTAAAGAAATAATTTTATAAGTAATAAAATTAAAAAATTAAAAAATTCGATATAAATTTTTTAGACATTGTGTCTTTATCACTGTAAGATCTGTTGTCTTGTATGTACTGTGACATTTTCTTATGTATATTCCCCCAGTGTTTTATTTTTTCATTTTATCTTCAAAGAAGCTTTAGGCTACAGAGATGTCACATAGAGAATATAGGGAATTCCTATATACCCAATGCTCTCTTCCTTTTCCACTCTCCCCTATGGTGGCTTCTTAAAGGGTTAATTATATACTTCCCATTTGACCCAGCATTTCTACTCCTAGTTATCTACCCAAGAGAAATAAAAACATGAACATATATAAGTGCTCATAGCAGCACTATTCATAATAGACAAAAATGGAACAAAATCCAGATATTTATCGACTAGTAAAGGTAACAAAATGTGTTTTTTCTATAGAATCGGTAAAAACTATTGACACATATGGATGAACCTTGTGGCAGTTTGAAATTATATTTTATGAATCCCGAAAAGAGAGCTTCTGTTTGTAAACTAATCTATTCTTCTGGGTGTGATACTTTTGGCTGCATTAAATTCAATTGAGGGATGTTTGATTAGATTACCTGTCAAAGTGGATTTTAGGGCTTTTTGATTTGACTGTGTCGGTAAGGTGTGACTCAGGTTGAGTCCTTGCCCCCTTGCAGGGTCTGATATAGGTGGACTCACATGAACAGACAGACACAGTAAGAGAGAGCTCTGTCAAGTTTGATCCTGCCATGTGACAAAAAGGAGAAGGCTCAAACAGCTGAGGCCCCTGGGAGAGATGAGCCTGATAACTTACAGCTGAAATTAGGAAGAGAGCAGAAGGGCCAAGACTGATACAGAAGGCCCAGAAAGAGACAAGCCCTATGCCAGGAGAGAGAGGACTACAGGATCATTTAAGCATGAAGCCTTAAGAGGCCACAGAGCTCAAGAGGAAAGGGTGGGCCTGGAGGGTAAGGATGAAACCTGGGCAGATTGGTATGGCCGTCTTGCTTTGGCAGCTGACTTTCGTGAGAAAGCACCTCTTATGATGCCTTGAGTTGAACTTTCCAAGACCTTGGAACTGTAAGCTTTTACCCCAAGTTAACCCCCTATATAAAAACCAACACATCTCTGGTATTTTGCATTGGTACCCTTTTGGAAAACTAACACAAACCTCAAAAATGTTATGCTAAGTGAAAGAAGTCATAAAAGGCTATATATTATATGATTCTGTTTGTGTGAAATTTCTAGAAAAGGAAAATCTCTAGTGATAGGAAGCTAATCAGTGGTTGTGACTGAGGCTAGAAACAGGGATTTACTGCAAACAGGCACAAAGTAATTCTTGGGGTGATGGAAATGTTGGGATGATGGTTGCACAAGTCTGTAAATATCCTCATCATTGAATTGTATACATAAAATAGATACGTTTTAGAGAATGTAAATTATACCGTTTTTCTTTAAAAAATTCACATCAATAGAAAAAAATAGGAAAAATTATAGTACAAAAAATATACATATTCTCAATTTAAATTGTCCTTCAAAATTTTTTGAATGACGTAAGCAAGATGTCAGTTTAGGGAGCTCCAAGCTCCTGTATCCCATAAAAACATCAAAATACAAGGAGAAGCTGTCAAAAGCAACTTTTCAGAGCTCTGGAGAACAGTCAAAAGATTTATACCAACCAGGTGGACTCTGAATCAAGAAAAAAGCAGGATAAAGATGGTAAGCATGCTTTGTGGCATTTTTCCTTGCCCTTGTCCCACCCCGTCTGCAGCACAGCAGCAGTCTTTAAGATGGCAGGTCACATTCACCTTAGTCTTTTTTTCTGAAGGAAGAAGAGCAGGCATTATTGTATGTATCTGTTCTAACCTCTCTGGTGGCTACCAGAAAGACTTTTCTCCAGTCCCTTGTCTCCATCTCTTCTGTCTCAAAGCTCCTTTGGGGTGGAAAAGTGGCAGGCATTGTTCAAAAACAACATAAGGTAAACAAACGGCACATAGTTACCTGGGGCAAAAGGTATGGTTGAGACATAAGTACATCAGCTGAAGCCCATGAGGAAAAGCTGGAGAGGTTTTCTTTGGAAAATAAGGAAATTCAAAAGCACCCATGTATAGTGGAGAATTTAGAAAACTACGTTCCTACCCATGGCAAGAAGTACACTTAGGAAAGAATTACGCTTTCATCTCAGGCTGCTCTCAGACTCAGCGCAAGGCTGGCTAGGTGCTGAAGGACTGCCCCAGCATAGACCCAGTCTGCAAAGACAGAGAGGTGTTTTTACTATTTAAAAAAAAATTATTTATTTATTTATTTATTTCTGCTCCCCCACCCGCCCCGCTTCTCTGTTCTCTGTGTCTATTTGCTGTGTCTTCTTCTTTGTCCGCTTCTGTTGTCAGCGGCATGGGAATCTGTGTTTCTTTTTGTTGTGTCATCCTGCTGTGTCAGCTCTCCGTGTGTGTGGCGCCATTCCTGGGCAGGCTGCACTTTCTTTTGTGCTGGGCAGCTCTCCTTATGGGGCACACTCCTTGCGTGTGGGGCTCTCCTACGCGGGGGACACCCCTGCGTGGCACAGCACTCCTTGTGCGCATCAGCACTGCGCATGGGTCAGCTGCACATGGGTTAAGGAGGCCCAGGGTTTGAATCATGGACCTCGCATGTGGTAGATGACGCCCTAACCACTGGGCCAAGTCCGTTTCCCTGTTTTTACTTTTAACTTGAACTCCTGCCATTCAGAGAAATCTCTATAATTACACTAGCTGAGCACAAGCTAAAGGAACAGAGATTTAATTGACCAAACATGACAAGGAATACAATATTTGAAAACTGTGGAAAAGTGAATAAACAAATGGACTAATATGGCCCTTGACAATAAACAAAACAAAACAACAACAAACTCCAGCAAGCTCAGGGAAAAGGGGAGAATCCAGAGTAACCACATTTTAATATTAACATGTCCACTTTTCAATAACAAAAAAACATAAGCTATACAAAGAAACAGTAAAAGATGGCCCATTCAAAGGAAGAAAATAAATGAACATAAATTGTCCCTGAGGATACTCAGTCATTACATGTGCTTGACAAAGACTTTCAAACAACTGTGTTAAGTATGCTTAAAGAGTTAAAGGAAAGCATGGCAAAGAATGAAAGGAAATCAGGAAACAATGTACAAATCAAACAGAATATCAATAGAGAGATTATAAAAAGAAAACAAGCAGGAATTCTGGAGGTGAGAAATAGAATAACTGAAATGAAAGACTTATTAGAGGGGTTCAACAGATGATTTGAGCAGGTGGAAGAAAAATCTGAAAACTTGAAGAGAGGAAAATTAAAAGTATCTAGCCTGAAGAAGGAACAGAAAGAAAAAAGAGTGAAGAAAAGTGAACAGCTTAAGGGGCCTTTGGGACACAAATCAAGTGGATCACAATATATGCATTATGGGAGTCCCAAAAGGAGAAAGAAAGGGGAAGAAAGAATATTGGGGAAAAAAAACAACAAAACAAAAAACAACCCAGTCACTGGAAACTTCCCAGATTTGATGAAAGACATGAACCAAATATCCAAAAAGTTGAACAAATTCTAAGTAGGATAAACTCAGAGAGATCCCTGCCAAGACACACTATAAGCAAACTATCGAAAGAGGAAATCTTGAAAGCAGTGAGAGAAGCAACTCATCATAAACAAAGAACCCTTAATAAAATTAGCAGCCAGATTTTCAGCAGAAACCATGGAGGCCAGAAGGCAGTGGGATGGGCATTTAAAATGCTGAAAGAAAGAAACTCTCAAGCAGCTAATCTGTATCTGTCAAAACTGCCTTCAAAAATGAGAGAGTAATTAAGATATCCCCAGATTCTAAAAAACTGAGGGAGTTCATTACTTTAAACCTTACAGTAAATGCTAAAGGGAGCCATTCAGGTAAAAATGAAAGGCCCACTAGACAGTTACTTGAAGCCTTGTGAAGAAATATAGAACTCCAGTAAAGGTGACTACATAGGGAAAGTAGAAGCCAACCAATACTATTGTATTTTTGGTTTGTAAATCTACTTTTTGTTTACTACATAGTTTTAAAGACAAACGAATAAAAGTATTATACATCTATGTTGTTGGTATACATAATATATAAAGATACAATTTTTGACAACAACATAAAGGTGGGGGACAGAGTTGTATAGGAACAGAACTTTTGTTGCTATTGAAGTTAAGTATTAATTCAACTTAGATAGTAAAACGTTTTGGAAATTAAATTTAAGTCCTGTGGTAACCACAAAGAAAATATCTGAAATATACATGGGAGAAAATAATAAAGGGATTCTAAATGGTTCACTACAAAATATCAGCTAAACTCAGTGAAGGCAGTAATGAAGGAAACAAGGGTCAAAAAGTTATGATATACAGAAAACAAATGACAAAATGGCAGAAGTCAGTCCTTATCAAAAACTAAAGGTAAATGGATTAAACTCTTCAAAAAAAAAAAAAAAAAAGGCAGAGATTGGCAGAAAGTATATAATAAAAGATGCAATTTTGTGCTTTCTTTTTTTTTAAAGCTTTATTTATTTCTCCCCCCACCAACCCCACTCCGGTTGTCTATTTGCTACATCTTCTTTGTCTGCTTCTGTTGTTGTCAGCGGCACGGGAATCTGTGTTTCTTTTTGTTGCATCATCTTGTTGTGTCAGTTCTCCGTGTGTACGGCACCATTCCTGCGCAGGCTACACTTTCTTTTGCGCTGGGCGGCTTTCCTTATGGGGCGCACTCCTTGCGTGTGGGGCTCCCCTACGCGGGGGACACCCCTGTGTGGCAGGGCACCCCTTGCATGCATCAGCACTGTGCATTGGCCAGCTCCACATGGGTCCAGGAGGCCTGGGGTTTGAACCACGGACCTCCCAGGTGGTAGACGGATGCCCTAACCACTGGGCCAAGTCCGCCACCTGATTTTGTGCTTTCTACAAGCGACTCACTTTGGATCCAAAGACACAAATAATTGAAAGTGAAGGATAGAAAATTTTTTTTTATGCAAATAGCAACCAAAACACAGCTTAGATGGCTGTAGTAAAGTCAGACAAAATATATTTGAAGTAAAAAACTGATACTAGAGACAGAGGACATTACATATTGATAAATGGGTAAATACATTAGGAAGATATAGCAATTATAAACATATTTTACCTAACAACAGAGCCCCCCAAAATATGAAGCAAGCATGAACAGAACTGAAGGGAGAAATAGACATTTCTACAATAATATTTGGAGACTTCTATAGTCCATTTTTAGTAATGGGTCGAACACCTAATCATAAGATCAACAAGGAAATACAGGCCTTAAACAGCATATAAACCAACTAGATCTAACAGACATATATAGAACATTCCACCTAAGAATACACATTCTTTTCAAGTGACATGGAACATTGTACATGATAGACTTTATTTTAGGCATAAAACAAAACCCAGTAAATTAAAAAGATTGAAATCATACAAAGTATCTCTTGCAAACACAAGAATTAAAGCTAGAAATCAATAACAAAAGGAGAACTGGAAAATTCAAATACAGGTGGAAATTAACACTCTCTTAACCAAAGAATAAATCAAGGTCAAAGAATAAATCACAAGAGAAATTAGAAAATCCTTAGAGACAAATGGAAACAAAAACATTACTACTGAAATGCATAGGATGAAGAGAAGGCAGTGCTGAGAGGGAAATTGACAGTTGAAAATACCTAAATTAAAACAATAACGATCTCAAATCAGTAATCTAGCTTCACCATCTTGAGGAAGTAGGACAAAAAAGGAAATTAAACCCAAAGCTAGAAGAAAGAAGGGAATAAAAAAAGATTAGACCATAGAAAAATAAAATTGAGAAAGAAAAACAATAAAGAAAATAAATGAAACCAAAAATTAATTCTTTGAAAAGAGCAGCAAAATGTACAAGCCTTTAGCTGGGCTGACAATGTTAAAAAGAGAGAAGTTGCAAATAATTGAAGTCAGAAATGAAAGGGGGACATTACTATCAATAGTACAGAAATGAAAATGATTGTAAGACAATACTATGAACAACTGTACATCGACAGATTGTATAAACTAGGTGAAATGCACAAGTTCCTTGAAACACACGAATTATCTTAACTGGTTCAAGAAGAAATAGAAAATTACATCAGACCAATAACAAGAAAAGAGATTGAATCAGTAATCAAAAACTTCCCAACAAAGAAAACCTGAGGACCAGATTACTTCACTGGTAAATTCTATCAGACATTTAAAGAATAGTTAGCACCAAATCCTAAAACTCCTCCAAAGAAATAGAAGAGGAGGCAACACTTAACTCATTCTATAATGCCAGCCTTAGCCTGATACCAAGGCCAAAAATAAAGACATCACAAAAAAGAAAATTACTAATCAATATCCTCTATGATGCCAAAATCTTCAACAAAATACTAGCATACAGAATCCAACAACATATTAAAAGGTTTATACACCTTGACCAAATAGGATTTATCCCAAAAATGCAAGGGTAGTTCAACATAAGAATATCAGTCTATGTAACACACCACATTAATAGAATGAAGGAACAAAACCACACGATCATCTAAAGAGATGCAGAGAAGGCATTTGACAAAATCTAGCACTCTTTCTGATAAAAAACACTCAGAAAAGTAGGACTAAAAAGGAGTAAAAGGAAAATTCCTTACATGGTAAAGGGCATTTATGAAAAACCCACGCTGTCATCTTTATTGTGAAAGACTGAAAGCTTTTCCTAAGAACAGGAACAAGACGAGGATTCCTTGCTCTCACCACTGCTATTCAATATTGTACCAGAAGTTCTAGCCAGAGCAGTTAGGCAAGAACAAGAAATAAAGGGCATCTGAACTGGAAAGGAAAAAGGAGAACTTTCCCTATTTGCAGATGACATGATCCTATATAAAGAAAATCTCAAAGAATCCACAGGAAAGCTACTAGAGCTGATAAACAAATTCAGCGAAGTTGTAGGGTACAAGGTCATATGCAAAAAGCAGTTGTGCTTCTATACACAAGCAGTGAAGAGTCTGAAAAGGAAATTGTAAAAATTCCTTTTAAATTGTCATCTAAAAAATTAAAATACCTAGAAATAGGTTTAACCAAGGAGGTGAAAGAAGGGTGAGGTTGGATCACAGTGTGAATATTAAAAAATATATTTTATTGATACATATTAATAGAGCATAAATCCGTCCAAACTGTACAATCAATAGTATTTGGAATAATCACAGTTATGCACTGGCAAAAAAATTCTTCACCTCAGTTTCTCTGTGCTTCCCCTGCTGTACATCATGGCTATTTCTGGCTATTTTTATTTATTTATTTATTTAAAAACAGTTTTATTGAGATATATTCACATATCAATCTATTCAAAGTGTATAATTAATGACTTTTAGGATAGTCACAATGTTGCGTGTGCATTCATCACCACAAAGAATTTTAGAACCATTTCATTACTCCAAAAAGAAAAACTCCGCATCCTTTAGCAGTCATCTCTCAGTCCCTCTATCCTTTAGCTATACAATCCCTAATCTAATTTGAACTTTATAAATTGATTAATATTTATGTGTTGTATAAATGGAATTATATAGTATGTAATACTTTGTGTCTGGTTTCACTTAGCATAATGTGGTTTTTTTGGTAACATCTTGTAACATTAACATATATTAGTTCAGTTTCAAATAAAAAGTCTTATATATGCAGTATTACCCATTTCATATTTCACGTGAGGTTTTACTGTGTTATACAGTCCCATGTTACATTTTTTAAGTTTTCTTTTTAATAATTTACATGACCTTAGACTTTTCCTTTCAACACTGTCATACCCATATAATAGCAATGCTAGTTACAAACGTTATGTTGTGTTTTCACCTTTTCTATTAATTTCCAAAGATTAACATACATCCTTTTTACCAGTTCTGCACTAGTTAACCTTCAGCTTTCCATACTCTAACTTCATTCTATTTTCTGGTGCCCCATAGTCAAGTTATTAACACCATGAGATTACACAATATATTTAGTTCATAATAGCCAATCATACCTACTTTGCCTTTTGTGTTTGGCTTCCTTCCCTCAACATAATGTCCTCAAGGTTCGTCCATGTTGTCATGTTTTATAATTTCATTCCTTCTTAATAGCTGCATAATATTCCATTGTGTGTGTATACCATAGTTTGTTTATACATTCATTGGTTAATGGACACCTGGGTTGTTTCCATCTTTCGGCAATTGTGAATAACACCACAGTGCACGTTGGTGTGCAGATGTCTGTTTGTGTCATTGCTCTCATTTCTTCTGGATAATATACCCAACAGTGGTTTTGCCAGGTCATGTGGCAGATGTATGTTCACTTTCTTTAGGAAATGCCAGGCAGTCCTCCATAGTGGTTGTACCATTCTATATTCCCACCAACAGGGAATAAGTGTTTCTGTCTCCACAGTCTGTCTAACACTTGTAGTTGTCCCACTTTTTAATAGTGGCCATTCTAATAGGCGTGAAATGATATCTCATTGTAGTTTGATTTGCATTTCCCTAATTGTTAATAATGTTGAACATTTTTTTCATGCTTTTTTTTTTTTTTTGCCATGTGTATTTCTTCTGTGGACATATATCTGTTCAAGTCTTTTGCCCATTTTTCAGTCAGGTAGTTTGTATTTTTATTGTTAAATAGTAATATCTCTGTATACTGTGGATATTAGGCCCTTATCAGATATATAATTTCCAAATATTTTCTCCCATCGAATTGGCTTCCTTTCACCCTTTTGACAAAGTCCTGTGAGGTGCAGAAGTGTTTAATTTTGAGGAGGTCTCATTTAACTATTTTTTCTTTTGTTGCTTATGCTTTGGGTATAAGGGCCAAGAAACCACCACTTATGTTAAGATCTTTAAGATGCTTCCCTTTATTTTCCTATAATAATTTTATGGCCCTGACTTTCTATTTGGGTCTTTGATCCATTTTGAGTTGATTCTTGTATAGGGGAGTGAGATACGGGTGCTCTTTCATTCTTTTGGTTATGAATATTGTCTCTTCCCAGCACCACTTGTTGAAGAGACTGTTTTGTCCTGTTAACATGGACTTGGTAGGTTTGTAAAAGACCACTTGGCCATAGAAGTGACGGTTTATTTCTAGGCTCTCAATTCTATTCCACTGACCAATGTGTCTGTCTTTATATCAGTACCATGCTGTTTTGACCACTGTACCTTTATAATATGTTTCAAGGTCAGACAATGAGTTTCCTCCCACATCACTCTTGATTTTTAGAATGCCTTTGGCTGTTTGGGTCTAAATGAATTTGGTACTTGCCTTTTCTATTTCTGTGAAGTAGGCTGTTGAAATTTTGATTAGTATTGCATTAAATCTATAAATCATTTTGACTAGGATTAGGTCTTCATTGATTTCTTTAAGCATTGTTTTGTAGTTTTTTGAATATAGGTCCTGTACTTCCTTGGTTTAATTGATTCCTAGGTATTTGAGTCTTTTTGTTGCTATTGTAAATGTATTTTTTCCCCAGATTTACTCCTCAGATTGTTCAGTGCTAGAGTACATAAACATTATTGATTTTTGCGTGTTGATCTTATATCCTGCCACTTTGCTGAACTTTGTTTATTAGTTGAAGTAGCTTTGTCATAGACATTTCATAATTTTCTAAATATAAGATGACGTCAACTGTGAATAGTGAGAGTTTTACTTTCGCTTTTTGTATTTGGATGGCTTGTGTTTTATTTTTTCTTTGTCTAATTGCTCTCGATAGAACTCCGAGCACAATGTTGAATAATAGTGGTGACAGTGGGCGTCCTTGTCCTGTTCCTGATCTTAGAGGGAAAGCTTTCAACTTTTTTCCATTAAAGATGATGTTGGCTGTGGGTTTTTCATATATGCCCTTTATCATATTAAAGAATTTTACTTCTATTCCTCTCTTTCTAAGTGTTTTATCAAGAAGGGATGCTGGATTTTGTTGAATGCCTTTTCTGCATCAATTGAAATGATCATGTGGTTTTTTTCCTTTCAGTTTGGTAATGTGGTGTATTATATTAGTTGATTTTCTTGTGTCGAACCAGCCTTGCATATCAGGAATGAATCCCACTTGGTCATGGTGTATAAGTCTTTTGATACGCTATTGGATTTGATTTACAAGTATTTTGTTGAGAATTTTTGCATCTATGTTCACTAGAGAGATTGGTCTTTAATTTTCCTTTCTTATCATATCTTTATCTGGCTTTGATATTAGGGTGATGTTGGCTTCATAGAATGTGTTGGGTAATTTTCCCTCCTTTTCAATTTTTTTGCAAGAGTTTAAACAGGATTGTGTTAATTCTTCCCAGAATGCTTGGTAGGATTCACCTGTGAAGTAATTTGGTCCTGGGCTTTTCTTTGTCGGGAGATTTATGATGACCAAGTCAATTCTCTTTAAATGTGATTCGTTAGTTAAATTCTTGTATTTCTTGTATAGACATTGTAGATTTTTTGTGTTTCTAGGAATTTGTCGATTTCATCTAGATTGTATAGTTTGCTAGCATACAGTTTCTCATAATAGCCTCTTAATGATCTTTCTTATTTCTGTGGGGTCAGTCATAACTTCCCCCCCTTTCATTTCTGATTTTATTTATTTGTATCTTCTCTATCTAGCTAAAGGTTTGTCAATTTTATTGATCTTCTCAAAGAACTGGTTTTTTATTTCTGCTCTAACTTTATTCTTTCTTTCTCTCTGCTGGCTTTGGGAATGGTTTGCTATTCTTTTTCCTAGTTTCTCCAGTTGTTCAGTTAGATCTTTGATTTTAGCTCTTTCTTCTTTTTAAATTATAGGTGTTTAGGGTTATAAATTTCCCTCTCAAGACTGACTTCACTGTATCCCCTAAGTATTGATAAGTTGTGTTTGCATTTTCGTATGTCTCAATATATTTACTGATTTCATTTGCAGTTTCTTCTTTCACCCATTGATTATTTAGGAGTGTGTGGTTCAGCCTCCACACAGTTGTGAGTTTACTTTTTTCCCATCTATTATGGATTTCCAGTTTCATTCCATTATGATCTGAGAAGGTGCTTTGTATAATTTCAGTCTTTTTATATTTATTGAAAGCTGCATTATGCCCTAACATGTGGTCTATCCTGGAGAAAGATCCATGGGCTCTTGAGAAGAATGTATAACCTGCTGAATTTGGATACAGCATTCTGTATATGTCTGTTAGGTCTAACTCATTTATCATATTGTTCACATTCTATGTTTCCTTGTTGATCTTCTGTCTAGTTGTTTTATTTAATGATGTGAGTGTGGTGTTGAAGTCTTAAAAAAATATTGTAGAGATGTCTATTTCTCCCTTCAGTTTTGCCAGAGTTTGTCTCATGAATTTTGGGCCACCCTGGTTAGGTGTATAGATATTCATGACTGTTATATCTTCCTGGTGGATTGTCCCTTTTATTAATAGACAATGGCCTTCTGTATCTCATAACTTGTTTTGCATCTAAAGTCTGTTTTGTCTGATATTAGTATAGCTATCTCTGCTCTTTTCTGGTTACTATTCATGTGGAGTATCTTTTTCCAACTTTTCATTTTCAGCTGGTTTGTATCCCTGGGTCTAAGGTGAGTTTCTTATAAGCAGCATATGGATGGCTCATGTTTTTTAATCCATTCTGTCTTTTGATTGGGGAGCTTAATCCATTCACATTCAATGATATTACTGTAAATGCATTATTTTCTCCCACCATTTTATTCTTTGGCTTTCATATGTCATATAATATTTTTGTCTGTTTTTTTACTCTTTTGGTTATCCTTTCTCTATTCTTTCTTCTATACGCTCTTCCAGGCCCCTCTCTCCTGTCTTTTTATTTCAGGTTCCGAAGGTTCCTTTACTATTTCCTGCAACGGTGGATTCTTTTTTGCAAACTCTCTTAGTTTCTGTTTGTGAATATTTTATACTCACTGTCATATTTGAAGGACAATTTTGCTAGATAAAGAATTCTCAGCTGGCAGTTTTTCTCTTTCAGTATCCTAATTGTATCATACCACTGTCTTCTTGCTTCCATGGTTTCACTATCCTAATATTATCATACCACTGTCTTCTTGCCTCCATGGTTTCTGAAGAGAAATCCATGCTAAGTCTTACTGGGCATCCCTTGTACATGATGGTTTGCTTCTCCCTTGCTGCTCTGAGAATACCTTTGACATTTGATATTCTGAGTAGTATGTGTCTTGGAGTAGGTCTTTTTGGATTTATTCTGATTGGACATGTTAGTGTCTTTCTTTCATGAGAGTTGGGAAATTTTCAGCTAATATTTCCTCTAATACTCTTTCTGCCCCCTTTCCCTTCTCTTCTCCATCTGGAACTCCCATGACATGCATGCTCTTGCATTTCGTGTTGTCATTCAACTCAGAGCCCCAGCTCAATTTTTTCCATTTTTTCTCCCTCTCTTCTTCTTCAGCTCTCCTGTCTTCTATATCACTCATTTTTCTTCTATTATTTTGAATGTGCTGTTATATGCCTCTAATGTGTTTTTTTATCTCACCTATTGTGTCTTTCATTCCTATGAACTCTGTTCCTTTTTTGTTCAGGATTTCAAAGTCTTCTTTGCGCTCATTCAATATAGTTTTTAAAATTTTGTCTTTTTTTTAATTTTTAAAAAGATACTTAGATTACATAAACATTACAGAGAATATATAGGGGATTCCCATTTGCCCCACTCCCCACACCTCCCACATTTTCCCACATTAGCAACATTGTTCATGAGTGTGGTACATGCATTTCAATTGATAAACACATTTTGGAGTATTGCCACTAAGCATGGATTACAGTTTGCATTGTAGCTTATACTCTCTCCCACTCAATTCTATATGTTATTGCAAGATATATAATGGCCTGTATCTGTTGTTGTAATATCATTCAGCACGATTCCCAAGTCCCAAATATGCCCACTGTTTTTCCCTCTCCCTACCCTCAGAACCTCCAGTGGCCACCTACCTCCACATCAGTGATATTTTTTGCATTGCTAGAATCACAATAAGTCTATAGTAGAATACTAGTAAGTCTACTTCAGTCCATAGTTCATTCCCCAAACCTGGGGATTCTGGGATGGTGATGCCCACTCCACCTTTAATTGAGGGGGCAGGGGCTTCAATCCCATATGGCCGATGGAATGGACTCTCTTGCTTGCAGTTATAGACACTCTTGGTTCTTTGGTATACTGGTTATCCATCATCTCTTTCTTGTTAGTTGTCCTGGGTGAGTCCAAGGAACTGGAGAGTAGGTGTTACAACTCCATTGAGATTCAGGGCCCACTTGGCACATGGACAGTGCAAAGATTTAAGTCTCTTGGACATACACCTACCAACTTTAGTACTAATTATAAGTTCAAGTAGAAGGACAGAAGAACTATGTGTAGGGAATCAATGTCTTTTTGATGTCATTTATCTCTTTAGCCATATTGTCTTTCAACTCATGAATTTGATTGTGGAAATTTGTGCCCATCTTGCTAATCAGTTCTCTCAAATCCTGCGTTTCTTCTGGGGCTTTGATATATTCCTTTTATTGGGCCATGTCTTCCATTTGCTTAGTATGGCTTGAAATTTTTTGCTGATGTCTACATATCTGGTTAAGATGTAGTTTACTCTGATGCTCAATTTCTTTCTCTTTTGTAGGGATTTAGTGATGGGAGGCTGTGTGTTACCACTGCTCTTTGATTCTTGGCTCAACCTGAATTGTTAGGAGTGTCCCTGTTAGTTGCTCAAAATAGGGTTCTGGACCCAGTAATTGGCTACAGACCCACTTCCTTGGGCCCTGGAGAAGGAAGCTATAAAGACTGGAAAAAGCCTCTCAATTATTTATTTTATTTTTTAAAAAGATTTATTTATTTATTTATTTATTTATTTGTCTATTTCTTTCCCCTCCCCCCTCCACCCCTGTTGTCTGTTCTCTGTGTCTATTTGCTGCATCTTCTTTGTCCACTTCTGTTGTTGTCAGCGGCACGGGAATCTGTGTTTCTTTTTGTTGCGTCATCTTGTTGTGTCAGCTCTCCATGTGCGTCATCTTGTTGTGTCAGCTCTCCATGTGTGCGGCACCATTCTTAGGCAGGCTGCACTTTTTTTCGTGCTGGGCGGCTTTCCTTATGGGGCGCGCTCCTTGTGCATGGGGCTCCCCTACGTGGGGGACACCTCTGCGTGGTGCGGCACTCCTTGTGCACATCAGCACTGCGCATGGGCCAGCTCCACATGGGTCAAGGAAGCCCGGGGTTTGAACCATGGACCTCCCATGTGGTAGGCGGACGCCCTAACCACTGGGCCAAGTCCGCTTCCCTCAATTATTTTTAATTTTCTCACATGCACGTCCTTAGTCTGCCAGCAGATGGCGCCCTTTGGCAGCTCTCAGTTCAATGCCTGGTGGGAGTGTACTTGTTGCTACACAGATAGGATCCAGGCGATGGAGCTTCCTGCCTGGTGGCTAAGAGCCTTGTAAATCAAACTTTCTCAGAGATAATTCTCTGTCCTCTGGCAGCCCCCTCCCTTTTCTGGGACAGAAAATATTTCTGCTCTGGTCTGAACAATCAGTCCCCATTAGCAGAGGAGATTGGGAAGGTCGTAGATCTTGAGCCCTTTGCTGGCTCCCAAGGCAAGCAATGGTGTGGCCACACCCAGCCGGGAAGGGCTCCTGGGACCTGGCGACCAAATCTGTGAGCCAGAAGCTGAGTCAGCCTTAGGCTGAGTCCCTCTCTCTCCCCTTTCCTGGGGGGGTGCCTCCTCAACAGTCAGCCCTGGCTAGAAGAGAGGGAGATTGTGAGGGTCTGATTTCTCCAGTCCTGTGTTGGCTCCCCGGGAAAACCACAGCGTGGTCCCACCTGACCTGGAAGGGCTCCTGGGACACAGCTGAACAAACCTGTGGGTCAAAAGATGAGTCAGCCTTAGGCTCTGATGCTCTCTCTCCTCTTTCCTGGGGTGGTGGATCCCTGGACCACCCCTTGGTCTGTCGCCACAGGCCCAGAAACCTGGGAATTCTGACGTGTTTTTAGTGTGGGGGAGGGTGCCGGCAGCAATTGCAGCTGGTTTCAACTTAAAGTTCTGTGGCAGTGATTCCCCTCCTTTGTCCCTCTCTCCTCTGGATGGTGTCCAGCCTTTGCCTTTGTGTCCTAAACCCTAGAACATCTTTTTCCAGGCTGTTTCACCTGTCCTCTGGCTATTTTTCTGGAGGAGAAGAGAATCTTGTGTCTTTCTAGTTCACCATCTTCCTGGAGGTGCCTCAGTGTCTTCTTGATGTCCTGTATCTTATCTGGATCTTTGATACATCAGTATTTAGGTGGAGGGTGTACAGATATTCTTTGTTTATATCAGTGTCAAAAATAACAAATCTCTTCAACATTAATGTATGAGTTTTGGAGTCAGATATATCTCTCTATATATTATATTAATTTTCCTAATTACTCACTGCCCTACTTTAAAGGGGACATTTTAGCATACTAAAAGATGAGTTCTGGGGTTTCCTTCTTTTATTCCCTGTTAAATATTGTCCTGCCTGTTTTCACATGACTTGCTGTTAGCAGAATGCTCTGGGGTCTGGGCTTCTAGGTTCTTGGCTTATGTCACATAAAAGAATTAAAGGAGGGAAGTGAACTTGGCCCAGTGGTTAGGGCGTCCGTCTACCATGTGGGAGGTCTGCAGTTCAAACCCGGGGCCTCCTTGACCCTTGTGGAGCTGGCCCATGCGCAGTGCTGATGCGCGCAAGGAGTGCCCTGCCACACAGGGGTGTCCCCCACGTAGGGGAGCCCCACGCGCAAGGAGTGCACCCATAAGGAGAGCCACCCAGCGCGAAAGAAAGTGCAGCCTGCCCAGGAATGGTGCTGCACACAGAGAGAGCTGACACAGCAAGGTGACAGCAAGAAAAAGAAACCAGATTCCTGGTGCTGCTGGTAAGGATAGAAGCGGTCATAGAAGAAACAGTGAATCGACACAGCAGACAACCGGGGGGCGGGGGAAGGGGAGAGAAATAAATTTTAAAAAATCAAAAAAAAAAAAAAAAGAAAAAGAATTAAAGGACACGCCATAGGGTGGGCAAGATAATAAAGTGTTTATTAAGAAACAAGAAAACTTAGAAATGAGATAAGTACGCGACCTGAGACATGGATGGTCGGCATGTTACAGGGTAAGATGTGCACATGGGGCCCCAGGTTAGGTCCTTTTAAGACCTTTCCTCCTCCTCTTTCCCAATGTTGGGGAAGGACCCCAGCTGTTTGCTCCTGAGGAGCTGCTCCACCTGTTAGCTCTCAGGTGGCCGATGGGAACGTCTATTGTTTGGAGGTACCCACGGTTTCCCATTGACCCTGGAAAGAGGTCCGAATGGGACCCTTTGGCCAGGGTCTTTGTTCTTGGTAGCAGGGGGTTTCTGGATAGGGTCTCAAGGCCATGTTCTCTTCTGGGCCCCAGCTGTGCCTTGTCTTCCCTTTTCTCTATACTAACCTGCCTCATGCTGTGCCTTCTAGTGGGGAGAATCCTTCCCTGGCCCTTAGACTTCTGCCTTGGCCATCTGATTAGCTGGCCAGTAGAATGTGGGCAGAACATGACTTCCTTTTCCACTGCCCAGTCCAGTCCCTTCTCTTCCTTTTCCTATACAGTGAACAGATAATAGAATTTTTCTCTGGTTTCTCCTTCACGTTGATTCTGCATTTTATTCAATTACTGGATTCTATTTTCTAAATATCATTTGAATGTGAACACTTTTCCCAATTCATACTTCTAATTACCTTTTCTCATCTATTGTCCTCACTCATCTTGTTCACAAAATAATGCCTGCAGGCCAGATCCTGTTAGAACATGGTTAGGCTCATTGGTTTACATAATGTATTGTCAATATCTGTCATTGCTTTAGTGCTGTCGTAGTAGAGTTGAGTAGTTGTAACAAAGACGATGTAGCCCACGATGCCTAAAATTCTGCCTGGCCCTTCACAGAAGAAGTTGTCTACTCCTGATCTGGATTTACTGGAGCAGCTATTTAACTTTTTAATAGTTCTCTCTCTGCCTCCTGTATTGTCTCTTTAGCCATTTATCAATCTGTTCTCCACATTGATGCTGTTTTTACTTTTTGGTTTGTTTTTTGCTTTTTGTTTATTCCATTATTTGAGAATTTGTAGGTTTACAGGAAAATCATGCAGAAAAAACACCCCCTCACAATTTTCCCCATTTTTAGCAGTTTGCATTAGTGTTTTACATTTGTTTCAATTAACGAAACAATGTTACTATATTATAGTATTAACTATAGTCCATAGTTTATGCCAGGGTTCACTCTTTGTATTGTACAGTTTTATGGTTTAAAAAATTTTATATTCTAGTAACTTATATGCAATATAAAATTTCCCATTTTTAGCCACTTTGAAACCCAAAATTCAGTGGTGTTAATTACTTTCACAGTGTTGTGCTACCATCACCACTGTCCATTTCCAAAACTTTTCCATCCCCACAATAGAAATTCTGTACCAATTAGGCATTAACTCACCATTACCTACCCCACCATAGCCCTTGGAAACCTGTCTTCTAGTTTCTGACTCTATGAATTTGCATATTTTAAGTCTTTCTTATCAGTGAGTTCATATAACATTTGTCTTTTTGTGTCTGGCTTATTTCACAACATGATGTCTTCAAGATTTATTCATGTTGTAATACAAATCATAACTTGATTTTTTTTTTTTTTGGCTGAATAATATTTCATTGTATGTGTATGCTGCACTTTGTTTATCCATTTATCTGTTGAGGGGCACTTTAGTCTTTTGTCATTGTTAATAATTCTGCTATAAACATGAAGTACAGTATCTGTTCAAGTCCCTGCTTTAAATTCTTTGGGGTATATACCTGGAATTGGGATTGCCAGGTCATATGGTAATTCTGTACTAAACTTTGTGAGGTACTGCCAAACTTTTCCAATAGTGCATGCTCCATTTTAATTCCCACCAATGAATGAGTGTCCTTTTCCTCCACATCCTCCCCAATACTTGTTATTGTTCTACTGTATGTGAAATGGTATTTCATTCTTGTTTTGATTTGCATTTCCCTAATGGCTAATGATGTTGAGCATCTTTTCGTGTATCTATGGGTGATTTGTATGTCTTCTTTGGAGAAATTTCTCACTTCTTTTGCCTATTTTTCCATTGGGTTGTTTTGTTTTATTGTTGAATGGTAGGGTTTCTTTATATATTCTGGATTTTAAACCATTATTGGATATGTGGTTTCCAAGTATTTTCTCTCATTCTTTAAATTGACTTTTTACTCCCATGATAGAATCCTTTGATGCACAGAAGTTTTAAATTTCAGTGAAATCTCATTTATCTATTTTTTCTTTTATTGCTCATGTTTTTGGTTAATGTTGGAAGGTCATTGCCTAACACAAATTCTTGAAGATGCTTCTCTGTATTTTCTTCTAGGGCTTTTCTAGTTTTGGTTCTTAAACTTGAGTCACTGAATTAACTTTTGTGTATGATGTTAGGTTGGATCTGACTTGAGTTGTTTGCATATGCATATCCAGTTTTCCTAGAATCATTTGTTGAAGAACCTATTCTTCCCATTGAGTCAAGTTGGCACCCTTTTCAAAAATCAAATCCCTATAGATGTGAGGGTTTATTTCTGAACTCTCAGTACAATTACATTGACCTATATGTCTGTCCTTGTGCCAGTACCATGCTGTTACTATTATACCTTTGTAATAAGTTTTAAAATTGGGAAGTGTGAGTGCTCTAACTCCATTCTTCTTTTTCAGGTACTTATGACTATTCAAGGCCTCTTACCCACCCATGTAAATTTCATGAATGGCTTTTTTATTTCTGCAGAGAAGGCTGTTTGAAATTTGATTGGGATTGCATTGAATACGTAAATCACTTTGGGTAGAAGTGACATCTTAACATTATATAGTCTTCCAATCCATGAACACCAGATGTCCTTCCATTTATTTAAGTGTTCTTTGATTTCTTTTCTCAATATTTTATAGTTTTCTTTATGCAAGTCCTTTACATCCTTTGTTAGATTTATTCCTAGATATTTGATTCTTTTATTTCCTGTAGTAGAGGATTTTTTGTCTTAATTTCATTCTCAGATTGTTCACTACTGGCATTAAAATATAGAAACACTACTGATTTTTGCATGTTGTTCTTGTACCCTGCCACTTTGCTGAATTCATTTTTTTTTTAGCTCTTGTAGCTTTATTATGAAGTTTTTAGTATTGTAACAATATAGGATCATGCCATCTGCAAATAGGTAAAGTTTTACTTCTTCCTTTCCAATTTGGATGCCTTTTCTTTTTTTAGTGCCTAGATTCTCTGGCCAATATTTCCAAATGATAGTGGTGATAGTGGGCATCCTTATATGTCCTTCTTCATGTTGAGGAAGTCTCCTATTTCTAGTTCTTTTTTTTTTTTTTTTTTTTAATGAAGAAGTGCTGGATATTGTCAAATGCCTTTCCTGCATCAATTGAGATGATCATGTTTTTTTTCCCTTTGTTCTCTTGATGGGATAAATTACATTAATTGGATTTTCTTATCATAAACCATTCTTGCATACCTGGGATAGATCTGACTTGATCATGGTGTATAGTTCTCTTATGTGCTGTTGCATTTAGTTTGCTAGTATTTTCTTGAGGATTTTGGCACCTATATTAATAAGAAATATTGCTCTGTGATTTTCTTTACTTGCTGTATCTTTGTCTTTGGTAATGAGTTAGGTAGTGTTCTTCTTCAATTTTTTGGAAGAATTTGAGCAGAATTGTACTTAAGTCTTCTTGGAATGTTTGGTATAATTCCCTGTGAAGCCATCTGGTCCTGGGCTTTTCTTTGTTGGAAGGTTTTGTGTTGTTTTTTTTTTTTAATATGTACTTTTAAATTTTTTATTTTTATAGATACTTAAATTACATAATGTTACATAAAAAATATAGGGGATTCCCATATGCTCCGCTCCCTACCCCTCCCAAATTTTCCCATGTTTTCAATATCCTTCATTAGTGTGGTACATTTGTTACAATTGAACACATTTTGGAGCTTTGCCACTAAGTGTGAATTATAGTTTACATTGTAGTTTACACTCTCTTACTCACGTTTTTGTAAGTTATGACAAGATATATAATGGCCTGTATTTGTCATTGCAATGTTGACAATTTAGGACAATTCCCAAGTCCCCAAAATGCCCTCAAATTATACCTGTTTTTCCCTCTCCCTCCCCTCAGAACCTCCAGTGGTCACAGCCTTCATATCAATGATAAAAGTTCTTCCATTGCTCGAATCACAATAAGTCTATAGCAGAATAACAGTAAGTTTACTCTAGTCCATTATTCATTCTCCAATCCTGAGAATTCGGGGATGGTGATGCCCATTCCGCCTCTCATTGAGAGGGGGCTTAGAGCCCATGGGGCAGATGGATGGGACTATCTTGCTTGCAATTGCAGACTCTCTCTGTTCTTTGAGATGGTCGTTGTCTATCATCATCTCTTTGTTAGTTGCCTGGATGAGTCTAATGAACTGGAGAACAGGTGTTGCAACTCTGTTGAGATTCAGGGCCCAGCTAGTACACGAACAGCCCAAAGATTTAGGTCTCTTGGACATACACCTGTCAACCCTAGTACTAACTATAGGTTGAAATAGAAGGGTCAGAAGAGCCACGTGTAGGGAAACCACAATTGAGTCCAACTCTGTCACACTGGGGAGCATAAATTCCAAAGTAGTGCCCTCTGGTAGGGCATCAAATTCCTGAGCTGTTGGCTCTGCCTATGTGTCTGGATGTCTCCAGAGCCCTCAGGAGCCCTGCTATTTGAGGCAGTATTTATTTTGGCAGTCAGTGAGCTCCTGCTGAAATGTGCATAAGTGTAATCTCTGGAATGACAACCCAACTCACTCTGAAGTCTCTTAGCCGTTAACTCATTTGTCTTTACCCTTTCCCCCTTTTGGTCAAAGTCTTTTTCCAGTTGCATTGCTAGTTGTTTCTTGGTAGTAATCCCTTGGTGCCAGGGAGGCTAATACCTGGGAGTCATGTCCCATGCTGGGGGAAAGGTAATGCATTTATATGCTGAGTTTGGCTTAGAGAGAAGCCACATTTGAGCAACAAGGAGGTTCCCAGGAGGTAACTCTTAGGCACCCTATAATACTAGGCTAAGTTTCAATTTCAAAAGTAAAGGTTCATAAATACAGTCAACAATATCAAGGGCCCATCAATCGTCTACCTTCCTTCACTAGTCACTGCCCCTGTACTTGGGGGATTCTTGATGTCCCACTAGAGAATGTGGCAGAGCTCCCCAGGATGAGAATTTGATATTCTTAGGGTTTTCGTGTGAATCTCCACCCACCATGACAATGCTCCATGAACACTTGAACACATTCATATGCCTTATAGGTATGCTCCAGATGAACTTCCTGTTGGGAGGTTTTTGATGACTGATTCAGTCTCTTTACTAGTAACTGGTTTGTTAAGATTTCTATTTCTTCTTGACTCAATGTAGGTAGTTTGCTTCTAAGAATTTGTGCCTTTCATCTTGGTTATCTAGTTTATTGGCATGTAGTTTTTCATGGTGGGGTCAGTGGTAATGTCCTTAACATTTCTGAGTTTTATTTTGTTGTCTCTCCTTTTTTTTTGCCAGTGTAGCTAAAAGTTTGTCAGTGTTATTGATCTTTTAATAGAATCAACTTTTGGTTTTATTGATTTTCTCTTTAGCTTTTTTGTTTTTATAATAATCTTTGTTGTTTTATAATAATCTTTGTTATTTCCTTCTTTCTACTCTCTTTGGGTTTAGTTTGCTCTTCCTTCTCTAGTTTTCCAGTTTTGAGGTTAGGTCTGTGATTTGAAGACGTTCTTCTTTTTACATGAAAACATTTAAAGCTATTAATTTCCCTCTTAGCACTGCCTTTGCTCCATCCCATAAGTCTTGTTATGTTGTCTTTTCATTTTTGTTCACCTCAAGGTATTTCCTGCTCTCCCTGTGATTTCTTTTTTTACCCTTTGTTCTTTAAATAATGTGTTGTTTAGTTTCCACTTATTTGTAAACTTTGCAGTTTTCCCTTTTGTTAATTTTTGTCTTTTTTCCCTTGTGATTGGAGAAGATTCATTGTATGATTTCAATATTTAAAAATTTATTGAAACTTGTTTTGTGAACTAAGATATGGTCTAAGGGAGCAGGTGTTGCTCAGTGTTTGAGCACCTGCTTCACATGTATGAGGTCCTGAGTTCAATTCCCAGTACTTCTTAAAAAAATTACAAACGATGGTCTATCCTTAAGAATGAGCCCAAAGTGCACTAAAGAATAATATGTACTCTGCTGCTGTTGGATGAAGTGTTTTGTAAATGTCTGTTAGGTCTAGTTTGTTTAGAGTATTGTTCAAGTCTTCTATTTCCTTATTGATCTTCTGTATGGATATTCTATTCATTCTTTTTTTTTTTTTAAAGATTTGTTTTTTATTTATTTCTCTACCCTTCCCCGCCCCCCCTTGTCTGCTCCCTGTGTCCATTCGCTGTGTGTTCTTCTGTGTCTGCTTGCATTCTTGTCAGTGGCACCTGGCATCTGTGTTTCTTTTTGTTGCGTCATCTTGCTGTGTCAGCTCTCTGTGTGTGCAGTGCCATTCCTGGGCAGGCTGCACTTTTCTCGCACTGGGTGTCTCTCCTTATGGGGCATACTCCTTGTGCGTGGGGCTCCCGTACGTGGGGGGCATGGCACTCCTTGCGCGCATCAGCACTGATCTTGGGCCAGCTCATCACACAGGTCAGGAGGCCCTAGGTTTGAACCTTGGACCTCCCATGTGGTAGGCGGACGCCCTATCCATTGGACCAAATCCGCTTCCCTCTATTCATTCTTATAAGTGGTGTTTTGAAGTCTCTTACTATTAAGGTAAAATTCTTTATTTTTCCTTTCTGATCTCCCAATTTTATATCATGTATTTTGGGACTCTGCCATTAGGAACATTCTAAATCAATATCTGTCACATTTGATTTGATACCAACTTAAATTCAACAGCATACAGAAACACTATTCCTATGCCCCACATTTCCCCCATTTTTTGTTGCACTGTTACAAATTATATCTTTATACATTGTGAGTCTAAAACCATACATTTATTATTACATTTTATGTGTTTATATTTTACAGCTCGTAAGAAGTAAAAGTGTAGTTACATACCAAATAATACAATCATACTGGCATTTATACCTACGCTAAGAGATACCTTTATTGGAGAGATCTTTATTTCTTTATGCCACTTTGATCCACTGTATGCTGTCCTTTCCTTTCCGACTGAAGAACTATTGCTTATAGGGCAGGTCTTATGGTGACGAACCCTCTCAGCTTTTGTTTTTCTGGGAATGTCATTTAATCTCTCCTGCATTTTTGAAAGGTAGTCTTGCTGCATATAAAATTCTTTATTGGCAATTGTTTTCCTTCAGCACTTTAAATATTTCATCTCCCTGCCTTCTTGCCTACTGGTTTCTGATGAGAACTCACCACTCAACTTTATTGAGGCTCCTTTGTACTTAAAAGATTGCTTTTCTTTTGCAGCTTTCAGAATTCTTTCCTTTCCTTGATATTTGACTACCATGTGTCTTGGTGTTGTTCTTACCAAGTTTATTTTATTTGGGTTTTGTTAGGCTTCTTGAATGTGTGTATATTCACATCTGTCATTAAATTCGAGGATTTTCTGCCATTATTTTTTTGAATATTCCTTCTGCCTCTTTATCTCTTCCTTTTCTTTCTGGGACTCCCATGATGCATATATTGGTATGCTTGATGGTGTCTCACAGGTGTCTTGGGCTCTGTTTACTTAAAAAAATTTTTTTTTAATTAAAAAATATTGAAATATATCCTTCATACGTGAGCATCCACAAACAATAAGTGTATAGTAAAAATTGTAAACTTACAGAACAAACACAAATATCATCATACAGGGTTCCCATATATCACCCTACCACCAATACCTGTTGTAAAACATTTGTCACAAACTATGAAAAAGCATCTTAAAAATATCACTACTAACTGTAGTCAGTATCTTACATTTAGTGTAGTTTTTCACCCAATTATTAACACCCTTTGTTAGTATTATATGTTTGTTATAGTTCTTATATGTGTCCTGTTGACCATAGTCCATCTTTCACCACAGGGTTCCCTATGTTGTATAGTCCCATGCTTAGTACAGTCCATTCAAAGGGTACTCTCGGTGGCTTTCATTTTCATCAGCTCAGTCAATTTTAGAATGTTTTCCCTATTCCAAAAGGAAAAATCCCAAGTCCCCTTATATCCTCCCATTGTTGTCCCTTAGAATTGATGTATATTCTCTGCCATTACAGCAAAAATATTACAGTATTACCATTAATTGTCATCCATAAGTTACCTTAGTTGTAATTTTCCCATGTATCACCATATTTATAACACTTTGTAAAAGAAGAACATTCTTATATTTATACTATTAGCTACAGTCTTCATCAATCACCAGAATCACTATGTTATACAGTCCCTAGATTATTCTCTAGCTTCATTTCAACTGAATTTTTTGTTCACAGACTACTGATTTCAGCCACGATCACATTTGTAAATCAGTAGTGTTATACTCAGTATAATTTGTTACCATCAACGCCATTCATTTTCACACTTTCGCAATAAACCTTATTAAAGTTTCTACATACATTAAGCATTGACCTACTTCTATCTCCTAGTGTATCTGTACTCTGGTTTACTTCAGTGAGTTTACCCATTGTATTTAGTTCATATTAGTGAGACCATATTTGTCTCTTTGTGTCTAGTTTGTTTCACTCAACATAATGCCCTCAAAGTACACCCATGTTGTCATATGCATCCCGATTTCATTTTTTCTTATAATTTAATAGTACTCCATTGTGTGTATGTACCATATTTTGTTTAGCCATTCCTCAGTTGATGGACATTTGGGCTGCTTCCATCTTTGGGGACTTGTGAATAAATGCTGCTATGAACATCTATGTGCAAATGTCAGTTTCCATCCTTGCTTTTAGTTCTTCTGAAATACATTTCAAGTAACAGCATTGCTGGATCATACAGTGGCTCTGTTTATTTTATAAAATTCTTTTTTCTTTCTGCTCTTCAGCCTGACTCAAATCAATTCTGTTATCTTTGGATTCATTGATTCTTTATTCTATCTTCTCCAATGTGCTGTTGAAACTATCTGGCTATTTTTTCACTTCAATGATTGTCTTCAACTCCATGATTTTGGTTCTTTTTAAAAATTTCTGTTGCTTTATTGAGATCCTCATATTGTTCATTTGTCATTTTCCTGATATTCTTGTTTTGTTTTCCCCCCTGTTGTCTGCTCTCTCTGTCCATTTGCTTTGTGTTTGTCTGTTTCTACTTGTATTGTCAGGTGGAACCAGGAAACTGCATCTCTTTTTTGTTGTGTCATCTTGCTGTGTCAACTCTCCATGTGTGTGGCGCCACTCCTGGGTGGGCTGCACTTTTTTCACGCAGGGCGGCTCTCCTTGCCGGTCGCACTCGTTGTGCGTGGGACACCCCTACATGGGGGTGCCCCTGCGTGGCCCAGCACTCCTTGCATGCAGCAGCACTGCACGTGGGCCAGCTCACCACACAGGTCAGGAGGCCCTGAGTATCGAACCCTGGACCTTCCATATGGTAGGCAGATGCTCTATCAGTTGAGCCATATCTGCTTCCCTTCCTGATATTCTTTAGTTCTTTCTCTGTGTTTTCCTTTATCTCCTTGAGCATACTGAGAATCATTTTTTAAAAGCCTTTGTTCTGTGTGCCCAAAGTCCTGTCTTCTTTTTTGGTTTCTGAGTTCTTTTTCCTTTAGATGGACCACTGTTTCCTCCTTCTTTGTTTGTCTCATAAGGTTTTTTTTTAAAGGTATATTTTATTTATTTCCCCCCCCACATTCCCCCTGTTGTCTGCTCTCTGTGTCTATTTGCTGTGTTTTTTTCTGTGTCTGCTTGTATACTCATTAGGCAGCTCTGGGAACCAGAGTGGGAGCGACGATTACTCTCTTGCACCACCTCAGCTCCCCTGTTCTGCTGCTGCTTCTTGTTGTCTCTCCTCTGTGTCTCCTGTTGCGTCATCTTGCTGTGCCAGCTCTCTGCGTTGGCCGGCACTCCTATGTGGGGCTGCTTTCCTGTGTGAGGCGGCATTCCCACTTGGGGCGTCTCTCCTGGGCAGGGCCGCATTCCCACATGGGCTTGCACTCCGTGTGGGCTGGCACTCCACGTGGACCATTTTGCCCTCACCAGGAGACCCTGGACATCAAACCTTGGACCTCCTATATGGTAGATGGGAGCCCAGTTGGTTGGGCCACATCCATTTCCCTCATAAGGTTTTATTGTATACTGTATGTATTTTAATATTTAAAGTGTTTATTCTGGGATTTAGTTCCCGAGCTGCTACTTATTTTTTTTTATCCAGCTAATGATATGAGAGAGAGATCTTTGAATGCCAGGAAGGAGCTAATAAAAACCAACTGTAGCAGTTTGGTATGGGTATGAATTCCAAAAATAGATATTGGATTATTCTTGTAATCTGATCTGTACTTGGGCATGATTGAGTTATGATTAGGGCCTCCAGTCCCCACTCCTTGGAGGGTGGGGACTCACAGATAAAAGGCATTGCAAAGGACAGAGTTGGGGGTTTCTGATGTTGGAGTTTTGATATTGGAGTTTGATGCTGAAGACTTAAGCTGGAGCCCTGGGAAGTCAGCACACAGAGGAAAGAGAAGCCAGCCTCAGGAAGAAAGGAACCTTGAAGCCAGAGTAAAGCAAGCCCCAGGAACGTAGGAACCCAGCAAGCCTGAACCCTTGCAGAGGTGGGCAGCCATCTTGCTCCAGATAGACTTTGGGAGGGAAGTAACTTACGCTTTATGGCCTGGTGTCTGTAAGCTCCTACCCCAAATAAGTACCCTTCATGAAAACCAACCCATTTCTGGTATTTTGCAGCAGCACCCCTTTGGCTGACTAATATACCAACAAACCAATATAAAAAAATAACTTTACCCATCTTTGCAAGTTGGTACTGCTTTGGCTGGTGTTCTCCTCCAGAGTTTAGCCCTGCTATGGAGAAGTTCAGCCCGAGGGCAAAGTGAAGGGCAGTCTCTGGTTTTTCTTAGCCTGAGTTTTGTCCTGGGCTTGTGTGCTTTCTGGTATCCTTAGGAATCAGAGTGTCGCCTCTACTCGCTATGAATAGACATCCTTCCCCTCTTGGGTGCTCGCTTGTATGTCTTAAAGGGGTAGTGCTACCAGGGCATTTTCACTTAGAGGTTTCTTACACTGCTGTAGGGGTCTGCAGCTGCTTGTCCTGCAGGGCAGTTTGAGGGCCAGCCAGAGTGGAGCTTCCTGGTTCATTCTTTCATCCTGCCACCCAGTGCATTGGCACTGACGTCCAGGCACCCAGTATGCCTACAGGAGTTACTCTGCTCCCTCTCTAACAGGGCCAGGGTCCTGCAATGGGTGCGCAGGCCAGGGGGTGGGGATGGGGCCTGTGAGGGTACCATAAGCTTCTCTATCTTTTTATTTTTTAGGAGGTATGGGAGATTGAACCTGGGACCTTGTACATGGGAAGCAGGCACTCAACCACTGAGCTACACCTGTTCCCCTCTTTTATCATTTTTAAAGCTGCGTTTTCTTGATTCAGTGCTTGCTCAGTTACTGCAACACTTTAACTGTTTTCTGGAGTTTTGAGGAAGTTTTTTTTTTTTTTTTTTTTAAGCATTGTCTGAAAACTTTCCACTTTATTTTCATACATTTTAAAGTTATAAGAAATCATTTTCTCACCCTATTTAACATTCATAGATTTGTTTTGGTTGGGAACAACAAGTTAAAACATAAGCAAGCCTAAGTAACTTGTCTATGTCCCCTTATCTCCCCTGGTCCCAGTGTATTTATGAAAATAGGGCTTGCTGCCCTTTCTTGAGGAAGATATTTCTGCTAGTTTTTGTTAGTTTTTCAGAGTTTCTGGGGGGGATTGGAACCTTAGAGCATCTATGACACCATTTGGCGAACGAGAAGTCGTCTTTTTTTTTTTTTTTTAAAGATTTATTTATTTTTATTTATTTAATTCCCCTCCCCTTCCCCGGTTGTCTGTTTTCTGTGTCTTTTTGCTGCGTCTTGTTTCTTTGTCCGCTTCTGTTGTCGTCAGCCGCACGGGAAGTGTGGGCGGCGCCATTCCTCGGCAGGCTGCTCCCTCCTTTGCACTGGGCGGCTCTCCTTATGGGTGCACTCCTTGCGCGTGGGGCTCCCCTATGCGGGGGACACCCCTGTGTGGCAGGGCACTCCTTGCGCGCATCAGCACTGCACATGGGCCAGCTCCACACGGGTCAAGGAGGCCCGAGGTTTGAACCGGGGACCTCCCATGTGGTAGACGGACGCCCTAACCACTGGGCCAAAGTCCGTTTCCTTTTTTTTTTTTTAAAACACAAATCTGATTGTGTTTCTTTTGTTTAAAACTGTTCACGGACCTCCTAATGTCCTTACAATAAATTTCCACTCCTAGCACGATTGTAATCTGAACACCCTGGCTTCTGATTCCCTCTCCAGTTTACCCCTCTCCCTCATAACCTCGGCCCCTTTTACTTCTGAAGCTCTATGCTTTAGGCCTTCTTGAAATTTCTGTAGTTTTTGTCCTGCTAGTTCTTATTTTGGGTCTTCTCATATGCTTTTCTTGATTCCCTCTGTTGCCACACCCCATGCCCAACTTCGCAGATTCTTACGTATCCTCCAGGTCTTGTTTAGATAAAATTTTCCCCTGGAACTCCTTGACTGCTCACCCCTGAGGTGGCCGCGCACACGTGGCCCTGTCGTTTACTCGCCTCGTAATGACCGCTGCTTCATCTGCCCTACATCAGGGCGACTTCCCCAGTGTGCCAGACTTTCTCGGCAGCATCAGACTGAGTCTTTTTATGGCAATAAAATGGTACTTTCCACCCACTAAGGGATAGAGCTGTGTTATGGGTTTAGTCTGCCTTATTATTCCCTGTTACATACGGAGTCCGGTGATCTTGCAACCTCCAGAGCTTTTCTTTCTCCCTAGCAGTGGGAGTTTCATTGTCTTCAAGTGGTTCTGAGCACGTACGGTTTGTGCAGTTAAGCTGGGGGCAGACAGCAGAGAGGATTGAATATAGCCTGCCAGGCCTCAGTGGAGAACTTCCAGACCACCGCTGTGGCGGTTCGTGCAGGGGCTTCCTGATCCTCTCCTGTAGACGTCCTTGGCTGCAAGGGTAGAGGTTGGGGCTGACGGTGAAATCCACGCACAGCTCCCCAGGGTCTAATCCCACGGAACCTTTCAAAGTCAAGCAGTCTTGTTTGATCTGAAACAAAGGGACCAACTTGGTTAGGAATGCTTTGCACCATTTAGTGGGATGTAGGATAGTATAAAGTTGAAGGGCATGCACTTTGGAGTGGGAATAGCTGGGTTAGGATCTCTGTGCCTTGATTTCCTCTTCTGTAAAGTGAGTTATAGTGATACCACCCTCATAGAACAGTGGTGAGGACTAAATGCATTCAGCAAATTTATGTAAGTGTTTTCTAGACTAGTGCCTGGCACATATTTGCTCTTAGTATATATACTATGGAATGTGTAAGGTAAAATGGAAGGATTCAAAAACAAAAGCCTTGCTTGTGTTTTGTTTTCTTTTTTATCCTCCCTTTGTACAAACATTTGTAGAAGTATATAGTGGGATGGCTCCGCCACAGGGGCGGGTGTGGAGGCGCTCCTGGTGGGCCACCACCGCTGCCCCTCTTAGGGCCTCTGAGGAGCTGCCGCTGTGGCCTGAGGAGGGCAAGGGAGCACGCTGAGAGCCCACAGGCTCGAGCAAAGGATAGAGGGACAAGACAGAGTCACTAGTACTGGCTGAAGATGCCCAGCCTACAGACTCTGAGAAGGAAACTTATAATCAGGCGAATGGAGTATTAGAAGACCAGAAGGCATCTTGGAGGACCTGCACTCAGGCAGAGGAGCTGCATGAAATAGGAGAGGCCATCCAACATCCAGCCGGGAGACATTGCAAGAGGAGGCACAGGTGCGGCTGTTCCTCTAGTAAGCAAATTAAAGGACTTTTATGAATTTTCTCAGAGGTTAGAAGCAGCGTTGAGAGGTCTTCTGGGAGACGTGACACCTACTCCATATTCTACCCCCAGCACCTAGAGCTAGAGCAGGCTCTTGCTAAACAATTTGCAGAAATTCTTCACTTCAGACTCCGGTTTGATGAACTCAAGATGACAAACCCTGCCAGACAGAATGATTCCAGCTACTATAGAAGAGCATGGAGTCGTATGAGGACTAATAATGTTCCAGCAGAAGGAGAAGATGAAGTAAATAATGAACTGGCAAAGCAAATATCTTTGTTTTATACAAGGCAACCACAATACTGAAAACCTTAAGTGATGCCACAACAACATTTATGTCAAAGAATAAAAATTTACCAGTGGAAAGTACCACAGATTCTTGAGCCCCTGGCTAGTGTGTGCAGAGTCATGCTCGAGATGCCACAACACAGAAGCAGATTTACAAGTGAGGAGACGGTGTCCCGCCTTCGGGTCACAATGGTGTCATCAGCCTCTATGACCACGACTATCCAGGGGGAGCATTTGCTACAACTTCAAAAATTGAGGTGAAAGGTTGTATCAGAGTTCTTCAGGACCAGCCTCCTGAGGTCTTCTGAATGCTCTCAGGCACACACACAACATGTGAATGATGAGACTCCCTCCAAGCAAATTAAACACGTGCTGCAGTAAGAGTTCTGGAATAAGAACCTGCTGTAGAAAGAAGACAGTATTCTGCAATGACTGAGAATGCAGTTTGTAGTGATTGCAATTACTGTCTCATTTACTCTTGGTTTTTATTTCTTTACTTTCTTCCTCTCCCCTCTTTTAAAATCATGGTCTTCTTGTTCTTAAGACTCCATTTTTGGGGAAGTAGATGTGGCTCAAATAATAGGGCTTCCGCCTACCATATGGGAGGACCTGGGTTCGATCCCTGGGGCCTCCTTGTGAAAAAGAAGAAGAGAAATCGTGCCTGCATGGTGAGCCAGTGCCCGTGTGGTGAGCCAGTGCCCGCGTGACAAGCCAGGTGCCCGTGTGGTGAGCCGGTGCCCATGCAACAAGCTGAGTGCCTGCGCAAACAAGTCACACAGCAAGATGAGGACACAACAAAAGAGAGACGAAGCTGAGAGTCAAGGTGAAGTGCAGCAGAAACCAGGAACTGAAGTGGCGCAGCTAACAGGGAAACTCCCTCCACATCAGAGTTCCCCAGGGTCGAATCCCAGTGAATCCTAGAGGAGAAAAAATTTGAAGACTAAAAGAGAAATGGACACGGAAAATCACACAGCGAATGCATACAGATAGCAAAGGCAGCAGGGTGGGGGGAGAGGAAGGGAGGAAAATAAATAAATAAATCTTTAAAAAAAAAAAAAAGACTCCATTTTTATGCCAAACCATAAAGTTATACTCTGAGGGGATATTGACCTTTCAACCCAGCCATCTAAGGCAGCTAATTATTCACAGCATTGGGGTCTCTACTGAGAAAAATTCTGTGACTTGAACTTAGTGTTATTTATTTGTTTATTTTGGGCGAGTAATGAGCATTTATTTAGGGGGTTTACATGGTGTCCTTATCCTTGGTGGCAGGAGGAGATGCAGCATTTTCTGAGTTTGAGCATCCACGCTTACCACAAAATGAGAGAGGTCTTTTATAATGTATATCCACGTACAGATGCCTGATTTGAAAAATTTGATTCCTTCTTAAATTTACTGTTATTACACTTTAGGGTTTTAAAACATTTTCCTATAAAATATATCTACAGTTTGTAGTTGAGTAGAAATATATAATTTACTTAAGAAAAATTGTTTAACTGCATCTATTGAGTTTAGTAGAGCTAAAGATGAATACTGGGGAAGCAGATTTGGCCCAACGGATAGAGCGTCTCCTACCACATGGGAGGTCCTGTGTGGAGCTGGCCCATATGCAGTGCTGATGCACGCAACAAGTGCTGTGCCACGCAGGGTGTCCCCCGCGTAGGGGAGCCCCACGTGCAAGGAGTGTACCCCGCATGGAGAGCCACCCCACATGAAAAAAAAAGCGAAGCCTGCCCAGGAATGGTGCTGCACACACAGAGAGGTGATGCAATAAAAAAAAAAAAAGATGAATACTGGCTCAATGTCTAGAATAGGGAACAGCAAATTACTATAGCCTTTTATGTTAAATTTAATGGTTAAATATTTGTATTTGAACTTGATCAGGAATTAGCATGTAAATGTGTTGATTGACCATGAAGTTAAAATTCATCCTTTATTAGTTTTATTTATTAATAGTTATGAAATAAAAACTGTTAGGCAAGCCCCCAGTTTGAAACATCAACAGAAGATAATTCACATGTTTACTTTTGATTTGTATTAGGCAGCCAAGTCATTAGGACTTTCAAATCTTGAGTTTTCCTTTAAAAACCATTGTCTCAATGTTAATAAAATTGACTAAATGCCATCCCTTTGGGAAAAATCATGATTAATTAAAAACTATTAGAAACTTGGGGAATGTATCAATCATCCTGTAGTAGTCCATGTTTGTATCTTTTAAGAGAAATGCATAGGGTCTAATAGCATCACAGATTAAACTTCTTTAATTCGAAATAGTAGAAGACTTTGGCCTTTGAAGGAATCCTGTCTTCCTCCACTGAAAACAAAAGTGCATGATTAGATTTCTGGTTAAACGTGGTAGATTGGCCTCACATATTTATACATTTATAATCTCTTCTGAGTCTAAAATCACTAAAATTACATAAAAGAGGTTTATAAAATGGATACATCCACAAAGCCAAGAAATGAAAAAGAAGAAGAAGACTTGAGCAGATATCAACACATTTTTGGAAGATGAAAAGTGAATGGAGGAGTGTTAGGAGTGGGCCAAGTTATAATGGACTGCAGAGGAGAATGCTGTTAAGTAATAAGTCAGTTTGCCCACCAGTGCTCCCCACAGAGGCTTAGGACTTGAAGGCATCAGGTACCCTGCGAGGCAAACATTATTTATGGGGCTAAAAGTAGGGGGGTTTGGATGAAATTTGTATACAGAGAAGTTTGACTTCGTGATCTTCTCTTCAACCACTTCAAGGCAGGCAACAGTGCCCTTAGGCAGGAGACTGGTCATGTTTATTTGGAGAGCCTGAATTGGAGAGGCTCTGGGGACAGTGAAGGGCAGGCAGGAGTCAGGATGCTGAAGCAAAATGGGGAGCCCCTTGTTCTACTCTCCAGACTCCAGAAACCTCCATCCCCAACCCCTACCAACGAGAATACTGGGCGTGGCAGTTTGATATTATTTATGAATTCCAAAAATAGATGGTGATTATGTTTGTAAACCTCTGGGCATGATACCCTTTGCTTGATTTAAATTCAAAGTCTTTACTTGATTACATCAAATTAGGGCTTTGACTCGACCATATCATTAGGGTGACTCAGTCTGAGTCCCCACTTCCCTTGTGGGCTATATGCACAGATTCTCAATCAAGAAGACAGGAAAAGAGATATGCGAGAAAAGAGGAAGGGAGCTCCGCAGACATGGAAGAGGATCCTACAGCCCCAGGAAGATAGATGAGCCATTCGCCTGAGAGTTTGCAGCTGAAGAGAACAGAGCAGCTGAGCCTTACGCCAGCCTACAGCTGAGATCCGAAGAAGCTGGGCCCACGGAGCCTGAAGAGGAAAGGGGAAGGCTGAACCCTGCCATCTTGCTTTAGCATGAGGCAACAGACTTTGGGTGAGAAAATACCTCATGGTACCTTAAATTGGAGTTTTTAGGGCCTTGTAATTATGACCTTTTACCCCAAATAAATAACCTTTAAAAAAGCCAACACATTTCCGGTACTTTGCATCAGCACCCCTTTGGCTGACTAAAAGACTGGATTTGAGGAGAGTGAATGACCCCTGGAAAAAACGTCTCCATATATTGACATTTGATGACTCCATCAATGAAATGGCCGGCTTGTTCCTGATTACCCTACAGTGAAGCCACAGGTGTATAAGCTACCTTTACATATGCAGGACTTCCAATAAGGGTTGGTTTATTTTTTTTATTTTTAATAAGAGTAAAGAATTTGTTAGGTGAGAAAATAATACGTACAAAATCTGAGACATAGATTGTGGGCCGTACTACAAGGGGAGATGTGCACATGGGGCCCCAGGTTAGGCGTTTTTGAAACCTTCCCTCCTCTCCTTTCCTAATACTGGGGAGGGGTTCCAGCTATTTGATGATCTGATTGGTCGCCCCATCTCGGAACCAATATGAGGCCTGCTGTTTGGAGGTATCCGGGGCTTCCCCTTGATCCCAGAAAGAGCTCCAAATGGGACCTCACGGCCAGGGTCTAGGTGGGGTCTTTCCAGCATTGTTTTTAGTAGCAGCCTTCCCCTCGGGGTTTCCCGGTGGGGTTTCCCGGCCATGTAGAACTTCCAATAAGTTTTTTGATTTTTTGTTTTGGTACAAAATATATTCAGTAAATAAGATGGTAAATTCCCGTTGTTTAAGCCAACCAGCCAGTGGTACTTTGTTACAGTCCTGGCCAACCATGACAATTGGCAATTTCCAGTTGTTGTTGGTAGGTAGTTTCCACTTTTGGGCTCTTATAAATAATGCTTCTAGGGACGTTTTGTTCACATTATTTGTGAAATATGTTTGCATTTCTCTAGTATGTATACCTAGGAGTAGAATGCTAAGTCTGTCAGATTCTAGCATATAAATGGATGGCCAGTGACTACTAGATATTTGAGAGTTTAGGAAGAAATGAACATGAGGAATCAAAATAAAAATTTGAAAGACAGATTTGAGGAAATTTACAGAAAGCAGAACAAAAATACAAAGAGAGGGAAGTGGATGTGGCTCAAGTGATAGAGCTTCCACCTACCATATGGGAGGACCTGGGTTCAATCCCTGGGGCCTCCTGGTGAAAAAGGTAAGAGAAAGCATGCCTGTGCAGTGAGCCAATGCCCTGTGTAAGCAAGTCATGCAGCAAGATGATGACGCATCAAAAGAGAGACAAGGGGAGAGTCAAGGTGAAGTACAGCAGGAACTGAGGTGGCGCAATTGACAGGGAACCTCTCTCCCCATCAGAGGTCTCCAGGATCGAATCCCGGTGATCCTAGAGGAAAGAAAACAAGAAGAGAAGACAACACAGACAGCAAAAACAGCAGGGTGGGAGGAAGGGAAAGGGGGAAAATAAATAAATCTTTAAAAAATATATATAAAAAGATAAAAAATAGGAGAGAAAAGTTTTGAGTCTTGGAAGGGAAGAAATATAAAAATAAATTGTTACACCAGGGAGCATAAATTTCAAAATAAAGCCCACTGGCTGGGCGCCAGACTCCTGAAATGTCTGCCCTGCCTATAGTGTCTGGATGTCTCCAGAGCCCTCAAGAGCCCTGCTATTTGAGGCAATATTTACTGTGGCAGTCAATGAGATCCTGCTGAAATGTGCATAAGTGTAACCCCTGAAATGACCTCATGACTCACTGAAGTCTCTTAGCCATATAAACTCATTTGTCTTTACCCTTTCCCCCTTTTGGTCGAGGTCTTTTTCCAGTTGCATTGCTAGTTGGTGCTTGGTAATAATCCCTCAGTGCCAGGGAGGCTCCTCTCTAGGAGTCATGTCCCACGCTGGGGAGAAGGTAATACATTTATATGCTGAGTTTGGCTTAGAGAGAGGCCACATTACAGCAACAAGGAGGCTCTCAGGAGGTAACTCTTAGGCATCCTATAATACTAGGCTACATTTCAATTTCAAAATTAAAGGTTCATAAGTACAGTCATCATTATCAAAGGCCCGTTAATGGTCCGTCCTCCTCCTTTGCTAGTCACTGCCCCTGTACTCGGGGGCTTCTTGATGTCCCGTTAGTGAAAGTGGCAGATCTCACCAGGATAGAAATTCCGTATTCCTAGGGTTATTGTGTGAATCTCTACCCACTGTGACAATGCCCCATGAATACTTGAACACGTTCATATACTTAAAGGTATGCCCCAGGTAAATCTCTTTCCATGCATCCTCCATCTCTGACATGCGGCACCAGTGATCCTTCCCTGCTGCAGTTGTAACCTTTCTGTGATCCAAAACTTCTTAAAAAATGAAGCCAACAATACAACCAACTACAATTAATAAGAAAATGAAGTAATAATGATAGTTCTAAAAATAATGAGTAATATACAAAAAGTTTAAAAAAATTTTTTTTAAATAATAAAAAGTAAAATTTTAAAAAATTAAAAAAATTTTTTGACATTACATCTTTCATCACTGTTTTTTTTTTATATGAACGGTGACATTTTCTTTCATTTATTCACCCAGTGTCTTATTTTTTTTTTTCATTTTCTCTTCAAAGAAGTTTTAGGTTACAGAAAAGTCACATACAGAATATAGGTGATTCCCATATACCCAATATCCTCCCCCTTTTCTCCTTTCCCCTATTAATAACATTTTACATGTGGATGGTACATTTTTCACAATTGATGTACAAATATTGAAACACTGTTACTAACCAAGGTCAGTGATTTACATTACGGTTTACATTTTGGACCATACACTTTTATGAACTTTGATGAAATTTAACATGGTCTGTATCTATCACTGCAGTAACACGTAGAACAATTCTATCACCCCTAAAATGTCCCATGTTCCATCTATTTTTCCCTCCTCCTCCCCACCGGGGCCCACGGGAACCACCAAGATGAACTCATTGGAGGATAAGAACATAGTTACTTGTAACAACATTGAGGGTTGACATACTGGCCTGTCCTTCCCATTAGGCACTGCCTATCCTCTCGAGAGACTGCCGTCCCTCTAGAGTTGATAGGTGTATGTCCAAGAGACTTAAATCTTTGGGCTGTCCATGTACCAATTGGGCCCCGAATCTCAACAGAGTTGCAACACCTGTTCTCCAGTTCTTTGGACTCACCCAGGACAATTACCGAGGAGATGATGATGGACAATGATCATCCCAAGAACAGAGAGTGTCTGCAACTGCAAGCAAGATAGTCTTATCCATCTGCCCCATGGGATCTAAGACCCCTCTCAATGAGAGGTGGAGTGGGCATCACCATCCCAGAATCCTCAGCATTGGGGAATGAACAATGGACTAAAGGAGACTTACTGTTATTCTACTATAGACTTATTGTGATTCTAGCAATGGAAGAACTTTTATCACTGGTGTGGAGGCAGTGCCTATTGGAGGCTCTGAGGGGAGGGAGAAGGAAAAATAGGTGTAATATGGGGGCATTTTGGGGACTTGGGAATTGTCCTGAATGACATGGTAATGACAGATAAAGGCCATAATATATCTTGTCATAACTTAAAAAAATGTGCAGGACACAGTGTAAATTACAATATCCGCTTAATGGCAGTGCTCTAAAATGTGTTCATCAATTGTAACAAATGTACTACACTAATCCCTATATATATATCCCCTATATGTATATGTATATATATATTTTTTTAATTTATTTTTTAAAATTTATTTCTCTTCCCTTCCCCCCCCTCCCCCAGTTGTCTGCTCACTGTGTCCATTCTCTGTGTGTTCTTCTGGGTCTGCTTGTATTCTTTTCAGCGGCACCAGGAATCTGTGTCTCTTTTTGGTGCGTCGTCTTGCTGCATCAGCTCTCTGTGTGTGCGGCCCCACTCCTGGGCAGGCTGCACTTTCTTTCGCGCAGGGCAGCTCTCCTTATGGGCGCACTCCTTGTGCGTGGGGCTCCCCTACACGGGGGACACCCCTGTGTGGCATGGCACTCCTTGCAGGCATCAGCACTGTACATGGGCCAGCTCATCACATGTGTCGGGAGGCCCCGGGTTTGAACCTTGGACCTCCCATGTGGTAGGTGGATGCTCTATCTGTTGGGCCAAATCCACTTGCCCCCTATATTTTTTTGGTAACATTTATGTAATCTAAGTATCTTTTTTAAAAAAATAAAGTATATATGTATAAAAAATAAATTGTAAAAAAAATTCCATAAACTCTAAGTCACAAATTTCCATATAGAAGGGATTCATTGAGGGCCCAGCACAATAGAGATAAAAGACATATCTGGTACGTTATTATGAAATTTCTGAACACCATGGTCAAGAGAGGATTCAGAGGAAGGAATCAGTTCACATACAAGGATCAGGACTTAGAATGTATTGGCCTTCACAGCAGTGACATTGGAAGCTAGAAAACAATGCAACAGTGCCTGTATTCCTTAGGGAAAATGATTTACAACTTAGAATTCTGTATCTCGTGGTGTAACTTTCAATCAGCTATGAGGTAGAATGAAAACATTTTCAGATGTGCAAGGATTGAAAATATCTTCCTTGACCCATTTCTCAGGAAGCGACTAAAGTATATGGTCTAAGAAGACATGGGATAAAGGATATAGGGACTCACCCATAGAGAGAGTTGATGGGAATTCACAAGATGACAGTAAAGAGAAGTCCTCACATTTCAGCTGTGCCGCAGGCCCAGAGCAACTAGCTCATTTAGAGCAGAAAGACAGAAGGTTTGGGAAAGGGCATTTCCAGGACGAAAAGAACCGTGATCACTTTTTTGACATTTGAGTATTTGGAAAGTGATAAATATTTGACTGACCTCATGGAGTAAATGGAAGAATGCAGGGTACAATATTTCATAGCAATCATGCTGCAAATCCTGATGACCTATTTATAAAAACTTTAATAGAATTGTGCTGTAAGGATATATGATTTGGGGATGGAAGTTAGGATGTGGTGAATTAGTGATGCAAGAGAGTAATATTCTCCGATACTATGTAAAGATTTGGTAGATGATTCCTTTTTTTAAAAAGATTTATTATTTATTTATTTTCCCTCCCCCTGCCCCCAGTTGTCTGCTCTCTGTGTCCATTCGCTGTGTGTTCTTCTGTGACTGCTTCTATCCTTATCAGCAGCACCGGGAATCTGTGTTTCTTTTTGTTACGTCATCTTGCTGTGTCAGCTCTCCGTGTGTGCAGTGCCGTTCCTGGGCAGGCCACACTTTCTTTCGCGCTGGGCGGCTCTCCTTATGGGTGCACTCCTTGCGCATGGGGCTCCCCTACGCGGGGGACACCCCTGCGTGGCAGGGCACTCCTTGCGCGCATCAGCACTGCGCGTGGGCCAGCTCCACACGGGTCAAGGAGTCCTGGGGTTTGAACCGCGGACCTCCCATGTGGTAGGCGGACGCCCTTTCCACTGGGTCAAGTCCGCTTCTCCGGTAGGTGATTTCTAAACTCAATAAATTAAGAAATAACAGTATAAGCATGTTATTTAAAAGTATGGGAGTAAATACCAAGAGAAATGGCTGAAAAAGATGAAAATGATTTGTTTTAGAGGAATGAATCTGGGAGGAAATAAGGGGTTGGGACAGGGGACTACTGTTTTTCACTTATTGATCTTTTTGCACTGTAGATTATTTTAAAAAGTGAACACACACATTACTTGATAAAACTCAAAGTTGCACTGTGTGGTATCTGCATTCCACATTTTTTTTTCCCTGCTGGGGTGTTCAAATGACAGTGCTATAGAAATTCAGTATCTGGCATCATTGGTTTTCTTGGCTTTGTGCATATTAAACCTGGTATTTCTGCCAATACAATAGTTCCATAGTTTTTCCAATACTGTCCAGATTGATTTAATCATCAATAAGAGCGAATTCTTTGGTTTTTCTAGGTTGTCCAAGAACCTAGATCCGCCAATTCTGATTCTAAAGAACCTAAATTGAATAATTTGAAGAAACTAGATCTAAGAACTCTAGAGCTGACTGGACACAGTTGTGGATTCTTTTTAAAAGGGCTGTCTTGAAGATGTCTTTTTTCAAGCTTCAGAGAAAATAAATTGACTTGGATAATTAAGCAGTGTAATGATCACTTGTTGTATTCTGTAAATTAAAAATGTATTAACTTATGCTACACATAATAAAAATATTCCTTATACTGTAAAAAAAACCCTAAAAATTAAAACAACATAAATATTAATGACAAGTTCCTTTTAGGAGCACTGGGATTATAGTATCTCCAGTAAAAGGCAAAAAACACCACAAGTTTATCTTTCTATTTAAAAGGGCTTTTTCCTTGGTTTATTTGTTTTTGTTTTGCTTTAACTTAGGGCTTCAAAAACAAACCGAAAAAGATGGGTCACATAAAGCCAGACTTGATTGATGTTGACTTAATCAGAGGTGAGTTCTAAAATTTGTTTTTATGTATATGACTACATTATTTCATATTGCTACCAAAGATTATTTTAAAATCTATTCCTTCTGTGATGGTGTACTTTATTTCTAAAAGTAATCTCTTCCCTTTTCTTTCTGACAGTCATTTCACAGCCTTTAGCATTCTTTCCCCTTGCCTGAGCAGTAATGTGTGGCTGTATGAGTTACATGGTTTTTATAAGGTTGAAAGAGGGATGAACTTGGTATTAATAAAAATATGTGGTATAACAGTCAGTTGAGCCTGTCTTAGTGATTAAGGCATGACATTATTATACTTAATGAATGTTTGAGAGGATTTCTTTTAACTGAACAGGTTGCATGCTGATTTTTTCTCTCCTGTTTTGAATATAGTGCTACAAATGGGCATCAGTATAGTGTACATAAATGTTTGGTTTTTGCTTTATTGTCTGGTTTAAAGGCTCAACATTTGCCAAAGCCAAACCTGAAATTCCATGGACATCTCTGACTCGGAAGGGGCTTGTTCGAGTTGTATTTTTTCCCTTGTTCAGCAAATGGTGGATTCAGGTTACCTCTCAAAGAATCTTCGTTTGGCTTCTACTGCTTTACCTCATGCAAGGTGAGTGGAAGGGTTGAAATAATCTATGACAGTGTTTCCTTTTCCTCCTTTTGCTGCTAGATCATGAAGACCTTACTATTCTTACATTTACCCTTTCATTTGATGGTTAACAGAACAAAGAAATAAAGTGGTGTGCATCACTGGGAGTTCATCTTAAATTATTTGCTCAGAGAGCTAAGCGTTGTTCAACATGATTGTCTACTTCTCCTCCGTTCTTGAACTTCTTTCCACCTGTCTCACTGGCTAAGACTTCTCAGTCTTTTCTTCTGTCTAATCTTTAAATATTAGATTACTTCAAGGTTCATTCCTGCACTCTCTTCTCTCCCCTAGGTAATCTCATCAAACCATATTGTGCTAAATATTGTTGATAAACTGGTGATTCCCAAATTTGTATCTTCAGGCCCAGATCTCTCTTCCGAACTTCAGGCTTTAAATAAAACTGCCTGTTTGACATTTCTGTATGGGGATTTAATAGGTATCTTGTATGTAAATCATGTCAAATGGAATTCTTGTTTTTTTTTCTTAGATGCACTTGTTTCTCTTTGGGTCTTTTCTGTTTCATTAAATGACTCCAACAACCACCCAGTTTTCAAGAGAAACGTTAAGCCAACCCATTCTGTCCCACCATCAGCTTTCACATCCAGTCTGTCATCAAGTCTGCCAGTTCTACCGCCAAAATATGTCTTCACACTCTTTATCTCAGTTTCTTCTGCCACCACCACAATCCAAACCACCAGCATCCTTTTGGCCAGACCACTGGAATAATCTCTACTCTGAACCTTCTTCTTACTAACCATGGTTTTTCAGCAATTACAGAAGTCTTTTAAAAATGGAAACTCGGTCATGTCATTCTCCTGCTTAAAACCCTTTCATGACCTCCCGCTGAACCTTGGAATAAAATACCACACTCCTTTCCCTGGCCTGCACTGCCCTACGTGAGCTCCTCCCCACTCACCTCTCAGACTTCATCTCTTTGCTCTCTGTAGGTATAATGGCCTTTTTTTCTGTTCTTTACACAGCGCTTTTCTTTCTGCTGGCTACGTTGTTAAGACTTTTCACATGGCTAGCTTTTTTGTCATCTTTAAGATCCCAGGACAGATGTAACTTTCAGAGAAAGGTAACTCCCCCTAGCTATACTTTCCCAATAGTCCTACCACCCCTAGTCAATATCCCATGGTTATATTTTAACTTCTCTACTACACATCACAACCAGGTATTGTTTTTTTCTGCCCCCACTATGTGCAGGGATAGACACTGCACGATGTGCAGGGTGAAAGGATTATGAGTGATTTTGTTTTCCTTTATCTTTGTCAGAATTTTTAAAATTTCAGAGTGAAAAATATATCTATGAGTTTACAGATTTATAAGAGTGTGACAGTGCTTTCCAGTAGGATTTCTGTGACGATGGAAATGGCCTATGTCTGGGCTGCCCGATACTGTTTCTCCTAGCCACATGTGGCTGTTGATGACTCATAACATGGTTAGTGTGAAAAATGAAATGAGTTAAATTTTACTTAAATTTAAATTTAAAACCACATATAAATAGTGGCTACCGTATAACAGGACAGGTATACCATTATCTTGCCTGGAACTTTTCATAATAATGAGCTTTTTTCCATTTTATTAAATGTCTTCATAGCCATCCTTTTTTAAAGACAATTTTCATAGTTTTTAAAAAAATTTTAATTAGAGAAGTTGTGGGCTCACAGAAAAATCAAACATAAAAAAGAGTATCCCCATATTATTAACACTTACATTGGTGGAATACATTTGTTGCAGTTGATAAAAGCACATTTTTATAATTGTACAATTAACTGTAGTGTTGGTTTAATTGACAGTTCACTGTGTATATTGTGCAGTTCCATGGATTTTTCTTTTCTTTTTTTTTTTTTTTTGAGGTCCTGGGGGCCAGGCTTTGAACCTGGGACCTTGTATGTGGGAAGCCAGTGTTCAACCACTGAGCTTCCCTGAGTTGGTTGGTTGGTTTGTTTTGCTTGTGGTTTGTTGTTTATTTTTCAGGAGATTCCAGGACCTCCCATGTGGGAGGTAGGTACTCAGCTACTTAAGCCACCTCCACTCCCTGTGGATTTTTAAAAATATTTTTATTTTGGTAACATATATACAATCTAAAATTTCCCCTTTTAATTACTTTCAAATATATAATTCATTGCTGTTAATTATGCTCACACTGTTTTGCTATAATCCATTACCAAAACTTTTCCATTATCTCAAAGACTGTACATTTTAAGCCTTAACTCCCTCTACCCTGGTAACTTATATTCTAGATTCTGACTTGAGTTTGCTTATTCTAATGATTTCATTTCAGTGAGATCATACAATATTCCTTTTGTGTCTGGCTTACTTCACTCAATATGATATCCTCAAGATTCATCCATGTTGTCATAGTTATCAGAACTTCATTCATTTTTTACAGCTGCATAGTATTCCATTATATGTATATAACGCATTTTGTTTTTCCGTTTATCAGTTGATGGACACTTGGGTTGCTTCCATAATTTGGCAATTGTGAATAACACCTGTGAGCATTAATGTGCAAATATCTGAGTCCCTGCTTTCAGTTCTTTTGGGTAAAGACCTAGAAGTGGGATTGTTAGTTCACTTGTTAATTCTATACTTAACTTTTTGAGGAACTGCCAAACTGCCGTCCACAGCAGCTATACCGTTTTACATTCTCACCAGCAGTGATCAAGTGTTCCTGTTTCTGCACATCTCCTCCAACACCTGTAAATTTCTGGCTTTGTAATAGTAGCCATTCTAGTGGGTGTGAAAAGGTATCTCACTATGGTTTTGATTTGCATTTCCTTAGTGGCTAATCATGTTGAGTCTCTTTTCATGTGCTTTTTGGCCATTTGTTTATCTTCTTTGGAGAAATACCTATTCAAGTCCTTTGCCCATTTAAAATTATTATTATTATTATTGTCTTTTGTTGTTGTAGTATAAAGGTTCTTTATATATTTTGGATATTAAACCCTTATCTGGTCCATGGTTTTCCCTATGACTTCTGGAACAGGGCTTGAGACACTGACTGGCCACCCTGCTCCCTCTACAGACTCATCCCATGCCTCCTCTCCTAGCCCCTTCTCGCCCTGGGAAAGGAGTGCCTGCTGGCTGTGTCTCGGTCCTTCTTCCCTATTGGTTCTGTCCCTCATAACTGAGGACCACAGTGCATTGCTCTCCTTACCTGTTTGTGGTTGGGATAGAATGGGCTAAGTGGGGCTGGTTAGACTCAAGTCCTAGAAAAGTTGGGTTATCCAAACAAGCTCTCGGGCAGAGTCCTGAGAGGTAGAAACCTATTAGCAATGCTGGGGGCAAAGGGGATGACAGAGTGTTGTAAATGATAGGGAAAGCCATCAAGTGGGGGTGTAAGGCCAGAGCTGGACTTCTAGTTGGGTGACCTGATGGTTAGCTCCAGTCTGAGGTCAGGACAGAGCATAGGAATGAGAGTGAGGGCTGACTTGTAGTTAGGGGTCTAGCTATTTTGGGTAGATCCTGGGACAGCAGAGTTATTTTGAACCACCCTTGTATACTTGGCATGAATTCCACTTGATCATTGTGTATAATCCTTTTGAAGTGCCACTGGATTCAGTTTGTTGGTATTTTGTTGAGGACTTCTGCCTCTATATTCCTAAGGGATAATGGTCAGTAATTTTCTTTTCTTGTGATCTGGCTTTACTACTAAGGTGATGCTGGCCTCATTGAATTAGGAAGCCTTCCCTCTTTATTTTTTTTGGAAGAGTTTAAGAAGAATTGGCATTAATTCTTCTTTGAATGTTTGAATGTGAAGCCATCTGGGCCTGGGCTTTCTTCCTTCTTCTTCTTCTTCTTCTTTTCTTCAAGGGGGTACCAGGGCTTGAACCTGGGATCTCAGACATAGGAAGCAAGCGCTCGAACCACTGAGCTACATCCACGACCTTGGGCTTTTGTTTTTTAGGAGGTTTTTGATTACTGATTCAGGCTATTTACTAGTTATTGGTCTGTTGAGATCTGTTTCTTCTTGAGTCATTGATAGGTGGTTTGCATATTTCTGGGAATTTGTCCTTTTCATCTATGCTATCTTATTTGTTGGAGTACAGTTGTTGATAATATCGTCTTATAATCCTTTTTTATTTCTGTAAGGTTGACAGTAATGTCACTCCTTCCATTTCTGATTTTTTGTTGGTCTAGCTAAAGGTTTGTCAGTTTGATCTGTTCAAAGAACCATATTTCGGTTTCATTGATTTTCTCAATTTCATTTTTCTCTGCTCTAATCTTTATTATTCCCTTCCTTCTGCTTACTTTGTGTTTAGCTTCCTTTCTTTTCTAGTTCCATCAGATCTGAGCATAGGTCAGTGACTTGAGATCTTTCTTTTTTAATATTAGCATTTATAATTGTAATTTTCCCTCTGAGCACTTTCTTTGCTGGATCTCATAAATTTTGGTATGCTGTGTTTTTATTGTCATTTGTCTCAGGATATTTTCTAATTTCCCACATGATTTCTTCTTTGGCTTACTATGAGTTTATTGTTTAATTACCACATTTTTATGAATTTTCCAGTTTTACCTCTGGCACTGATTTCTAGCTTCATTGCATTGTAGTTGGAGAAGATACATTGTATGATTTCAGTCTTTTAAAATGTATTTAGACTTGTTTTGTGACCTAATATATTGTCCATTCTAGACAATGATCCATGTCCACTTGAGAAGAATGTGTCCTCTGCTGTGGTTGGATGAAGCAGTCTATATATGTCTCTTAGGTCTAGTTGATTTATGGTATTGCTCAAGTCCTCTTATTTCCATATTGATCTTCATGTCTAGATTTTATTCCATTATTGAAAGTCATATATTGAAGTATCCTACTATTAATATAGAATTGTCTTTTTTTCCCTTCACATCTGCCAATATTTGGTTCATATCTTTTGGGGCTCTGTTGTTAGGTACATTTATGCTTATAATCATTTTATCTTAAGGAGTTGACCCTTTCATCATTATATAATGTCCTTCTTTGTCTCTTTTAATAGGTGTTGACTTAAGTCCATTTTGTATGGTAGTAGAATAGTGACACCTACTCCCCTTTTTTTTTTTTTAAGACTTTATTTTTTTATTTTTTTATTTTTTAAAGATTTATTTTTATTTATTTAATTCCCCTCCCCTCCCCCGGTTGTCTGTTTTCTGTGTCTTTTTGCTGCGTCTTGTTTCTTTGTCCGCTTCTGTTGTCATCAGCGGCACTGGAAGTGTGGGTGGCACCATTCCTGGGCAGGCTGCACTTTCTCTCACGCTGGGCAGCTCTCCTTTAGAGGTGCACTCCTTGCGCATGGGGCTCCCCTACGCGGGGGACACCCCTGCGTGGCACGGCACTCCTTGCGCGCATCAGCACTGAGCACGGGCCAGCTCCACACGGGTCAAGGAGGCCCAGGGCTTGAACCGTGGACCTCCCATGTGGTAGACGGACGCCCTAACCACTGGGCCAAAGTCCGTTTTCCTACTCCCTTTTTTTAAATAAGTATATTTCTTTTTTTTTTTAAGATTTATTTTTTATTTATTTCTCTCCCCTTCCCCCACCCCCCGCCCCCCGCCCCAGTTGTCTGTTCTCTGTGTCCATTTGCTGTGAGTTCTCCTTTGTCCGCTTCTGTTGTTGTCGCGGCAGGGGAATCTGTGTTTCTTTTCATTGCATCATCTTGCTGCGTCAGCTCTCCGTATGTGCGGCGCCATTCCTGGGCAGGCTGCACTTTCTTTCGCGCTGGGCGGCTCTCCTTATGGGGTGCGCTCCTTGCGCGTGGGGCTCCCCTACGCGGGGACACCCCTGCGTGACAGGGCACTCCTTGGGTGCATCAGCACTGCGCATGGGCCAGCTCCACACGGGTCAAGGAGGCCGGGGACCTCCCATGTGATAGATGGACGCCTTAACCACTGGGCCAAGTCCGCTTCCCCCTACTCCCTTTTGATTAGACTATGCCAAGTACCTTTCTTGGTTCTGAGATAGATTTCCTACTATTAGGAAACGTAGTATTCCTAGTGTTTAGGAATATTGTCCTTGCATTTCTAGCATAAATCTTACATCATCGTGGTTAATTATTATTTGCTATATTGTGACATTCAATTTGATAGTACTTCATCATTCATTCAATTGATATTGAGTACCTACTGTATACCAGATACTGATCTAAGTATAACAGTGAACAAAACAAAAATCTCCCCATCTTCATGGCATTTACTTATTCGTGATAAATTTTTATTCATATTCATAAGCTGGCAAGTTCTGTAGTTTATTGTTTTTTGGTGCTGTCATCATTATGTTTGGATATTATAGTTATATTGCATAGAATGAATTTGATAGCTTCCTATCTTTTTCTTGATACGGGATAGTTTATGTGGCACAAGATTTTATGATAAAGTCTGAAATAAATTATCAATAAAATAGTTTCTAGATATTTTTGGAGATAATTTTTGATGTTTTCCTTATTTCTTTAATGCATTTATTTCTTTAAACATTTGCTAAGATATACAAAGAGGTGATCAGCCCAGTATTTAAGAGTGAGGACTCTGTACCCTGACTGCCTGGGGTCAAATCCCAGCCTTGCCACTTGCCACCTCTGTAGCTTTGGGCCTTGGAAAATAGGCTCCCTCTGAGCAGAACAACATTTCCAAGTATATGTTTTATGTAGCATCTAGTTGTTTTGTAGTGGAAGACCTTTTTGAAATATCTCAGTTATCATACTGCCAGAAAACCAAAGCCTTTTAACGAATCATCACTTGCTCTCGGATCTAGGGCTTCAAGTTTTCACTCTGCTGATTTGTAAGTGGACGGTATTGTAGAAAATGAGGGGAGCAGGTGTAGCTCAGTGGCTGAGTGCCTGCTTTGCATGTACAAAGTCCTGGGTTCGATCCCCAGTACCTCCAAAAAAAGAAAAATGAATGTAATTTACTAATATGTACTTTAAAAATGAAAGATTTTTGTAGAAGTCATTTGTGTAATTACTAAAATCTGTTTTGAAGATGAGCTCTAGAGTTTTACATTTTAGAATCTCTCCATTTCAGTTATAGCAATCGTGTTATATTTCATGATGCCTATTGTGAACATAAGTGAAGTGCTGGGACCCTTGTGCCTTATGCTACTTATGGGAACCGTCCACTGTCAGATTGTGTCCACTCAGATAACAAAACCATCAGCAAACAATGGCAATCGGAGAAGAAGGTGAGAGAGAAAATTACACTTGTGGCTGTCTGTTTTCTGCGAGAGGTATTGTAAAGATTTTCAAAATCTATGATGAAATTGCTTAAGAATCTTCCTCTTTTGTGTATATTTTAAATTAGTTTTTGGCTTAAATAAAATAAATGCTTTACTTTTTGCTTTTCTCTCCTAATGTTAAGAAGCCTTGTTATGAATTTTTACCACATTTCTTGGTGGGATTTTGTCATTCTGTGTAATTGTTTAAAAGGAAGATTCCTATACTATATTCTTCTTTATTAAAAATTATTTTATATAATGGTTCTGAGAAAGCATTCTTCTTGGAAAGTCTGTCATTCAAAACTGAAGAGAACTTACTGTAAACAAGGATCTTAGTACATTTGGTTACAGTTACCAAAATTTTACCTTTTTTTCAAAAGTACATAATAATTATTAATTTTTTTTTTCCTTTTGAGGTACCAGGAGCTGGGGATTGAACCTGGGACCTCGTATGTGGGAAGTCAGTGCTCAACCACTGAGCCACGTCAGCTCCCCTGCGTTGGTTTTTTCATTTGTTTTGCTTGTTGTTCGTTTTTGTTTTTGTCAGGAAGCACTGGGAACTGAACCTGGGCCCTCCCATCTGGGAGATGGGTGCTCAACCGCTTGAGCCACATCCATTCCCCAAGAACTGATTTTTAAAGTGGTCTAAACTTTTAATAATGATTGATTTGACTATTTTTACACATTGAATTTTTGTCATGATTTTATTGGTTATATGATATATCTGGGTTTTGGAGCTGCTGAAAAGTTTCTTAGGGATGTATGTTGTTATCTTCCATAAGCTATATTATCTTTCATCAGACTGCCTGTAGATTTTTGCTCATTTAAGCAGTTATTAAGAATGATTTTTTTTCCATTTGGTGTTAGAAACTTCAACATATTTATCCTTACTTTTGGATGTTTGTTTTTTTTTTTTTTTAATTTTCCCCCAAAAGAAAATTCCTTTGTGAATTCATTTAAATTGATTTACTATTTTCTAAGGACGTCAAGTGCTGTGCTGGGTCTCATTGATGTTTATAGGATATGTCTTTTAGATAGATAGCATATCAGTAAAAAGTCATCTGTTGTTATTACTTTGTTTTCCTCTGATTAAATGTGCCGAAGAGGTTGATTTCTTATGTCCATATTTAAAGAAATTTCTCCTTCTGCTAGTGTTGGTCATTGTGCCTAAAAAGACTCATGTTTACCCAAGGAAAAAGTTTCTTTCTGGTAATGTTCCCCAGGGGCATTTCTACTTCTTTAACTATTGAACCAAATGATAGCATAGGACTTTGGTTTGGAATTTATCATCTTTGTTAATCCTTACTAATTTTACACATAGCTAGTTGTTTTCTGGGCCACAGAACCTGTTTTTCCTTTAAATCAGAAATGTTCTTGCATAATTTATCCTCATTGTATGAAGTTCACTATACTAGATTTTAGGCCCCAATCTGTTGATAATAATGTTTCGTAGGGATGTTTGGGGCAGAAATAGAGAAAAGGTCTTGAAGAATCTGAACTGTTGAAATATTTTTTTTTTTTGTAGAAAATTACGAAAAACTGTAAATGGTGAAGGGACCCGAGAAAATGGAAATAATAACTCCTGTAATAAATTCAGAGGAGTAGAAACTTTGGAATCTGCACCCTTTGTTGGTGGTTTTTGGGGGACTCTCTTTGGCAACAGGTGGGAAGTCTTGAATTGGCATTTTTATATAATTTTGAATTCATGTTAGTGTTTATATACAGTTTGATCAGGCCTGATGAGTAAGCAATGTGGGCATATTATCAGTATGGTGTTATTGTTATCATTTATTTACTCAAAATGTCATCTCCACTGTCTGCCATGTTTCCTGCAATTCCACTCTTTTACTCTGAAAGATTGATTCTGTTGGATTATCAGTGACTTTTTTAGACTTCAAGATGACAAAAGTGTAAATTCCCTGAAAGGGTAAATATTTTAAGCCATATAAGCCAACATCCTGAAAGAAGGATTTGGAAAGATTGAGTATTTTCCAGTGTGAGAGCTGATGCCTTTTTAGAAATGCATGCAGGGCAGGGGTCTAGCGTGGATGGGCTATAGGACAGAAAGAGAAATGGATCAAAGACAAATTTTACCTAGCTCATGACTTTGCCAGTTGTGGCAGCACTAGTATGACTTGAAGAATTGCTTATTTTGTCATTTATTCATTATTATGACTTAAAAATAAAATTATTTTGCGGTTACTTTATTTATTAGAGAAGTTGGAGGTTTATAGAAAAATTGTTCCAAAAGTACAGCTTTCCCCTATACCACCCCCTCACACACAGTGCTCCTTATTTTTAACGGCCTGCATTAGTGTGTTGCCTTTGTTACAACTGACGAAGCAATATTGTTATAACAGGCTGTTAACTATAGATCATAGTTTATGCTAGGGTTCACTCTTTGTGTTGTTTTTTTATTATGGTAACACGTATACACATCTCCAATTCCGTGGTGTTAATTACGCTAACAATGTTGTCCTACCATCACCACAATTTAGCATTAGCTCCCCATTCCCTCCCTGCACGGTCGGCCCTGGTGACCTATTTCTAGTTTCTGACTTTACGAACTGGCATTGTCTAAGTATTCCTTATCAGTGGCTCATAAAGCATTTCTCCTTTTGCGTCTGGCTTATTTCACTTGACATGATGTCCTTGTGCATTTACCTTTTTGAAGATGAAATATATTCACATCCCTTTCTAAAGATACGTTTGCACTTGAGTTGAAGCGCGTGTGTGTTTTTCACGTGCAGCACTGTGCGGGGTACTGTGTTTCCCTGTTTGGGATGATTTTACTGTCTAGTTGGGAAGGTGAGAGTAGCAGGTACGATGCAGTCACCCAGCAATATAAAACTGTTGTGACTGATTGCGTGCTGACTACAGGCCTTGTTGGGTAAAAGGAGCAACCCGCTCATTCCTGTACGAGTATGTGTGTTACAGGGGCTAGTTCAGCGATGGGCTGCGTGTCCTGCGTTGAAGCATTCGGGAGGAGTCGCGGAGGCGTTGAGAGTTGCTGGGCCTTGGAGGATGGGCAGCATTTACAAGGATGGAAAGGAGAGAGGGAGACCTTAGCCAGGGGGAGGTGGGCCTTGGCAGGGTGTCTGAGAGCGAAGGAAGAGAAGACTGTGAACCTGCTTCCTCGCGATACCGAAAAGTGTGGGCTTCCTCTCGAGGAACAGGCGTCCCTGGAGAACAGAGCTCGCGCGGTATTCCGTCTCTCCACGCCATCAGCAAGCTTGCCGCCTGGAAAATTTCTAAATCCTCCTGATGTCAGAGTCCTATGTTGTACTCAGAAGAAAAAGGAAAGCGGTTACATTTACTATATGGGTTTTTATTAAACTGTGAACTTATAAGGTGATCATGCAAACCATGCAAAATTCCCATCCATCACCCCTCTACCAACACCTGGCGTTGTCGTGGTTCATCTTTTAAAGGTTATGAAAGAACATCATCAGGCTGTTACTACTGACTGTGGCCCATGACTTACATTTGGTGTATTTTTTCCCATAAACCCCCTAGTATTAACACCATGTATTAGCATTGTACATTCGTTACAGTTTCTGAGAGAACTCTCATCTTGGTGCTGTTCCCCACAGTTCATCTTCCACCACGTGGTTCCCTGGGTTAAGCAGTCCCATGCCTTGTGCCACCCATCCAACGTGGACACTCCGTGGCTTTCCGTTTCATCAGAGTGGTGCAGTGATCGCAGAAGGAAATTTTTGAATATTTTCCTTCATCCGAAAGAAAAAAATCCCATACCACCCAATTATTGACCCTTAGCATTGAATAGCACCTTCTTTGACATTGATGCAAGAATATTACAATATTGTTGTTAGCTGTAGTCCATAAATGACATTAATTGTGCTTTCCACGCATCACCATATTCTTACCACCTTGTAACAGTGACGTCCATTTGTTCTGGCTCATAGAAGTACATTCTTGTATTTATTAACCACAATCCTCATCCATCTCCAGGTTCACTATGCTATTCAGTCCCTAGATTATTCTCTAGCTTTCTTTCAGTTGACATTTACGTTCCTAAACTACCCCTTTCAGGCACAATCCCATTTATAAACCAGCCATGTTCGTTACGCTCACTATACTGTGTTGCCATCGACTATCCATTTCCACACTTTTGAAAGCTGTTACTTTTAGAAAACTAGTTAGTGATCTTTTTCCTTTTAAAAATAGGACTAAAAGAGTAAAACTAATATCTAACAAAGGGACTGAAATTGAAAATGATTCAAGTTGTTTGCATCCTATCATTAAGAAGAGGCAGTGTCGACCAGAGATCAAAATGTGGCAAACAAGAGAGAAAGCAAAATTTTCGGATGGAGAAAAGTGCCGTAGGGTAAGATTTAGATGGGTATAAATATAATGTTAAAATCTTGTCTTTCCTGTGTAAAATCTCCCTATTCTTAGACTCTGGTAGATGTATAAAACAAATCCTAATAGGTCTGTATAATTTGTCTTAACAAGTAAATGGAACTGAAGGCCTCAAGACATGAAAAGGAGGATATCACACGAAGACTGAAGCCTGTTCTGTAACTTCTAGAGCTAGCGCTTACTGTTAGGGCTGCTACTGCTCTTAGCAGTAGGTTGATTGTTCAGTAAACAGATCTGTGTCGAGTCTGCTGGGTCACATTCCAGAGAGGCAGTGATGATAGAGTGAGGGTTTGGGAAACTGTTTTCTAGGTATTTTCCATCCGCTCTGTGTCTAAAACTTACCATACTTTTACTTTATAGTCTCTAAATATTTTCCCAGTGGTTAAACTGTCATATATTTGTAATTATAAAAAGAGCTAATATTGAGCCATGACTACAACCAGGCACTGTTACTAAGTGCTTTGTCCACATGAATCCCTTTAATTTTTTTCAACAACGATGTGGGATAAGTGCTTTTGTTAATAATATTACAATCTGAGCCCCAGAGCACTTAAGTAGCTAGTAAGTTAACCTAGCTTGTAGGTCGAAGAGCTGTGATTTGAGCTTGACTTGAGACTTTTTTTAAGCACATTTTTTTTAGAATTTGAGAAGTACGATTACAGAAATATGCTGAAAACTTAGAGTTCCATATACCGCCCTGTGTGATGAACACTTTGCACTAGCTCGGCACCTTTGTTACCGCTGATAGAAGATGATTATTCTCGGTGAGCTCTTCCCTCCAGTCCGTAGTTTACAGTAGGGCTCGCCGTTGGTCATGGCAGGTCTCTGCTGAGCCTGTGTTTAAGTTCAGCATTTTCCTTGTTCAGATCCAGTAATGTGTGGGTTTGGTTTGGGTTAAGTGTATCTTTACTGCTTTTCGGTTTGACATGTGCAGCTCACTCGAGTCTTCTGTACTGTCCCCTGTGCTGTTGTCTCTGCAGGAGGCTTTCAGGCGTGGCAGTGGCGTTTCCGATGACCTGTCAAGCGAGGAGGACGGCGAAGCGCGGACGCAGGTGATTTTATTGCGCAGGAGCGTGGAAGGGGCCTCAAGCGACAATGGTTGTGAAGTTAAGAACAGAAAATCAGCACTTTCAAGGCACCTAAACTCCCAGGTAATTTTTATTTTGGTTTGTAAAAGCATAGGAGTTAATTCCTAACTCATCGAATACGTAGCAAGGGATTTAATATGCTTTCCTGTGGTTTGTTGGCTTAATTTTTGGCAGGTAAAGAAAAGCACTGCAAAGTGGTGTCATGTTGTGCGGGATTCAGATAGTCTGGCTGAGTCAGAATTTGAATCAGCAGCCTTCAGCCAGGTAAAGTATCCTCTGGAGAGCTCAGCGTTCAGGAGCATTCTCGAGTGTCATAACGTCATTCTTTCCTTTTTTTAATCCGTTGCCCTAAAGCAGTGGTTATATCTGCCTGTCTCCCATCCTTGTTTCCAGCTGTCTGTCTGCCGTAGCAGCTTTTCAATCTCTGCTCATCCTCAGAAAGAGAATGAATCCTTTAAGATTACGCTAATCCTAAAAGTATCACAGATGTTCAGGAAGAGATTATCCAGTCCCTAAATGATGAGAAGGTTACCTAATATTCACTTGGAATATGGAGTTTATTTGTAAGCATAATTTCTAAATAAGTGAGATGGACACTGATGAGGACTTTGGGAGATGACCTCAGAAAGACTGGAGCGGTAAACGTCCTCGTGGAAACGAGTGACCGTATTGTAACTACTGGCAGACTGCCTCCCACCAGTGAGCAGAGTAGATGGTGGTGGCGTGGTTTTGGTTTGGTTTTGATGGATAAGGCAGCTGGAGTGGTGGAAGAGCTTTCATATTTACACTTGCACTGCAGAAGAGCTGTGTTGTTTCGTCTCCCCTTCCTCTGCCTGCGTATCCTTTTCCCTGCTGGGCTGGATCCCTGAGCATGACCAGGTCTCCAGTCAAGCTTGTAGCATTTAGAGTAGCAGACGCTTTGGGTAAGTCAGCAGGCTCGGCCAAGCCATTCAGGTAGGTCCCCCGGGGGTGCTTGCAGGAGCCACCTCCCCGCCCAGGCCAGCTTAGCTGAACATCCCACGTTTTGGCAGTAGCTTCTTAGAGGGTGTTCTTCTAAAGCCCCGCTCACTGAGAGCGTCATCAGGGTTTACCGGCTACATTTTAAAAGGTACCTTTGGTAGTTTGTGAACAAATGAACACATGGTGGTTGACATATGAACACTTGCCGGCCATAGCCGTAGATAACTCATTTTAATTTTCTTTCAGATACATACTTGTTTTAAAAAAATGAATGAAAAACTAGAATTTTGTTGTTGTTGTTTTTCCCTTAAAGGGCTCTAGGTCAGGCATGAGTGGTGACTGTCGAAACCTCAACATGGCAAGAAGGGACTCAGAAAGCACCCGCCACGACTCGGAGACGGAGGATATGTTGTGGGATGACCTGCTGCACGGCCCAGAGTGCCGGTCCTCGGTCACCAGTGACAGCGAGGGGGCCCGCGTGACCTCCCTTCACGCAGGAGCCAAGCGCGACCCCAAAGAGGATGTGTTTCAGCAGGTCCGTGGCAGCGGTAGTCATAGTAGCTATGATTTATTGTGTCCTTACCGTGTGCCAGGTACTGTGTTCTCTCACCTAATGTCACAGTAATCCCAGAACAATCCTATTATTATCCTCTCTTCAGAGATGAGGAGATTGATTACAATGTGTTGGTATAGATGCTGGGACTAGAACTCAGGGGAAGGACTGACTCTAGAGTTGCCCTAACCCCAATTTTCTCAATAAGTTTTCTCATTATTCTCCTTAGAATGATCCTTGATGTTCATTTTGCATGAACAGAGTTGTTGAATGGTAGGTCAGCCTCATACTGTATTTTGATAAACATCACAGTATTGCATATGCATTACTAGAAATGACATTGCTTCTCTAATAGTGTATAAAGGCAGTGATGCTTTTAATTTCAGGGCTTATATTATTATCATTAAATCAGATAACCTAGAATTGGGGATGCCTTAGAAGGTATTTTAGCCTTCCAACCAATGTAGGAATTCTTTCTGCATGGATAGAAATTCCTTCCCCATCTGTATGTGATCATAGTAGTTCCTACTTCTAAGGAATGTTGTGAAATAGCAAATGAGATAATAGAAAGTGTTGAGCACAGTGCCTGGCAAGAGTAAGCACTCTATAAATGTCAGCATTATTAATATCCCCATCAGATGATCAGTTGGCATCTACTTAAATACCTCTGTTATTTCATGAGACAGCTTGTTCCACTACTGGATAGATTGAATGAGTAAGAAATGGTTCTCATTATTTAGCTGGAATCTGTCTGTTATTTCTACCTGTTAATTCTATTTGTGTCCCTAGGGCACCAAAGAATAAGTCTGCCTGTTCTTCCACATATCAGCCTTTCAGGTATTTAATGACAGTGAGCATGAGTCTCCTTAGATTTTTGCTTTTTTCAGCTAAATATTTCTACAGTGCCTTACAAATAGTGAATGGTGGGTATACATTTATTTGATTATTGACTTGATTCTAAGACACCGTTGATTTAGGTTACACATTGTCATGAAAAAAAAAATCCCACTTCATAAAATGTATTATTTTTTTTTTTTAAGTTTTGTGGTTAGACTGTCTCTAATTGACAACTTCTTTTTTAGAGCTATCATTTTCCCAATCAGCACTGCCTTTGCTGCTTCCCTTATGTTTTAGTGTATTCATTTTGTTCACATCTAGATATTTCCCAATTTGCCTTGTGATTTCTTCTTTAAACCACTGGTTGTTTAACAGTACACTGTTTAATCCCCACATATTTGTGAATTTTCATTTTCTTCCTCAGTAATTGATTTCTAGTTTGATTCCATTGTGCTTAGAGAAGTTACATTGTATAATTTCAATATTTTTCAATTAATTGAGACTTGTGCTACCTAAGATAATGGTCTATCCTGGGGAATGATTCATGTGCACTTGAGAAGAATGTGAATTCTGTTGTTGTTGGGTGAAATAGTCTAGATCTATCTGTTACGTCTAGTTGGTTTAGAGTATTGTTCATGTCTTTTATTTCCTTATTGACCTTCTGTTTAGATGTTCTATTCATTTTTTCCATTTTTAAAAAATTGATTGAATTATATCACCCATACATAAACAATAAATATATAATAATAGTTGTGAACTTAGAAAACAAACATACGTAACATCATAATAGGACCCTTATATCTCACCCTACCACCAATACCTTGCATTATTGTTAAACATTTTTAACTAATGATTAAAGAGCATTGTCAAAATATTACTACTAACCAAAGTATTCTTCCCCCAACCAATGCTATTATTACTATTATCTTTATCTTTTTTAAAAAATTTCTCCCCCTCCAACCCCCCCTCAATGTCTGCTCTCTGTGTCCATTTGCTGTGCGGTCTTCTGTGTCTGTTGTATTCTCATTCAGTGGCTCGGGGAACCCAGCCTGGGACCTTCTGGAGTGGGAGAGAGGCGATCGTTCTCTTGCGCAACCTCAGCTCCCTAGTCTGTTGCGTCTCTTATGATCTCTCCTCTGTGTCTCTTTTTTTGTGTCATCTTGCTGCATAGTCCTCCATGTGGGTGGTACCACTCCTGGGTGGGCTGCGCTCCTGTGTGGGGTGGCACTCCTTGCATGGGGGACATTCCTTGCTCGGGGGTACCCCTGGGTGGGGTGGCACTCCTTGTGCATGGCAGTACTCTGTGTGGGCCAGCTCGCCACATGGACCAGGAGACCCTGGGCCAGGAGCCTGGACCTCCTATATGGTAGATGGAAGTTCTATCCACTGAGCCACATCCACTTCCCTATTATTATCTTTATATCATTTATATATGAACATACATAAACAATAAGTGTATAGTAAAAGTTGTGAACTTACAAAGCAAACGTGCATAACATCATACAGGGGTCCCATATATCAACCTTCGACCAACACCTTGCATTGTCGTGAGATGTTTGCTACAAATTATGACAGAATATTGTCAAAATCTTACTACTTATTATAGTCCTTAACATTTTGTGTATTTTTCCTCAACCTACCCTATTATTATTTTTTAAATATATTTTTATGACAGAAGTTGTAAACTTATAAAACAATCTTGCACATGTGCAGACTTCCCAAACATTCCTCTATCAACACACCACACTGTGGTTGAACATTTGTTACAGATTATAAGATAATATCATCTGATTGTTACCATGTCCATAGTGTACATTTGGCTCACATTTTCCATACTGCCCCATTATTGACACAGTACATCTTTGTCATAGATGCAAGCATATTACTACTGCTAACCACAGTCCATAGGTCACTCCAGCTGTATTTTTCTCATGCTTCTCCACATTCCCACCGCGCTGCTGTAGTGATGTACATTTGTTCTAGTTCACAAAGAACACACTTGCATCTGTACCATCAACCACAGTTCTCATCCACCTCTGGGTTTACTGTGCTATGCAGTTCCTAGATTATTCTCTAGCATTCTGTCAATTGGCATTTACATCCCTAGACTACCATTTTCAGCCATATCCCCATTCATAAACTAGCTATTACTCACTGTGTGGTACCATCCACTCTATATACATTTCCACACTTTTACAGTAAAGCTAATTAAAACTTTTACATGCATTAAACATCAGTAGTCCATCTCAGTCCTCTTCTTATCTCCTTTAAGAATCCACCACCTACTACCAGGTCTTAAGATATTTTCCTTCAATTTCTTCTAGAAGCTTTATGGTTCTTGCTTTTATTTTTAGATTTTTGATCCATTTTTTTTTTTTTTAAAGATTTATTTTTATTTATTTAATTCCCCTCCCCTCCCCCGGTTGTCCGTCCTCCGTGTCTCTCCGCTGCGTCTTGTTTCTTTGTCCGCTTCTGTTGTCGTCAGCGGCACGGGAAGTGTGGGCGGCGCCATTCCTCGGCAGGCTGCTCCCCCCTTCGCCCTGGGCGGCTCTCCTTATGGGTGCACTCCTTGCGCGGGGGCTCCCCCACACGGGGGACACCCCTGGGTAGCAGGGCACTCCCTGCGCGCATCAGCACTGCGCATGGGCCAGCTCCACACAGGTCAGGGAGGCCCGGGGCTTGAACCGCGGACCTCCCATGTGGTAGATGGACGCCCTAACCACTGGGCCAAAGTCCGTTTCCCTTTGATCCATTTTGAGTTACTTTTTGGATAAGGTGTGAGATAGGGGTCTTCTTTCGGCTATGGATATCCAGTTCTTTCAGCACCATGTTTTTTTTTAAAAGATTTTTTATTTATTTCTCCCCCCCCCACCCCCCAGTTGTCTGCTCTCTTGTGTCCATTCCCTGCATGTTCTTCTGTGACAGTTTCTATCCTTATCAGCGGCACCGGGAATCTGTATTTCTTTTTGTTGCGTCATCTTGCTGTGTCAGCTCTCCGTGTGTGCGGCACCATTCCTGGGCAGGCTGTACTTTCTTTTGCACTGGGCTGCTCTCCTTATGGGGTGCATTCCTTGCACATGGGACTCCCCTACATGGGGGACACCCCTGCATGGCACAGCACTCCTTGGGTGCATCAGCACCGCACATGGTCCAGCTCCACACGGGTCAAGGAGACCCAGGGTTTGAACCTTGGTCCTCCCATGTGGTAGGCAGACGCCCTATCCATTGGGCCAAGTCTGCGTCCCAGCACCGTTTGTTGAATGACTGTTCTTCCCAGGCTGTATGGTTTTGACAGGCTAGTCAGAAATCATTTGACCATACATGTGAGGGTCTGTTTCTGAACCATCAGTTTGGTTCTATTGGTCTGTGTGTCTGCCTTTCTGCCAGTACCATGCTGTTTTTACCACTGTAGCTAGGAAATATGATTTAAAGTCTGGAGATGAGAATTTGCTTTTCCTTTTTAAGATGTTTCTGGCTATTCAGGACCCCTTATACTTCCAAATAAATTTGACAACTGTGTTTTCAATTTAAAAAACAAAAATACCAATGGAATTTTTATCAGGATTGCATTGAATCTGTGTATCAATTTGAGTAGAATTGACATCTTAATGGTATCTAGCCTTCCAGTGCATGAGCATGGAATGTTCTTCCAGTTATTTAGGCCTTTTTAAAATTTATTTTAACATTGAGTTGCAGTTTTCTGAATACAGGTGCTTTATATCATTGGTTAAGTTTATTCCTGACTATTTGGGTTTTATCTGTCATTTTATTTCACCACTCTTTTGATACTTTGTTACTTTTATTGATATAATCTTCATTTCTAGACTTTCTTCCAGACCTCTCTCTCCTGTCTTTTCAGGCTGTAGCTCACCTTTTAGTATTTTCTGAGAATTTGGTCTCTTGGTTAGAAATTTTCTCAATTTGTTTATCTGTGAACGTTCTAAATTCACCCTCAGTTTTGAAAGACAGTCTTGCTGGATATAAAATTCTTGGCTAGAAGTTTTTCTCTTGTAGTATCTTACTTTCTGATTAGTATGTGTCTTGGAGTTGTTCTCTTTGGATTTTTTCAGATGGGAGTACATTGTGCTTCTTGGACATGGATATCTATGGTCCCTCAATAAGATTTGGAAATTTTCTACCATTATTTCTTCAAATATTCCTTCTGTCCCTTTTCCCTTCTCTTTTCCTTCTGGGACACCCATGACACGTATGTTTGTATGTCTTTTGCTGTCATTTAGTTCTCTGAGACCTTGTTCTATTTTTTTTTCCATTATTTTCCTCATCTATTCTTTTGTATGTTCACTTTCAGAGGCCATTTCTTCAAGCTCACCAATCCTTCCTTTTGTCTTCTCAAATCTGCTATTATATGATTCCAGTGTTTTTTTAAATTTCATTTATTAGGCCTTTTATTCCCATAAAATCTGCTGTTTTTCTATGTATGCTTTTGAATTCTTCTTTGTGCTCATCCAGTGTCTTCGTAATATCCTTAATCTCTTTAGCCATCTCATTTAATTTATTAAGGAGATTTGTTTGAATAGCTATGATTAGTTGCCTCAACTCCTTTATGTCATGTGGAGGCTTATCTTGTTCCTTTAACTGGGCCATAACTTCCTGTGTCTTGGTGTGGATTATAATTTTTTTGTTGGTGTCTTGGCATCTGGCTTACTAGAGTATTTATTCTGGGTGCAGCTTTTCTCTTTAGTTGAGGGCTTCCTGCCCTTTCTCCCTTGCTGGTTGTGCAGTAGGAGCCAAGGATGTAGTTGGTGCTATAAGCTGTGGAGGCTCAAGCTGCCCTCATTGCCCCAGGGACTAATGACGTTTCTCCCAACTTTCTCTTTTACCAGGGGTACAGACAGAGCCACAGCTGTGTGGAATAATCCAAGTTGTGCAGGCCTAGACTGTAATTGCCCAGAGAGACTGATGAAGCTTCACACCCTTTTCTCCCCTGCCTAGGGCAGGGATGGAGCTGCAGGTGTGGGCAGCAGTCTGTGTAGTGCGGGTCTAAGATGACTGCAGTTGCCCTTGTAGACTTCCCGTTTTTCAGTCTGTGCCAGCCAAAGGTACCTGCAGTTACCTGGATAGGCCGGTGCAGGGCCCTCCTGCCTCCTCCCTGCCAGAGGTGGGGCTGAAGTGTAGCCTAGGGCTGCAGGCCGATCTGGGTGAAGGAACCCTGTTCCTACTGTCACTGCAATTTTTGGTCAGCCCAGCTTCCCCTCATGCTGGGGGCAGAGTCAAAATGGTGGCTACTGGCCTCTTTCTGACTTAGACAAGTTCAAACTTCAGCTGTTCTTAGGGTTATACTTTAGCCACCCAAATTTACTAATCAGTAGCTGAAATAAGTGGCCAACCTTCTCCTCCTCCCCTGTTTTTGGGAAATGAAGCTTCCAATTCCAGCCACAGAATAGCTCCTGGGGTGGCTTGTGCTGCCAAAGTAGGATAATCACTGGCCTCCACAGCATGGCCTGTAATTTCCTGGAGAGGCTGACGTAGGTCCCCTTAGCTTCCTCCCTGCTGGAGGTGGGGCTGGGCCTAGGCTAGAGCCGCAATCTGCTCTGGATGGAAAGAAGCCGGTCCCCACCAGTCCTGGGATTTTCAGTCCGCCCCGCTTCCCCTCGTTCAGGCGTAGAGCTAAGATGGTGGCTACCAGCCTCTTTCCAACTTGGACAGGTTCAAACTTTAGCTGTTCTTAGGATTATACTTTAGCCCGCCAAATTTACTCATCAGTAGCTGAAGTTGGTGCCCAATTGTCTCTTCCTCCCTGGTTTTTGGGAAGTGGAGCTTCCAATTCCAGCCACAGAACAGCTCCTGAGGCAGCTTGTTCTTCCAGTGGAGGATGGGCACCGGCCTCTGGGGCGTGGAGCGTTCTGCCTATGAGTCTTCTCTGCAGACGGGCAGGCTCCTCCTTTAATTCCTTCAGTGATGTTGCAGGATGCTCTTCTGGTCTCCTGGAGCCCCCAAACAGGTGCTTCAGATAGTTCTGGATGTTCACTAACTGTCCTGTGGCAGGAGCTGATTCTAGCTCCTTACTCTACCACCATCTTGCTGGTTGTCCTCAGCATGCATAATTTTAAAAGCTAACTAGAAACAACAATCATTTTCTCATTTAAGGTTTGTGCTATTTTCACCAATTCTGCAAAGTTTGAAGCTAAATATTCTTTACATTCAGCCTGAAGGCTCATCTCAATTACATTAGTCCTCAGAAGTTACACATAGCATCATGACGATCTTGACCTTTTAACATTTTGGAGATTTACAGTATGATTTTAAAGCACATCTAAGAATAATTTGGTAAGATAAATTCATCATGTCATCATTCCCCAGTCTTCTTCCCATGCCAACCTGTTCTTTTCTTTTATTCCCCATATTTCTGAATGCCACCAATCACCCAAGGCAGAAACCGTGGAGCCATTCTGGACTCCACCCTCTCCACCACATTTCTGATCAGTCATCACTCCCTCTTGAGCCTGCCGTCTAAATAGCTGGATCTTGCCGCTTGTTTTCACCCTGCTTGGTGCAGGCCATCATGACATGATACCTGAGTCCTCTGAGTACCTCTTCCATCTAACTTCTTACAGCTTCCATTGTAGTCTTATTGCTCAAGAAATACTTTCTTCTTTAATGTTCCAAACCAGGGGTTCTTATTAGGGGTCCATGGACCCCTGTAGAAAGACTTCAGGGGATCTGTGAGCTTGAATTGAAAAGAAGTCAACTTATTATCTTTGTTTTCTCTGACCTCTAACTGAAATCTAGCATTTCCTTCACTTACGAAAGTATGTGATAAATTACCATAGTATTCATTTCATATCACATTATAGTTGTTGCATATTTTGAAAAATCCCTTACGCTCATCCATACTTTGAAATTACAGTAGTTGTTAGACCCGATGCTAGTTGAGTGTCATAGAACTATCTGCTGCTCCTTTCTGAGGAGGGTCCATGGTTTTCACCTGACTGGCAAAGGGATCCGTGGAACAAAAAAGGTCAAGAGCCCCTCTCCCAAACTTATCCTCACTTCTGTACCTTTAGAGAGGGGATCCTGAAGATCACGGAATCCTACCTCCCCTCATCAGAGAAGACATTTAGCCTCTGTGAAGGCTAAATCCAGGGAATAAAAGGTTTAACTTTAAAAAGGACAGGAAATCAGCATCATGGAGTGATGAACTCTGAGGGAAAGAGTAGAATGATGAGAATGAACCTTGGCAAATGTAGCCTGGGAGCTGGAGAAGGGGAAAAAAACCAAACTAATGGAGGAAAGAAAGGAGTGAATGAAACAACTTTATATTTTCTTCTCCTTTAAAAAAAATGATATATATATATATATAGAGAGAGTATATATTAAAATATGCTTCATCTTTATAATTTTCTCCAGAACCACTTATTCTGGCTTCAGAACTCGAGTCCTGCTTCTGATCGAGTTAGTGCAATAATCTGGGAGGGGAATGAATGCAAGAAAATGGATATGTCTGTATTGGAAATAAGTGGCATCATCATGAGCAGGGTAAGATTTCATACGTTTTCAGGTTTTCAGATAAATCTATGTAGTGATCAGCAGCTGTTCCATTGAGTCTGCTTAGTGATCAAATGGATATGACTCTGCTTTTGAAACACAAATAGATATTTTAAAAATTTTGTAGTCGATCTTTACCTTTTTATTTGTTACACATTATTTCTAGTAGCACCATCAGTTGTTCTGTTCTACTCTACAGATATTTCTTATCTCATTTAAGCTTAATTTTTAATAAGATCTAGAAGCCATAAATCTGTATACCATTTAAAATTTTACTTCTGTTTGTCTTTTTTTTTGATCCGAACAGTATTTGATAAAAACTTCTTCATAACTCCACATATCTGTTCAATAATGCTGGAAATTTTAAATTAATTCCCAGGTTAACGCATATCAGCAAGGAGTAGGTTATCAGATGCTGGGAAATGTTGTCACTGTTGGATTAGCATTTTTTCCTTTTTTGCATCGACTTTTCCGTGAGAAGAACCTTGATCAACTAAAGTCCATCTCAGCGGAGGAGATACTGACTCTCTTTTGTGGGGCACCTCCTGTTACTCCTGTTATTATTTTGTCTATAATTAATTTTTTTGAACGATTGTGTCTTACTTGGATGTTTTTTTTTATGATGTGTGTGGCAGAGAGAACATATAAACAGGTAGGTGGAAAAATAAGTAAAATTCCATAACTCTTATTTTTTTGTATATGATAATCCATTGCTCTGTTTCTGTTCTTGCTCCAAAAGCTAATGTGGGCAATGAAGGACAGGGAAGTGGCCTTTATTTATTTTCTTTCCCCTCCCCCTACCCCACTCTGCTGTTTTTTGTTTTTTGTTTTTGCTGTCTGTGTCCATTTGCTGTGTGATCTTCAGTAGCTTTTCCTCTTTTTGTCTTCTCTTCTCGTCTCTCTCCTATAGGATTCACTGGGATTCGATCCCGGGGGCCTATGGTGTGGAGAGAGGTTCCCTGTCAATTGTGCCACCTGAGTTCCTGGTCTCTGCTGCACTTCACCTTGACTCTCCCCTTTGTCTCTCTTCTGTTGCGTCATCATCTTGCTGCGGGACTCACTTGCGCGGGTACTGCCTCACCACATGGGTACTTGGCTCACCATGCAGGCACTTACATGGGCACTCAGCTCACCACATGGCACTGGCTTGCCATGCGGGCACTGGCTCAGCACATGGGCACTCGCATGGGCACTCGGCTCACCACGGGGCACTCACGTGGGCACTCGGCTCTCCGTGGGCACTCAGCTCTCTTTGCGGGCACTGGGCTCGCCACGTGGGCACATGGCTCACCGTGCAGGCACTCGTATGGGCACTCAGCTCACCACATGGGCACTCCTCTCGCTGCTAGGGCACTCGGCTCACCGTGCAGGCACTCGGCTCACCACGCAGGCAGTGGCTTGCCGCGTGGGCACGCTTTCTCTTCTTTTTCACCAGGAGGCCCCAGGGATCGACCCAGATCCTCCCATATGGTAGGCAGAGGCCTTATCACTTGAGCCACATCTGCTGTGGCCTTTTGGTATTGGTGGAGTTTACATTTGTGACGTGCTGTAATCTGAAATCTAGCTGAGCCCGAGTGTAGGAGTAAGTGGCTTAGCTGGTGAGCGGCCCCGAGCAGACTGCCTCGAACCCGCCTTTCTTGTGCTTTCGCTGTTCTTGATCCACAGCTCATGTTGGAATTCTCAAAAGGATAAAGGCCAAGTGAGAAAGCGATTCATTGACATTTACGAGCGTTCGGGATTGAGGACTTACGTATTGAAGATGGGCACAAGAAATGTGGTTTTGAATAGAAATGTAATTTGGGAATAATCCAGAAGCCCCTATAAATATTTGAGTTTGTGAAGTGCGCGTTTCATGAAGGGCTCTGATGAATGTCCCCTGCAGGTGTTAGGAGTGCACCGTGTTGTACTATGTAACGGGCCTTAGGAGCCACAGCGTGATGGGCTGTCCAAGTGGTTTATTCCCACCCAGCTAAGTGATCCGTGATTAGAATGTCATCTTTTTTTATATTACTATGTGCTGGTAATATTGTTTTCTATTATATAAATCCACACACAGAGGTACATAACATATATTTTACTTTGTGATTTTTTTTTAACCTTTTCTAGAGATTTTTATTTGCAAAACTTTTCAGCCACATTACTTCTGCCAGGAAAGCTAGGAAATATGAAATACCTCATTTCAGACTTAAAAAGGTGGAGAACATTAAGATATGGTTGTCCCTGCGTTCCTATCTAAAGGTGAGTTTTATTTGATTAACAGTGGAATATATGCAAGAATATACAGAGAACTACTTACTGAAGTTTCTGGCAGCATTTCTCAGTAGGCAGTATAGTTCTGGATATGGTCTATCAGTGGCCAGCCGTCTTGTTGGGCATCCCGTTGGAACTGATGTCTCTGTAAAGCTGATATGGGTAAGTAAATAAGAGCTAATTAAGGGCAAAGAAAATTTAAATTTCCTAGGGCAGAATGATCAATATCGCATCTTTTTCTGACTTTTTAGTAAAGATTCCAGCTGAAAATGTTATTGAATCAGCCATCCTCTTAATTTGGGAAGGCATGGATTTCAATGCTTAAAGTTAAAGATGTCCAGAATATTTAAAAATCCTATTGTCTGAAACTTCTCATATCTATAAACTTTTGTTTTCTTGTTAATTCGGTAATATTCAGAGTGTTGATGATGGCAGCGTCACTGCCGCCACTGCCTGGTAATCCCTTGTGACATGAACATTTGCGTCTCACTCTACAGAGAAGGGGTCCACAGCGGTCAGTGGACGTGGTCGTGTCTTCGGTCTTCTTGCTGACACTTTCGATTGCTTTCATTTGTTGTGCCCAGGTAAATGTTTCAGATCTGCTTTAATAAAAAATGGGAATTCCCTGGTCGGGGTCACTTCCTGTTGTAGACCAGGTCCCATGTTTCTTAAGTGTGCGCGTGTGCGTACGTGTGTTTGTCTTTATTGTGTCCACGTTTCCTTTGCTGTTTTGCGTTCTTGTCATTATTAATTCTTCTTTTTGAAATGGGAGTAAGGTGATTTTGAAGTAAGACTCTGTCATTCTAATTTTAGATGATAATATTTGATAATAAAATTATTGTACATTATTATTTGAGTGGAAGATTTGTCATGAGCGCCCCCCCCCCCTTTTTTTTAATCAGTTGCGAGAGAGAAGCTAAAATAAACCTGGGGTTATTTAGTTAGAATTGTAACTGTTTATGTTACAGGGGTTTAGTTTTGCTATTGATATTTTTATCTGTTGTGCTATATCTTTCTCTGAAAATGGATTTGATTGTTATTTGTATTGTTTTATTTTCCAGAAATGCTTTTGAGAGTAGTTAACAATAGTATAGAGGCACACTTGAAATAGTGCTAGACACAAGTGAGAGGTTTTAAGTGCAGAACACTGAATTTCATAATTAGTACAAAACAATGTAAAAGACCTCAATGATTAGTTTTTATGTTGATTACATGTTGAATGGTAATATTTTGGATATATTAGGTTAAGTAAAATGTATTAGTTAAAATAACTTGTTTCTTTTCACTTTTTAATGTGATTACTAGAAAATTTAAAATGACATTTGTGGCTCACTATTGCTTCCGGACAGCAGTTACAGAGGCACAGGTTTCCTCTCCCTCAAGCACTAGGTAACTCTGGACCAGTTCTGCAGTTTCCTTATCCACTAGAAAGTCCCAGACTTTCCTTTTGATCTTTCTTGGACTGAGAACTGCCAATAACGTGTGGAGGAAGACCTGCCGCTATTGTACCAGGGGACTGACTGCCATGATTATTTTGAGTCTCAAATTCTCCCTCCCTCCCCCCTCCCACTCTGATGTGTCGGTGGTGGTATCTAATGGTGGTTTTAATTTGCATTTCCCTGATGACTAATAATGTTGAGTATCTTTTCATGTGTTTTTAAGCCATTTGCATATTTCGTGTGTATGAAATATTTTTAGATCATTTGCTCTCCTTACTGGATACATGTATATGTATTGCAAATTATTTTTCCCAGGCTATGGTTTGAGTTCACTTTCTTCATGGTGTCTTTTGAAGAACAAAGGTTTTTAATTTTGATAAAGTTTTTTGGGTAACTTTTAATTTTGATAGCATATCAAGCTTACAGAAAAGTTGCAAGAATAGGAGAAAGAATTCCTGCATATCTGTTACCCAGCTTTACCAATTGCTTCAACTTTCCCCCCTTTGCTGTGTCATTTGAGCTCTTGTAAGCTCTTGTGCACACTTGTGCACGTGTGCTGTCTCTTTGTCTCTTTGCCTTTGTTTCTATGCATTTATTTTTTTCTGAACCATTGTAGACACCATGCACCTTTATACCTAAATGATTTCGTGTTTTATTTATTTTTTAAAAAATTTGTTTCAAAGATTTATTTTTATTTATTTCTCCCCCCATCCCCCATTGTCTGCTCTCTGTGTCCATTCGCTGTGTGTTCTTCTGTGTCCGCTTGCATTCTTGTCAGGCAGCACCAGGCATCCGTGTCTCTTTTTGTTGCATCATCTTGCTGTGTCATCTATGTGTGCAGTGCCACTCCTGGGTGGGCTGCACTGTTTACGTGTGGGGTAGCTCTCCTTATGGGGCTCCTTGCGCGTGGGGCAAGGCACCCCTTGCATGCAGCAGCACTGAGCATGGGCCAGCTCAGCACACGGGCCAGGAGGCACTGAGTATCGAACCCTGGACCTACTATATATATGGTAGGTGAACACTATCAGTTGAGCCACGTCTGCTTCCCTCATGTGTTTTATTAAGATATGCTTTTTTACATAATTACAGTGCAGTGATCAAAATCAGGAAATTTAACATCATATAATCTGGTTCCATTTTAAGTTTTGTCCTTTATCCAGTTATGTCCTATATAATTTTTTTTTCTGTCTAGAATCCAATTTGGAATCACATATTGTGTTTAGTTGTCATGTCTCTTTAGTGTCTATTAATCCAGAACTGTTTTCTCAGCCTGCCTATGCCTTTTACAACTTTTGACAGTTTTGAAGAGTATAGGACAATTATTTTATAGAATCTCCCTCAGTTTGTCATTATCTGATGTTTCCTTGTAATTAGAATCAGTTTTTACCTTTTTGGCAGGAATACCACAGATGTGATCATGTGTCCTTCTAAGTGCATCATATCAGGAGGCACATGATACCATTTTATTCTTTTATTGGTGATGTTAGCTTTGATCTTTCTTTTTTTACAATTTTTAAAATTTTTATTTCCCTTGTCATCCCCACTGCTCCCTCCCCTCCCCCCGATGCTCCTTTGTCTGACTTGCTTGCCTTCCTTAGGAGGCACCAGGAACTGAAACTGGGACCTCCCATGTGGGAGGCAGGCACCCAACAGCTTGAGCCACATCCTCCTCCTGTTGGTTGTGTCGTCTGCTCGTTGTGGTGTCTGCTGGTTGAGGCATCTGCTGGTTGCAACATCTGCTCATCTTCTCTAAGAGGCACCAGGAACCGAACCCAGGCCTACCCATATGGGAGGCGGGCACCCAATTGCTTGAGCCATATCTGCTCCCCTGATCTCTTTCTTAAGTTGTTGTTGTTTTTTTTTAATTTTTTTAATTCATTTTTTAAAAATATTACATTAAAAAAATATGAGGTCTCATTCTACCCCACTGCCCCCACCCCACCACTCCCCCCACAGCAACACTCTCCCTTCATCATGACATATCCATTGCATTTGGTAAGTATATCTCTGGGCATCGCTGCACCTCCATGGTCAATGGTCCACATCATAGCCCATACTCTCCCATGTTCCATCCAGTGGGCCCTGGGAGGATCTACAATGTCTGGTAATTGTCCCTGAAGCACCACCCAGGACAACTCCAAGTCCCGAAAACGCCTCCACATCTCATCTCTTCCTCCCATTCCCCACACCCAGCAGCCACCATGGCCACTTTTCCCACACCAATGCCACATTTTCTCTGTGGACCTTGGATTGGTTGTGTCCACTGCACTTCTATGTCAAGAGGAGGCTTGGATTCCACATGGATACTGGATGCAATCCTCCTGCTTTCAGTTGTAGGCACTCTAGGCTCCATGGTGTGGTGGTTGACATTCTTCACCTCCATGTTAGCTGAGTGGGGTAAGTCCAATAAATTAGAGTGTAGGAGCTGAAGTCTGTTGAGGCTCAGGGCCTGGCTATCATATTGTCAGTCCAGAGATTCAAATCCCCTAGATATATCTTAAACCCCAGCCCCAACTACAATTCCAGTAAAGTAGCATGAAAGGCTTGTGAAGGGAAATGGACTTTGGCCCAGTGGTTAGGGCGTCCGTCTACCATATGGGAGGTCCGCGGTTCAAACCCTGGACCTCCTTGACCCGTGTGGAGCTGGCCATGCGCAGTGCTGATGCGCGCAAGGAGTGCCCTGCCACGCAAGGGTGTCCCCCGCGTGGGGGAGCCCCACGCGCAAGGAGTGCGCCCGTGAGGAAAGCCGCCCCGCGTGAAAAGAAAGAGCAGCCTGCCCAGGAATGGCGCCGCCCACACTTCCCGTGCCGCTGACGACAACAGAAGCGGACAAAAGAAACAAGACGCAGCAAATAGACACCAAGAACAGACAACCAGGGGAGGGGAGGGGAATTAAATAAATAAATAAAATCTTTAAAAAAAAAAAAAAAAGATCCCATCTGTGTCCAGCTCCATCACTCAGAAACCAGCTCCAAAGAAGGGCCAACTGACATGGCAGTGAACCCCATCTGCCATGACATAGAACCTGTGGGCCTCTTTAGCCCTCAAAAGAACCATTACCTGGGGCTGTATCTACTTTATCTGTCTCTGAGACTCTGCTCTGGTGTGCATAAGGGCAATCCTTCTGACATCTTCCAGACTCTTTTTTAGAGACTCATAGCCATATAAACTCTTTTCTCCTTTCCATTTCCCCCCTTACTCTTTCTTAAGTTGATATCCACTATATTCTAGTACTGTAAACTTACTGCCTTTTCCTTTAGAAATAATAACTGATTTGTGTGGAGCTACTTTGAGATCATGTGAACCGTCACTTGTTAATTTTAGCATGCATTCATAATTCTTACCTGAATCGGTTACCACCATGATGGTTGCAATTAGCGATTTTTCTAACTCTAGCCTTCTTTCTCCTTTTACTGGTTGTCACTCTAAGGAAGACATTTCCCTTTATTCATTCATTCCATTATGGACTTACATATTCTTATTAAATGGGTTATAATCTCTTACTGTCGTTATTTGTTTTGATACTTTATTTATTTTAAAGCATGTACCTGTATGCACACAGACAGGATTGTTTACCTTTTTAGTGAATTGACCTCTGGTAGTCTTATGTCTCCCTGTTTCTAATAATGTTTCTTACCTTAGCAGCTTCTCTATTTGATATTAGCTTAGCTACACTAGCTGTCTTTTGATTACTTTTTGCAAGTTATATGTTTTCCATTCTCTTTCATTTTTTTTGTCCTCATATTTAGATGCATCTCTTTTAATCAGCATATCTTTTTAAAATACAGTTTGTTTTTTAATCCAGTCTCACAGTCTTTGTGTTTTTACAGTATCTGGCCCATTTAAACTTAATGCAATTACTGTAACTACAAATACGATTTGGTTTTTATTTGGCCTATTTGTTAATTTTCCTCCTTTCTTGTCATATTTTATTAATATTCCTTATTCCATTTAATCCTGTCTTTTAACTTGTTTTACATTCTTCTACTTAGCAGTAATCCTAGAAATGACAACATCATTAGGTTATTATGATCAAATAAAATGATCACTTTTACCACTTCTAGATACTGCTAGGGCATTAGAACACTTTTTCTCATTTATCACTTTCCCTTCCATGCTGTTATTATCCTACATTTTAATTTTACATCTATTTTAAACGCACAAGATGCAATTATTTTTCTTTTGCATTGTCAATTATTCATTTATATTTACCCACATATTACCTCTTTCCATTGCTCTTCATTATTTCCTGCATTTCTGTGTTTCCTTCTACTTGAAGACTTCCAATAGTATTTAGTTTTCATTTGTCTGTAACTGTCTATCACTTTCATTTTTAAAACATTTTATTGTGTTAAATATATATACTATAAAGTTAGACATTTTAACCATATGTTAATTGTACAATCCACTGTCACTAATTGCATTTGAAATGTGGTGCAGCCATCACCACTGGATAGTTCTAAAACTTTTTCATCACCCCAAACAGAAACTCGGTACCCCTTAGGTACTAACTCCCTGCTCCCTCCTCCCCACAGCCCCTGGCAGGCTCGAATTTACTTTTTGTCTCTATGAATTGCTTATTATGGGTATTTTATAAAGTGAAATCACACGATATTTGTCCTTTGTGTCTGGCTTTCTTTCATCTAGCATAATGTTTTCAAGATTCATCCATGTTGTAGCAGGTATCAGAATATCGTTCTTTTTAAAATTCTTATTTTGACATATATACAACGCAAAATTTCCCATTTCAACACTTTCAAGTACACAATTCACTGGTATTAATCACATTCACAATGTTCTCCTACCATCCCCACCACCCATTATCAAATTTTCAACACTCAGAACAGAAACTCTGCACCCATTAAGCAATAAGGGGCCCCAGCCCCCAGTGCCCTCTCATCGACTTCCCATCCCTGTGAGTTTTCGTATTCTGGGCATTGCGTATCAGTGGAATCATACAGTATTGGTCCTTTTGTGTCTGGCTTATTTCATTCAACACGATGTCTCCAAGGTTAATCCACGGAGTAGCATGTATCTGACCTCATTCCTTTTTATGGCTGACTGCTATTATGTTGTGTGTATATTTACCACATTTTTATACATTCACCTGTTGATGGATTCTTGGATTGCTCCTACCTTTTAGTTTTAGTTTTTCTGAATGATGCTGACATAAACATTAGTGTACAGATATTTGTTACAATCCCTATTTTTCAATTCTTAAAAAAATTTTTTTTTAATTACTAGAGAAGTTGTAAGTTTACAGAAAATCATGCTGGAAATACCGAGTTCCCATTACCACCCTATTAACACCATGCTTTAGTGTGGTACATTTGTTACAATTGATGAAAGAGTATTTTATAATTGTGCTATTAACTGTAGTCCATGGTTTACATTAGAGCTCACTGTGTTGTACAGTCCTATGGGTTTTTTTAGATAAATTTTATTCTAGTAACATATATAACCACAAATGTATACTTCAATGCTGTTAATTACATTCACAGTATTGTGCTACCATCACCATTCTCCATTATCACAACTTTTCCATCACAAGCAACAGAAATTCTGTACCAATTAAGCTTTAATTCCCCATTCTCTACCCCTTCCCCAGCCCCTGGCAGACTATATTCTTCTGTTTCTATGAATTTGCTCATACCAGTTATTTCATATCAGTGAGATTATACAATATTTGTCCTTTTGTGTCTGACTTATTTCACTCAACATGATGTCTTCATGTCACATGTATCAGAACTTGTTCCTTTTTGTGGCCACGTAATATTCCATTGTATGTATATACCACATTTTGTTTATCATCTGTTGTGTTTTCAGTTCTTTTGAGTATGTACCTAGAAATGTAATTGCAGGCCCAGAAGGTAATCCTATGTTTAACTTTCTGAGGAACCACCAAACTGTCCAAACTGTCTTCCACAGTGGCCGTACCATTTTACATTTCTACCAACAGCGTGCAGAGGTTCCTGTTTCTCCACATCCTTATCGTAACTTATTCCCATTCCTTTTTAAAAAAGAATAGCCACTCTTGAGGTGTGAAGTGATAGCTCATGTTTGTTTGTTTTTTTTTTTAAAGGAGGCTTTGGGGATTGAACCTGGGACCTCATACATAGGAAGCAGGCGCTCAACCACTGAGCCACATCTGCTCCCTCATTGTGGTTTTGATTTGCATTTTCCTAATGGCTAATGATGTTAAGCATCTTTCCATGGTTTTTTGGCCATTTGTATATATTCTTTGAGAAATGTCTGTTCAAGTCCTTTGCCCAGTTTTCATTTGGGTTGTTTGTCTTTTTGTTGTTGAATTATAGGAGTTCATTATATATTCTGGATATTAAACCCTTATTAGATATATGATTTCCAAATACTTCCTCCCATTCTGCAGGTTGCCTTTTCACTTTCTTGATAATATCCTTTGATATGCAAAAATTTTTTATTTTGATGAAGTCCAATTTATCTATGTTTTCTCTTGTAGTTTGTTTTTGGTGAAAGTAGAATTGACTGCCTAGTACAAAGTCCTAAATATAATTCTCCTATATTTTCTTCTAAGGCTTTTATAGTTTCTGTCCATATATTGAGGTCATTGATCCATTTCAAGTTAACTTTTTGCAAACAGTGGGATATAGGGCTCCACTTTCATTCTTTAACATATGGATATCCAGTTTTCCCAGCATCATTTGTTAAAAGAGACTATTCTTTCCCCACTGAGTTGATTTGCCACCCTTGTCACAATCAGTTGGCCATAGATTTGTGAGCTATTTCTAAACTTCCAGTTCTATTCTGTTGGATCTATATGTCTGTTCTTGCACAAGTCCCACACTGTTTTGATTACTGTAGCTTTTTCATAAGTTTTGGAATCAGGAATTGTGAGTCCTTGTATTAGTCAGCCAAAGGGGTGCTGATGCCAAGTAACAGAACTCTGTTGGCTTTTATAAAGGGTATTTATTTGGGGTAAAAGCTTATAGTCACAAGGCCCTAAAGAGTTCAACTCAAGGTACCATAAGAGGTACTTTCTCACCCAAAGTCATTGGCCACGTTTTGAAGCAAGATGGTGGGCGGTGTCTTCAAGGGTTCTCCGCCCTCCTTCGTCTTCTTAAGGATCCGTGGTCCCAGCTGCTTCCAGTCTCAGGTGTAGGGTGGCCTAAAGCTTGTCTCTCTCCCCAGGACTCATTTCTTTCTAGACTCAGCTGCTCTGTTCTCTTCACAAGGTTGGATGTAGACCATCAGGCTCGGCTCTTCCCAGGGCCTCTGCCATGTGTAATGAGCTCTCTCTCTTCCTCTGTGTTCTTCTTTTCTGTGTATCTACTTCCATGTGAGAATCTATTTTATCAGCCCAGCAAGAGGGCAGAGACTCAATGTTGAATTGCACTCTAATGACTTGGTTGAATGAAAGCCCTAATCTTAACATAACTTAATCAGACGTCTCAGCTGAATCTCATACAAGCAAAGGGTTATCACGTCAATAACAGACGAGTTTACAACATAACCTATATCTCTTTTTGGAATTCATAAATAATATTAAACTGCCAGAGTCCTCCAACTTTGTTCTTCTTTTGCAAGATAGATTTGACTATTTGGGGCCCCTGGCAATTCCATATGAATTTAATAGCCTTTTTAATTTCTTCAAAGAAGGCTGTTGGAATTCTACATTGAATCTGTAATTCACTTTGGGTAGTACTAATATCTTAACACTAGTAAGTCTTCCAATCTATGATCACAGGATGTCTGTATATTTACTTAGATCTTTTAGAATTTCTTTCAGCAACAATTTGCAGTCTCCCATGTACAAATCTTTTAGATCCTTGATTAAATTTATTCCAAATATGTATTTTTTCTTATAGTTGCTATTGTGAATGGGATTGTTGTCTTGATGTCTTTTATTGGAATGCTCATTGCTGGTATATAGAAACACAACTGGTATTTGTGTGTGATATATTATACCCAACATTTTGCTGAATTTATTTATTAGGTCTAACAGCTTTCTTGTGGAAGTTTTTGGGATTTTCTGTATATAGGATCATGTCATCTGCAAATAGAGATAGTTTTACTTCTTCCTCCTTTCCAATTTAGATTCCTTTTATGTATTTTTCTTGCCTAATTGCTCTGGCCAGTAAAGTGTTGAATAGCAGTGGTGAAAGCAGGCACCCTTGTCTTATGCTTGATCTTAGGGAGAATGTTTTCAGTCTTTCACCATTGAGTCTGATGTTGGATATGGGTTTTTTATAAATGCCCTATATCATGTTGAGGACGTTTCCTTCTAGTCTTAGTTTTCTGAGTACTTTTTTTTTTTCAATAAAATAAGAAAGGGTGCTGGATTTTGTCAAATGCCTTTTTGTGTCAATTGAGGTCATGTGCTATTTTTACTTCATTATATTAATGTGGTAAATTACATTAATTGATTTTCTTATGTTGAACCATGCTTCCATTCCTGGGATAAATCTCACTTGGTCATGGTACATAATCCTTCTAATGTGTCATTGGCTTCAGTTTGCTATGATTTTCTTGAGGATATTTTACATCATAATTCATAAGGGATATTTGTAATTTTCTCTTATATGATATCTTTTTCTTGCTTTGGTGTTAGGGTGATGTTGGCTTCATAGAATGAGTTAGGTAGTATTTTCTACTCTTCAATATTTTTTGGAAGAGTTTGAGAAAGTTTGGAGTAAATTCTTCTTTGAATGTCTGGTACAATTCATTAGTATAGCCATTTGGACCTGGACATTTCACTTCTGGGAGATTTTTGATTACTGATTCAGTCTCTTGTTATTGGTCCCTTGAGATCTTCTATTTCTTCTTGAGTCAGTTTTGGTAATTTGTGTGTGTTTTGTTTTAGGAATTTGGCCATTTTTTCCCAATATTTGTTCAAATTTGTCCATAAATCTAGATTATCTAATTTGTTGGTGTACAATTGTTCATAATATTCTCTTAATATCCTTTCTGTTTCTGTGAGGTTAACAGCAATGCCCCCCATTTCATTTCTGATTTTAGTTATTATGTCCTTTCCTTTTTTTTGCTTTTCAGTCTGGTTAAAGGTTTGTTAATTTTATTCAACTTCTCAAAGAACCAACTTTTGATTTGATTCCCCATATTTTTTATTCTTTATTTTTCTGTTTTTAAATTTCATTTATATCCACTCTAATCTTCATTATTTCCTTCTTTTTGTTCACTTTGTGTTTAATTTACTCCTCTTTTTCTACTTTTTCCAGTATCAGGTTAGGTTACTGATTTGAGGCCTTTCTTCTTTTTAAATGTAAACATTTATAGCTATAAATTTCCCTCTGAGCACTACCTTTGCTGCATATCATAAGTTTTGATATGCTGTATTATCAATTTCCTCTTCCTCAAGGTATTTCCTAATTTCCCTTGTAATGATTTTTTTCCTTTCACCCATTGTTTATTTAAGAATATTTTGGTTAATTTCCACATTTTTGTAAAATATCCAGTTCTCCTTATGTTATTGATTTCTAGCTTCATTCTCTTGTGGTCACAGAAAATATTTTGTGTGATTTCAGTCTTTTAAAATGTACTGCAACTTGTTTTGTGGCCTAATTATGGGTCTTCTTTGGGGAATGATTCACGATTCATGTGCACTAGAGAAGAATGTGTATTCTGTTGTTGGGTCAAGTGTTCTGTATATGTATGTTATGTCTAGTTGATTTATAGTATTATTTAATTTCTCTATTTCCTAGTTGATCTTTTGTCTAGATGTTCTATTCCTTATTTTAAAAATGGTGTATTGAATTTTCCTACTATTGTAAAACTGTCTATTTTTCCCTTCAAATCTTCATATATTTTGGGGCTCTGGAATTAGGTGTACGTATGTTTATAATTGTTATATCTTTCTGTTGAATTGACCCTTTATCAGTACGTATTGCCCTTCTTTGCCCCTTTTAATAGTTTTTTACCTAAAGTCCATTTTGTCTCAGAATAGTTACTCCAGCTTTCTTTTAGTTATTGTTTGCATGGAATAGTTTTTTCTGTCCTCTCACTTTCAACCTATTTGTGTCTTTGTGTATAAGGTAAGTTTCTTATAAACAACATATAATTAGATCATTTTTAAAATTCATTGTCAGTCTCTGCCTTTTGACTAGAGAGATTAATTCACTTAAAGTTGGTAATGCAGGCTTTTCTTCTGCCATTTTGCTATTTTGTCCTGTAAGTATTTTTACCTTTTTTGACCCTTATTTGTTCCTTTATTGCCTGGTTTTGTACTCAGTTGATCTTTTGTGGTGACCATTTAGAATCCTTCCATTTCCTTCTGTGCATATTTTTCAGGTGTTTTCTTTGTGGTCACCATGGGCCTTTACTTTAACACTCAAATCTCTAACAGTCTTGTTTGATTTGCTGCCAGCTTAACTTCAGTCGCATACACAAACTGTGCTCCTGTACCCCTCCAGCCTCCTCTGTGCTGTTTCTGTCACAGATTGCATCTTTAGCATTGTGTGTTAAAAACCATAGACTTATCATTTTTAAAATGCAACTGCATTTTAGATAATGCAGGAAGTAAAAAGTGGAATTAGAAATCAAAAATGTAAAAGAACTGGCTTTTATTTTTTTCTTTGGCGGTACTGGGCCCAGCGTTGAACCTGGACCTCCTTGTATGTGGGAAGCTGGCGCCCAGCTCCTGAGCCACACCTGCCCCTAGTACTGGCATTTATATTTACACAGATAGTTAACTCTACCAACGATCATGATTTTTTCATATGGCATCAAGCAATGGTTTAGGGTCCTTTCCTTTTAATCTGTAGAACTCCTTTTGCATTTTCTTTAGGGCCAATCTAGTGTTGATGAACTCCCTCAGCTTTTGTTTATCTGAGAATGTTTTAATCTCCTCTGCATTTTTGGAGCATCGTTTTGCTGCATATAGATTTCTTGGCTGGCAGTTTTTTTCTTTCGGCACTTTACCACAGCCTTCCTGCCTCCATGGTCTCTTGAGAAACTGGCACTTAATCTTATCGAGGCTCCCTTGTAGATGATGAGTTCTCTCTTACTGCTTTAAGGATTCTCTATTTGTCTGTGGCATTCAGCCCTTAATTATAATGTGTCTTGGGTTGTGTCTCTTTGAATTTATCCTATTTGGAGTTTGTTGCACTTCTTGATGTGAATATTCACATCTTTTTTTAAACTTCGTAAGTTTTTAGTCCTTGTTTCTTAAAGTATGCTTTCTGCCCCTCTCTCTCCTCTCCTGGGACTTCCATATTACATACATTGTTATTCTTGATGGTGTCCCAGTGTTCTCAGGCTCTCTCTTCACTTTTCTTCATTTTTTTTTTCTTTCTGCTTCTCAGACTAGATAACTTCAATGTACTATCTTCAGGAGTGCTGATTGTCTCTTCTGCCAGTTTCAGTTTGATGTTGAACTTACCTAGGAAATTTTAAAATTTCAGTTATTATGATCTTCAGCTCCAGTATTTTTGTTCCCAAATTTCTGTCTTTATTGAAATTCTCATTTTGTTCATATATCATTTTCCTCATTTCCTTTAGCTCCTTGTTTGCATTTCCTTTTAGCTCTTGGAGCATATTTAAGAGTGTTTTTTAAGTCTTTGATATGTCAAAAATCTGGGTGTCCTCATTGATGGTTTCTGTGGCTTTATTTTGTTCCTCTGAATGGGCCACTGTTTCCTGTTTCTTTGTAAGTCTTATGTTTTCTGCAAATTGGAAAAATGTGAGTATTTTAATCTGTTAAATCTGGAATTTAGTCACTGAGATGTGGTCTTTACACTGTATGTCCAGCTAGTGATGACAGCGATTTCCTTTAATGCCAAGGGTTAACCAAAACAAAGTGGAAGAAAAACACCGTTCCCAGTCTTTGCAGAGTGGCTCTTTGTAGGTGCTCTTCTTTAGGGCTTCGCCAGCTCTACAGGGAGCCAAAAGAACTACCCAAGTTGAAAGCACCGGGTCCTCTCTGGTCTTGCGGGGCCTGTGTCTTGTCTTGGGCATGTGTGTATAACTGTAGGAGTTCCCCCATTACACGAATCTCCCACATGCTCCAGCTTCCCCTGGAAATTTGTAGTCCTTCCTCCCAGTCCCCGGTGCTCTTATTGTATGTATTAAAGCCAGTAATCATTTGCCCCACGCAGCTGCAGTTTGACTTTTTTTTCTTTTAACAGCGTTTTGCTGTCCTGTGAGCCTCTTCTTTGTCCATAGGAAGTTCTGGGACTGGAAGAGAGAGACAGGGTCCTGGCTCGGTTCTTCAGGCTGCCCGTGGGTTGTGCAGCCATGTATGCACCCCTGTATGTGCGTAAGGATTATTCTGCTCCCTCTGCAGCCAGCTCTAGGGTCCTGCACTGGAAACACGGGCCAGCTCCATACTGAGCCAGGAAAAGAGTGAGGGAAGGGCATGCAAAGGCACCATGAGGTTTTCCTACCACTTTTATGTTTCCCTTTACTTGATATGGTGCTTGCTCAGTTAATGCAACCCTTTAACTGTTTCCCAGAGCTCTAGGAAAGATGGTATATTAGTCCGCCAGAGGGGTGCCTATGTAAAGTACCAGAACACTTTTTGGTTTTATTTGGGAGTAAAAGCTTACAGTTCCAAGGCCAAATCAAGGCATCAGCAGAGATGCTTTCTCATCAAAGTCAGCTACCGTTGATCCTGGTGTGTTGCCATGTGGTGAAGCAAGATGGCCTCCGATCTCGCTGCCGATCTCGGTGAGGTTTCAGCTTTCTGCGCTGGGCGTCCTCTCTCAGGCTCAGCTGCTCTGCTTTCTTCCCAATTTCAGCTACAGGCTGGCAGAGGGCTTGTACTGAGGGCTTCCTCTTTCTCCTGGTGAGTGTCCGTTTGTATCAGACTCAACAAGGGGGCAGGGACTCAACCTGAGTCATGCCTTACTGACATAGTTGACAGAAAGCCCTAAAAGCAGGTAGTCTAATCAAAGCCATCTCATCTGAATTTAATACAATCTAAGGGTATCACACCCAGAGGAATAGATTAGTTTTCAAACATAATCTTTCGCTTTTTGGGAGTCATAAAATAATCTCAAACTGCAATAGATGGTTTTGTCCATTTTTACCTGTAATTCGGAAATTCTGTGGGGAGATGGCACCCTGGACTATCTTGCTCTGGAATCTTACTGATATCACCTCCACTTCATCCCTTTTTATGGCTGAATAATACTCCTTTGATGTATATAGCGTATTTTGTTTATCTGTTCACTTGCTGATAAACACTTAGATTGTGTCTACCTTTCGGTTATTGCAAACAATGCTACTGTGATCATTGGTGTATAAGTGTCTGTTTGAATCTCTGTTTTAAATTATTTTGTATACATACCTAGGAGTGAAATTGCAGGGCCATACAGTAATTTCTTTTTTTTTTTTTTAATTTTATTTTTCTCCCCTCCTTGCCCCGTTGTCTGCTCTGTGTCTGTTTGCTGTATGTTCTTTTTTTTTTTTTAAAGATTTATTTATTTATTTAATTCCCCCCCCTCCCCCGGTTGTCTGTACTCGGTGTCTGTTTGCTGCATCTTGTTTCTTTGTCCGCGTCTGTTGTTATCAGCGGCCGGGAAGTGTGGGCGGCGCCATTCCTGGGCAGGCTGCACTTTCTTTTGCGCTGGGCGGCTCTCCTTATGGGTGCACTCCTTGCGCGTGGGGCTCCCCTACGCAGGGGACACCCCTGTGTGGCACGGCACTCCTTGCGCACATCAGCACTGCGCATGGGCCAGCTCCACACAGGTCAAGGAGGCCTGGGGTTTGAACCCTGGCCCTCCCATGTGGTAGGCGGATGCCCTAACCACTGGGCCAAGTCCGTTTCCCTGTATGTTCTTCTGTGACTGCTTGCATTCTTGTCAGCAGCACCAGGAATCTGTGTCTCTTTTTGTTGCATCAGTTCTCCGTGTCTGTGGTGCCATTCCTGGGCTGGCTGCACTTTTTGCATGGGGCGGTTCTCCTTATGGGGCACACTCCTTGAGCATGGAGCTCCCCTACATGGGGGACACCCCTGCATGGCAGGGCACTCCTTGTGTGCATCAGCACTGCACGTGGGCCAGCTCCACACGGGTCAGGAGGCCCTGGGTTTGAACCCTGGGCTTCCCATGTGGTAGGTGGATGCTCTATCAGTTGAGCCAAATCCACTTCCCTACAGTAATTTGTATGTTTAAATTTTTTTTAAGAACCTATCATTTTCATTTTTGAAGGATATTTTCACTGTGTGGAATCCTAGGTTGCCAGTTATTTTCAGCATTTTTAGGCTGTCATTCTGTTATCTTCTGATTTCCATCTTTTCTTTTCAAAAATGAACGTTGGTCTTATTGCCGCTTCTTTAAAAGTAATGTCCCTTTTCTCTGGTTTCTTTTAAGGTTTTTTCCTTTCTTTAGGTTTTTTTTTTTTTGCAGTTTGACTGTGATTTGTGCATGTTATCTGTTGCTGCCCAATAAATTGTATTGCTCTTGCGGAAGAGGTAGGCGTAGGTTGTTACTAGGACTTGCTGTTCTTCCCCTAGCATGACTCATTGGATAGGAGTGAACAGTGAACCAAAGTAAGGAAAACATTTTCCCTTTTCAGTTATAACTAAGAACTAGAGATGTAAGTGTTGGGTTTTGGAAGATAGATCAGCAGGGGTCAATGAGGTCACTTGTTTGCCGTGGCAGACCACAGCTCCGGTACAAGGCAAAGTGAGGAGGGAGCAGAAAGCAATGGAATTTGCTACGAGCAGTGGATATGTGAGTCCAAATGGCCCTAGGGGCAGAGAGATGGAGAGGACAGGTGCTTGGTGACTTACGTTTTTCAAAAGGCCTGCATTTAGTTTTTGTGGGAGTTCTATATATTTTTCCCCCCATAAATTCTATTTTACCTTAGACTTGAGTGAATTTCTTTTATCTTTTAATCAACCCAAAGAACGGAAGAAAAGGAAAGGAAAGAAAGAAAGAAAAGAAAACCAAACAACTTTTACTAGAAAACTTAACATATATTAATACTCAATAAATAGTAGCTGCTACTGTTTACCTGCTACTGTTATTTGGATTCTAAAATCCTTGGGATCCTTAGGATTTTCTAGTCATGACGTATATCTTTAGACAAACACAATGGTGGTTGAAGTAGCTGGGTGTGTAATATTTTACTTACTGTATTATGTTTTCCTCCTTTGTTACCTCAGACCCTTGTTGTCTTTCGTGAAAATGAGAAAATCGAGGGTACTTGGCGAAATACATAACGATTCATTTAAACAAAGCTTTATGAGTATTAAGGCTCTTCTGCTTTGAGTTTTAAAATATTTGGTTTCTTGCAAAATTTTTTAATCATTAGAGTAAAAGAATAAGTGATTTAAAGACAAAGAAAAATTTTATTTTGGTCCTTTCTGTAGGTTCTCCAAGGACATAAAACTTTCCTTAACGATGCGTATAACTGGGAGTTTTTGATCTGGGAAACAGCTCTGCTGCTTTTCTTACTGCGCCTGGCCTCACTGGGGTCTGAAACCAATAAGAAGTACAGCAACGTCTCCATACTGCTTACTGAACAGGTACTGGACGGGCCCTAGCCAGTTTGCGCAGCAGTTAGAGGAGACGTAATATGCTGTCAGATTTATGCAGCGACTCAGTGTTGAGTCTAGATCCTACCCCTCTTCAGCTCTCTGGCTCCACGAGGCCCTTTGCTGCTCTGTCATTGTTCTCTCTTTATAAAATGGATTATATTCCTCACTTGCTCCCAGGGTTGAGTATTATGGTCTAATGGATTGGGAATACTTTCTATACAGTAAAGGTATTTTTAGTGATGGTAATGCAGCATGCTTTCAACCTCATATTCTGTATCAAGTTTAGATCTTTAGTTATAATTTAAATATGTTGAATAAGCTTCTTGAATTTCTTTTGTATCAGATATAGAATACATTTCTTAGCATTTGGAAATACTTACTATTTAGTATGTTAATAGATAATAAGATTGAGAAATGTTTTTTGTAAATGGAAAGTAGTATAAAATAAATTTGTAAATTCAAATTTGGTTATAAACTTTACATAAAAACAATATCATTAGGTTGTTTTTGGTTGTTCTTTTTTGCCTTATGTTTTAGTCGAGACTGATTCCTGTAAGGGAAAAAAAATAAGGTGTTAGTAAGCTAAAAGGCAGCTTATCTTCTTCCATTGCATAAATGATCAATGAAGAAGTTACATTTTTTTGGGAGAAACTGAGATGAAGATAGCTTTGAACTCAAGTTTATATGCTAATTGTTATTGGTTATAATTAATATTAGAATTGGTCATTGTTTTGATATTTAAATTGCCTTATCATGTATTCTTTTTTGTGTGAGGAGGTACTGGGGATTGAACCTGGGACCTTGCACATGTGAAGCAGGTGCTCAACCACTGAGCTATACCTGCTCCACCGTCATTTATTCTTTTTTCTTCATTGAGTAGTTTTTCTTTGTTAAAGATGAATCTGATTGGGGATGGGAGCTAGGGTACATGGTATATGTGCTCTGTAGAAACGGGATCCAGAAACTTATTTTATTTGGAAAGATGACCCTCCAAATATGCCAGATTTTATGCATATATCCTTTTTTTCTATGAAATTTACTTTAATCCCTGTTCCTTCCTTTAGATTAACTTATATCTTAAAATGGAAAAAAAACCAAATAAGAAAGAACAGCTCACTCTAGTAAACAATGTGTTAAAGCTGTCCACCAAGTTGTTGAAAGTAAGTAATACCCCATGACACATTTACTACCATTTAAATTACATCAGGGCCTCACTTCTTGGAAAAGACCCTAACAGGTTGCTAGGCTGTGTACATTCTAAAGCTGATAGTTTTGCGTTAATGACTGTGTGGGAAAAACATTTTCCACCTTGTTGCCCAAGTTCTGATGATCACTGCTGCCTGTTAGCCTTTTAAAATGACCTTTCCCCCAGTTGAGATGTTGCCAGGCTGCACCTTGGAAGGCTCTGGAAAAGCCGGCGGCCCTTGAACTCTAAGGGAGTAGTATGCGCGCCCCTTCGATGGCCGTCCCGCTGGCTGGGGACCCTGTGCTCATTTCCGCTCTCTGGTGTTTCTAGGAGCTGGACACTCCTTTTAGACTCTACGGCCTGACAATGAACCCCCTGATCTACAACATCACCCGAGTGGTCATCCTCTCTGCCGTCTCGGGGGTGGTCAGTGACCTCCTGGGGTTTAACATAAGAGTAAGTAGCACTGCCCTCTGGAGCACCTGTCGTTAGAAAGCCCCAGACACGATTTCACTCTTCACGCTCTTTCTGTGCCTGGCTTGGGAGACTCCTGCGGTAAAGCAGTGGGTTTTGACTGTGGCCCACAGGCCTGCCAGCTGAGGCGTTCTGTTTTGTACGGGGTGGTGTAGACTGTGCTCCTCCAGGACACAGACCCCAGGCTTAAACCTCGCCCATCTTACAGCGCGGGCTGGCCGGTCTCCTCTGCCCGGGGGCAGTGGGCAGGGCAGGGCCGCGTGAAGCTGAGAACCCCAGCGACCAGTCCTGGGCAGTGACGCTCCGTCCGGGGAGCCGGCAGCGTTGGTCTGTGGCGCTGCAAGGCCGCTCCTGCCACGCAGCCGATGCTTCTTCCTCTTGCAAAGGGTTCCTGGTTCCTAGTCCTGCGAGTGGGCCTCAGCCCTCGCCTGCTTGTCCGGGAACTAACGCTGGCCATGTTTCTCTCCTCAGCTGTGGAAAATCAAGTCGTGAGCCGAGGCCTGTGCCTGGCCCTTCCCGGGGAGCGCGGCGCCGGCCCAGCCCTTCCCGAGGAGCGCGCCCCCTGCGCACGGGCGGCGCGGCACCCGTGTTTCACGGCTTTGAAACAAAATGAACACTCAGGAGACTCAAGGCTCTCAGCGTGTTGTGGAATCCACCCAAGGAAAGCTTTCTAAGCCAGGAAGTTCGTTCCGGGCCTGTCAGTGCGCCGACGATATGCTTACGTGGAATTATTCTTTCGGGTAACAGTGGTAGATGCCCAAGCATGAAGCAAATGTCCTTCACTGGAAATCTGCAAGTTCAGTACTTTTCTATTAAAGTCTGTGGAATTGGAGATTTCATTTTTCTGAGAGATCAAATATAAACTCTGAAGTTGAATCTAAATAAAAGAACTTTGCTGGGTATTTTCAGTTTCTAGGTTTTTTGTTTTTGTTAAAGGAAAAAGTAATCTTTTAGACTGCGTATTTCTCTTAACTGTGGAGAAAAATTTAAGTTTATAATTTTGAACTTAATCCTAATAACTGAAAGGTTTTCGGTGCACGAGTCATGCATACAATGTGCCATGTAATTCATTGAAATTTTAAGTCTATGAGCACTGATCCGTGTTGAGCATGCAGCGTGGCTCACACGCAGGCCACCAGAGCGGCTGGCTAGCTAGTGCCGCGCAGGCTGCTGGCCGTGCCGCCGTGAGCGCCCGCCCTCCACGCTCAGCGTCTAACCAGCTGCGCTCTGCCTTGGATGGTTTAGGTCCTCTTCTACACCCCTAGTCCACGTAAGTGCATATATGTGTGTTAATGAAAACTCTAGAGGCCCACTTATAACTCCGGCTCATTAAGTTACCTGCTTTGAAGAATCAGGCTGAGGCAAATTGAAAGGCTGAAACTTAATGATTAAGTGTTTGTGAATTTTAAATTGGAAAATAGTTTAGAAATTTAGTGATTATATGTAAAGCAGAACTATATGTGTGAGGTTTCAAGATAAATTTCTCAAGAGTTCAGGGGTCCTTGGTCCTTGTCAAGTTTATAATCTGGGGCAAGTGACTTAAACTTCTTTGAATCTCAATTTCCTCACTTAATAATTGGGGATAATTACTTCAGAGAGTTGCTGAAGTTAAATGAGATTATCATGTAAAGTATTTTAGCACAGTGCCAGGCACTTAGTAAATCTAAAACACACACTTGTTACTACTTAATGCCCCTTTAAAAATCTCTCACTGATAAATTCCTAACTGTGGACATACTAAAAATATGAAGCAAGACTGCTGAACTAGAAGTGCAGTACCAAAAATATGCAGCCATTCTAACTGTTATATGAGAATTATAAGTTTCTTAAGGTGAAATACCATTGCAGGGATTTACCCTTTCAAGGAACTGTTCCATAAAGACACTTCAGTGTCTCAAGAAATGGCTTGTGAAAATCACGCTCTTGTCATTTTCTACTTTCCCTAGGGCACAACAGCGACTGTCTCAAATCCTGTAGCACAAGACTGAGCTCTGTGCAGATTTTAGATGAAGAAAGCTGACGGTTTAAAAAAAAATTGTCTCCCTGTAAAAACACTGTTCTATTTTTATTTGCAATTTTTGCACAGTAAATTCTCTTGTTTAAATTTAGTATTCACATTATATTGGTTTACTCTTGTTGAGTTACTTCAGTTGGTTTTAAAGGTGCATAATTGGTTTAAATTCTTTTTCAGGTGGGCGATTATATGCAAGTATAGCTGCATATGACAGAAATTTGAGAATCATTTCTGACTCCTTCCTCAGACCTCAATCCAATCAATCAGCAAGTCTTTTTTTTTTAAGATTTATTTTTTTATTTATCCCACCTCATTATTTCACACTTGCTGTCTGCTCTGTGTCTGTTTGCTTTGTGCTCTCTGTGTCTGCTCGTCTTCTCTTTAGGAGGCACCAGGAACCGAACCTGGGACATCCCATGTGGGAGAGAGGCGCTCAATCACTTGAGCCACCTCAGCTCCCTGCTTTGTTGTGTCTCATTGTCTTTCCTCTTTGTGTCTCCTTGTTGCATCATCTTGTTGTGTCAGCTCACCACACCTGCCCATTGCGCCAGCTCATTGTCTTACCTTCTCTAGGAGGCACCGGGAACTGAACCCGGGACTTCCCATGTAGTAGAGGGAGCTCAAGCACTTGTACCACATCCACTTCCCACAAGTCTTTTTAATAATTATCTTTTACATATCTGTCTAATCAGTCCAGTTGTCTGCATCCCCACTATCATTACCTTAGTCGAGGTCAATATCCTTTGTTTTTGAACAAGTTTTTGCTGCTTCTGATCTTACATACACATAGTATTTTGCTCCTCTAAGCCCAATCCATTCTTAAAAAGTAATGTGTCCTTTCTGAAATGTAGGTCTCATCATTTAGAATCGATTAATTGTTTACAATCACTTTGAAGGTTTTTAGCAAGGCATATTTGACCAACTTATTGAAAAGGTCTTATTTTGCCTCCACGTTTGAAAGATATTTTTGCTGGGTATAAAATTCCAGGTTTAAAAATGTTTCTTCACTGCCTCCTGGATTGCATTGTTTCTGACAAAAAGTCGTCTGTCATTCCTGTCTTTGTTCCTCTGTATGAAATGTGTTTTTTTTCCCCTTTGGTTGCATTTTTTTCTTTTTTTCCTTTTTTAGGAGGTACCCGGGATTGAACCCAGGACCTCATATATGGGAAGCAGGCGCTCAACCACGGAGCTACATCTGCTCCCCATGACAGTTGGTTATTTGGTAGGTAGAACTGGGAATCAAACCTAGGACCCCATATATGGGAAGCAGGTGCTGAGCCACTTGAGCTACATCCTTGCCCCCTCTGGTTGCTTTTAAGCTTTTATCCTTCTCATTTGAGTCAAACAATTTGACTGTATGATGTAACTTGGTGTAGTTTTCATGTTTTTTGTGCTTGGGTTTGGGTGAAATTCTTGGATCTGTACGTTTATAGTTTTTGTCAAATTTGGAAACATAGCCATTATTTTTTTTTTTTTTTTAAATACTACAAATTCCTATTCTTTTTTAAGATTTATTTATTTATTTAATTCCCCCCTCCCCTAGTTGTCTGTTCTCTGTGTCTCTTTGCTGCGTCTTGTTGTCTTGTTTCTTTGTCCGCTTCTGTTGTCGTCAGCGGCACAGGAAGTGTGGGCGGCGCCATTCCTGGGCAGGCTTTTTCGCGCTTGGTGGCTCTCCTTATGGGGCATACTCCTTGTGCGTGGGGCTCCCCTACGCGGGGGACACCCCTGCATGGCAGGGCACTCCTTGCGCGCATCAGCACTGCGCATGGGCCAGCTCCACACGGGTCAAGGAGGCCCGGGGCTTGAACCGCGGGCCTCCCATGTGGTAGGCAGATGCCCTAACCACTGGGCCAAGTCCGTTTCCCATAGCCATTATTTCTTAAAATACTTATTTTGTATTGCATTTTCATCTACTTCCTCTTGGGACTCCCATTTACATGAAGCTTAGGATACTCGAACTTATCTCACAGCTCACTGATGCTTTATACGTTTTTTCTGTTTTCTGTTTGATACTGATAGTTTCCACTGCTGTGTCTTTAAGTTCACTAACCTATTCTGCACTATCTGTTAATCCCATCCAAATGATTTTCAACACTAGAAGTTTGATTTTGATCTTTTTAAGTATCTTCCATGTCTCTTTAATGTTTATTCTTTTTTAACATAATGAATATATGCATAATAGAATTAGTAAATGAGGACATTAAAACAGCTATCTGTCATTTCTCAGTTTGTTTCTGTTGAGTTTTCTCCTTATTATGGGTCTTTTTTTCCCTTCTTTGCGTGCCTGGTAATTTATTGGATGTGAATTTTACATGGCTGGGTGCTGGATTTTTGTGTATGCTTGTGTATTATTTTGTATTCCTTTAAAATTTGAGCTTTGGTTCAGAATACACTTAGGTTACTTGGAAACAGTTTCATCATTTCAGGTTTTGATTTTAAACTCTGTTAGGTGGGCCAGAACAGTCTTACCTAGGACTAATTTCTCTACTCCTGAAGCAATATGCTACCCGATTAGAAGGTTTTTCCACTTCGGCCGTGGAAACATGAACTTCTTAGTCCCTTGTGTTAGACATTTTTCTCCTTGCTTTTTGTTTCTGATCAGCTTGTGCTCGTCAGACTGGGCTGAAGATTCAAGTGGAACCCTCTGCACATCTTGGGAGCTCTCTCCTCTCTATACAGCTGCTTCTCTCTGGCATTCTGCTGCTAATTCTAGATACCTTGGCCTCCCCAAATTCTCAGCTGTTTCCTTAACTCAGCAAGTCTCTGAGCCTGTACTGCAGCTTGGAAATTTCCTCCAGGCAGTAAGCTGGGGCAAGCATACGGTTTATGTTATTTCCACTATCCAGTGCTGCCTATTGTCCAGTGTCTAAAAGCCCATATATTTTTGTCTCAACTGCTCAGTTGTCGAGTTTGTCCTTGGTTCTTCTCTTTCCTTTCCATATGTAATCTAACACCAAGTTGCATCAGTTCTACATTTGCACTGCTACCACTCTAGTTAAGCCTCCTTCACTTTTGTTTGGCCTACTCTGCCGACCCCCTGGTCTGCTTCCACAGCCACTTGAATGAGCTTAGAAATACGAATCTAGACTTACGTCGTTCCTCCCCTGCTTAACCCTGCCGGCCTTCCGCCCAGTGGTCTCCGAGGCCCGTCGCTGTGAGCCTGCCTCCATGCCCAGCCTCACCTCCTCAGTCCCTTCCAACCATACTGGCCTTCCTCTTTGTTCTTTCAGCACACCAAGTTCTTTTTTCTATTGGCCTTTGTCAAAACTTGTTTTCCTTGCCTGGAGAACTTTTTCTTGGGTTCTTCCATGGCTGCTTCTTATCTGTCAGCTAGCTTTCCAGTGAGATGCCAGTTCCTCAGAGGGGCCTTCTTTAGTGACTCCAGTTGAAGTAGCTCCCCTTTTGATCTGTAGTCATATCTCCCTGTTAATATCCTTCACGACACCTACCACGGTCTGATGTAGAATCAGTACAAACAGTGTTGTTTCTTTTTTGTCTACTTGTTTTCTTTCCCACTAGAATGTTAGCCCCGTGAAGGCAGGGACTTTTCTGGTTCACTCCTAGATCCCCAGAATGCAGAACAGTGCCTGACCATAAAAGACACAAAGTAAAATGTGCTGGATACAAGAACAGACCTCAAGTAATTTACCGTTCGCACACAATTTTCCTGTTAGGACGGAAGAGTTGTAATTTCATCTTGACCCCTGTCCCCCCAGGTTTCATTTAATCAATGAATAATAATTTCTAGGAACTTGAGCTTTTTGGATTGCACAAAAGGACTGAGGTATAGTGTGCTTTGGTAACTTTTACTGTTACTGTTAAGATGTAAAAACCAGGGTATAAAAAGAGAACCAGCTTAGGCCATTTATATATTTAATTATGATAGTAATACTCACAAGAAGGGTAAGAAAAATCCCTGTTGTTGTTGTACTGGAAATACCCCTCCTAAAATTGTACGGAGGATAATCTCTAAACATCCTAAATATGTAGATAATAGCCCATGTAGAATAATAACTAAGCACTTTGAAAAGTTGAATAACCAAATATTTTACTTTCAGAGACATGTAGGAAAAAAATTCTAAATAACAGGATGTCTCGCAAAGTATAAGTTTATGGGTTTGTTTTTTCATTTTTGGTTTACTGTATTTGGAGTTAGCTGGACATTTGCACTATAAAAATAGCCCTCTTTCAAAGTAAATTCTTTTTTGAAATTTTAAAAATTGGCACACTCTTAATGGGCCAGATGAGTCCTACTCCCAAATGTATTGTGTGATTTGGAAATATCAAGAATTCGTTAAATTTACTTTAATCTATACATGTATTTACTAGCTTACTCCCTTTTTGAGTATTCCTTGCTGCCTGCAGTTATTGATGTCTATCTTGAATAATGGGGTTTGGATTTCACATTTGTGCAGTAATTCTGTACCTTTCCTGCAGCATGTCTTGAGCCTATAAATATTACCCAAGTTAACAAATGATTGTCCTTTACTAAAGACAAAATAAGTCTCTTGATTTGTGAATTTGCTACTAGTTATGGTTAACTTTAATACAAACATTGTAAAATAGACACATATCCACAGAATTCTTTGTCAAAATATTTGGTTTAGTCTAAATGAATCTCTTAGCTATGTTTTGTTCTAATATATATGTGAGAAAGATTCAGGAGTTCTCTATTAGATAGAATTCCAACTCTTTATAAACCTTACCACTTCCTTTTTATATTTCTTATATAAAAATATGCTCTACTTGTGTAGGAACAGTGAAGGCAGGTCCAAGTTAGTGGATATATTAAACTAATTCAGCTAGTCAAAGCAAAGAGTACAGATTTCATGTAAGAATTATGGTGTGCTTTAAACAAGTCATTATATTGCTGATAAACCTTACTAACATAACCAGAAAAGAGCTGCCTCAATAAATAAACCCATTATTGCTTAAAAAGCAGAGATAGTTTTTAGGCATTGGAGCACGCCATGATAATGTGAACAGGTGCTCCCAATGTATTCTTCATAGCAGACTGAAGTGTCCTGCTGTGTGACTAACGTCCTTGACACCAGTGCTCCTTAGTTCCAGGACTATACTGTGGACCAGGCTTCAACTCTGGCCAAACAGAGCTTTGCGGAAGTCATTGGACTGTCATGAAGTTTAATTTGAGTACTCCTTGCTGTCTTAAAGTCCAACTCTCCTTGAATATTGGACATACTAAAGAAAGTTTTTTATTTGGCCACAGGTTTTAGTAAGCTAGGTATCAAGGTGTAAAATTTTTCTATAAAAAGGGGGAAATATGCTTATGTAGAAACAAAAAGTCAAATGCTTTTCTATGTACAGGACTTAATGAAATAGGAGTTGACCATGTTCAAAAGCTACTTGGGCCATAAAGTTTGCTGTAACTGGGTTAGAAGACGACAGTAAAGATGGGATCTTAGCCTTCAAATTTCTCTAGTGAAACAATGTTAATAACAATACAGAACTTTTCCTGCCTGTTGTGACCAGTAAGAAAATATGCTCACTACAACAAGGAAACTTGCTGCCACTCTCTGCAGCCTTTGCTATGAAACACGTCCCCACTATGGGGCCTTGGAATGAAGGATTTTGCTTTTATTTTTAGTCTGAGTTCATGCAATAGTAGGTGGGAATTTTTTTCCCCCTCAAAAGTATTAACTATGACCTTAAAATAGGTTTTAGGTATTATTCATACCAAGTATTAAATTAAGTAAAAAACGCTTCGTTCTAAAAGAAACAGTAAATAATATGACCTTCAAAAATAATGTGAATTGCCATAGTCTGAATGAAATAGAATTCTGTGACCTTGTAGTCACTAGGTATCCATTATAATTGTCCAGTAACTGAATTTCCAATAAAACAAGCTCTCTTCTCTCCCTGACAATGATGTAAGAACAGGTTTTGGGTAGCAGATTATTTATAAATGCAAAGTTCTTTTATATTTTATAAATGTAAAATAGGTATAATGATATAGGTAAATATGTAAAATAGCAGAGTATAAATGCAAAGCTCTTTTATATTTTATAAATATGTAAAATAGGTATAACTCAAACCAATTTTGAGCTTTACAGATAAAAATATATAGCCTTACAAATAAAGTCATTTGCACTAGAGTCTTCCTTATTTGGAGGACTTTCGATGTTTGTTACTTGGAAGGAAAAAAATGTGAGGCCTCAGACGGTGGTGAGAAATAGCTCCACAAATAGAAAGCAACCCTAAAGATTCTGATGGTAAAAGAACTGAATGCAAAGAATTCTTATTTGTTTTTTTTTTAATATCTATATAAAAAATAACGAGCAATTTACAGATCTCTTTCTCTAAACAGAACCTCAAGTGTATATTTATAAAGGTACTGTACAATATATAAACATTTACAACCAGTACATCCATGTTTTGCTTAGCATTCCAAGGCCACAAGGCTAAGTCAGTATCTAATCAGTACAGCGACAGGTTATTTGAGAGGAAGAGCCACGTCAGACTGACAACATATGACATCCAAGTTATGTCACAGTTAACAATAAAAATAGGATTTGTATCACTAATTTTGGATTGCAGGGAAAATAAATCATTTCTGTGGTTCTAAATTCTTAGAATTTTTATCAAGCCTCCTAACTTTGCTCTATTCAAGTAGTTACAATAGATGGGTGAATACAGTTCTGGAAGAAAAAGGGATTTCCAAAAGCTCGCTGTGGGAAGGATGTCATACCTATAGGGGCTGATTCAGTTGTTATAGTATTAAAGAGTTCACATCAGACTCTTGGCGAGGGAAGGACCTGGACATGATGTGCTTCACACCGAGAGGATGAACCCTGGGTGACAGAACAAGTATGTTCAAATACTCCATAAAATGCGTTTATTCAGAGAATGTTCCTTTATTTATAGGCGCCACTGAATGCTACTGTAGGGGATTGAAAAACTATGATCTGTTTTATGGAGTTAGAGACTGCCTCCAACTTCCAACAGTCATCTTTAACTAGACTTGAAAAAAGAACTGTGAAAATGTATACAAGCTAAGCAGGTGTTTAGCTTCCCCTTCTTGTTTTTAAACAAAGTTATGGTAGCTAGCTGGAAATTAAAAGCAAGAGCCAGCAAGTACTGCCCATCAGCATTTTTGTCCTTGCTGGGCAGGCTGTACAAAGGTTCTTGCTTCTGAACACCTGAACTTTGTACAGCTGCTACCATACGAGGGGGTACTTGATCTGGCAATGGGCTCTAAACCATTTCATGGTTAAGTCCCTCACAATCGACACAGTATTTTGACTCTTCAAATCTGTATCATATGCCAAGACTAATGACTTTAGTAGTGGGTACAACCCAAATATCCAGAAAGAGAGATTTGGTGGCTTTTTTCTAAGAGGAATATGCAGTATTTCCACGTGCTTCTGTGTGGTTTCATCATGAAAACTGAAGTGGGGTGACCTGGATGCTGTAACTACATCAGCTTGGATAACACAACAGGAGGTGAGCTCTACTGCTCAAGGACTTCCTCATTTTGAACATTCATTTGTAAGTAATATCAGTTACTTGAAACACTTTATCCAGCCGAATTAAAATAAAAAAGCCAAAAGAAAGTGCCAACGCTTGACTACATTTTTCTTTAAAGTACTGATGTTTGGGGGTTTTATTTTCAAACTAGGACATCATCAGTCGCTGTTAGAAGAGGCACCTGCTATCTTTAAATGCTGAGTTAACCATCTCCTCTTCTGTAAGGATTTAATTTCTCTCTGTAAACATGCAACATGCTATGGAGAACATCAACTTCCAAGTCAAATCTAGCCTGTTCTGTGGAAAACTTCTGAGTGAGAAGGATAAAGTAGACATAATACAGTAGATAATTGGCACAAATACAAGTGAGTGGTGACCACACTGTCACTGTCAACGCCTGTCACTGGATCAGACGCTTCTGAGGACAGGCCGGGCGGCCGAGCAGGGCGCGTCGGGAGCCAGCCAGGGGTCCAGTTGGTTCTTAGCAATCCTAAATGCCCTTCGCGCAGCCTAGGAAACTTGACGCTCACTTTAAAAATGTGTGTTTCAAAATTTCTGGGGGGAAAAATGACTTTAAAAAAAGATGCTGCTTTTTAGTAAAGATTACAATTTGTGTTTCTTCATTTTTTACTGGCGGTCACTGCCATTTCTGGGCCATGCCGGAGGTACCCGTGGCTTTATTTGCACGGGGCACCTTCCACGGCCCTGGCGTTATTGGTGTCTTTTTAACTGGAGAACTCCCTGCAGGTCTGACCCCTCCACTCTCTTGGCGTTTGTCAGCTGTCTCTAGTTCTTTCTCCCTGTGATCGTCTGTTTTGCTTGAAATCGTTCTCTCCTCAGGTTCTTGCATCAGCTTCTTTTCTGATATTTTCACATTTTCTCCTGTTTTATCTTTAGTAGAACTTATTTCTCCTATGGTTGCTTTCTTTCCTTTTTCATTTTCAGAAACTGCTCTATTCGTAGTGTTATTAGCCTTTTTGGATAGAAGAGACTTTTCATCCATTCCCTTGGTTTTTTCCTCTGGAGATGTGGTTCTGTTTTTCCCAGGCTGACTCTGCTTTCTGTCTTTCCCGATGGCACGGGGCTTTTCTTTCCCACCCAGGGTCTGCTCACCACTGTCACCAGGACGGCGCCCTGCTCTTCGGCTCTCACTCTCTAATAATTTGGCTTTGGCATTCGGTTGGTCTTTGCATCCTTCAATTTTTTGCAGCTTCTTTGGGCTAGAAGATCGTCCTCTGCTTTTTCTGCAATGATCTTGGCCAGAACCTTCCCTGGTGCTGACCTGACAGCTTTCATTCTCCCCCTTCCTGGGGCTGGGCGATCGCTCTCTGGGTCTTCTTTTGGGGTCCTTTTTGAGAAGACTGGGAATCTCTTCCTGGTGTTCCTCTGAGCGCTGGCTGGCTGGCTTTTGGGGGCTGGCAGAGGTACCGCTTTGTTTAACACCAGTCTCTACTTTTAATAGGTTTTTCTTCTCACTGTGCCCATGACTGGTGGGAGGATCCCTCTTATTCACATTTTTCTGGGCAAGAAGAGATTGATACTCATTTAAAGTGCTTTTCTTTTCAGGCACAATGACCTTTAATTCTTCTTTCTCACATATCTGAACGCTCATTAAAGGTTCTTCAGTTACTGGTACATGAGACATTTCAAATATGGAAGCAGAATGTGCGTATGGGGGAGATGGTGGTGACTGCTCATCGTATATCACATTCGAAGATGAAGGATTACTAATATCCCAATCACCTAAAAAAAGTGATTCGAGTGGAACATTATTAAATTTCAGAATTATAAATAGGAACAGTAAGTTCTGAGCTTCTATATAATGTGTCTATTCCTTACAAGTAGTAAAATCCAGTATAAAACTTAGAAGAAATAATAAAATTGGACCAAATTACCTGGTCCAAGAAGCTTGCTAATTAAGCTCTTATCAATGGATATACAAGCTTAGGGATATGCCAAAACCACTAATAAAGAAGACCAAACTGTGGTAACCAGAATGAGGTTCATGGGCATTTGAAAATAAATTTCTTGCATTAAAGCTGTCAAATTTAATGTCAAAAGGAAACTGAAAAGGGCAGAAGAATAATGGGAGTAGATGTATTTAATAGCATCATTTTTAAATGGGGAAAAAAAAAAAGGAAGTGATTTATAAGACATGCAAATTTACCAAGTCTTTTTAAGGAAAGACCAAGAAAAGCCCTGAAAGCCTTAGTGCTGCTCAGGTTTCACGTAGGAGCACAGACCGGAAGGAGCCAAACCTGAAGAAGGAAGAGAAAAAGCCTAGAACTATGTAAAAAAATTTTTTTTAAATCACAGTGAAGTTAGCAAAGGTGTCACCAAGAACATATGATTTACGAGCAGATGGTAGAAGGTAATACAGTCAGAATCACAGGCTGGAAGGGGATGTCTGCACTTAGCCCTCCAATGCTCCACGCGAGGGAGGGAATTAGAGGGGGCAAAGTACTACGTGAGTGCCGTACTGCCTTTATTTCTAGAACACTGCACACAGTTAAAAAATTAGTGATTTTCAAGTACAGTTACATTTAAAAAATGAAAACAAGGAAGTATAAAATCAGTACAGGAGTAGACACATGGTCCCTGGTCCAATTCCTTTTCTCCAAGCAGGGCTAAAGTGACCTGTTTTTTTTTTTTTTTTTAATTACCAGAAATACCTAAAGTTCTTATGCTACTCTTTAAAAGATAAGTTTATCTTAGTTATCTTACTTACTTAAACATTTGTTGGTAAAATGTAATTAGCCAAGAAGGAGCTAAAGCAGGGATGTTCTTTTGAGATTTAAAATGTGTTCCATGATATATAGATCATTTGCCTCTAATGTCCTTGTTTTGTTCAGGTACATTTCTAAAGCAATTATATGTTTTCTGTTGAAATAACCTTGAAATATATTCCACTTAAAGGTTCAACGAAAGCTGAGGTTCCTTGTTTCCTAACACTGTTGATAATAATAAGCCTTAGGTGGTCAGTGTTCACCTCTGAATAACATATCTCCTCTAAACTGACCCTCCTTCTCCATCTGCTCCTCCCCTGTCTAGCACACCCTGCCTCTTACCACTTTCCAGCCACCAGCTGGCTACTTTACTTACCGTGATCAGGTATCAAGCCAGTTCCTGGCCTCAAGAGAAGAAGAACTTTATTCCCGCCAGCCTGAATGAGCTCGATGGCGCGCGTATGTGTGATGCCTTGCGTAGGCTCCCCGTTGATTTCCACAATCTGGTCACCAACCTAGACAGGGAAGAGCCACCAGACAGCATGAAACTCTGTACCTCCTTCAGTCCTGCTGCTGTCAGCTGCAGTCAGTGAGCGAAAGGACTCTCGTTTGTAACATACTTAACTGGGATGTGGTCCTGTCAGGCTAGACTTGGTGAGGACGGGACAGATGACAGCAAGAGGAAGAGATACTCTTCAAATCCTAAACAGGAAGGTTTTACCTGACTAGTCAGTCCAACAGGATCTGGGCAATGTGCAACAGAATCAAATTCTAAGTTTTTCACTGAAGATTAAGCAGTGGAAGAGGTGAAGTCCCTGCAACAATCTAAGTGGTACCACAGGGCAATACCTGAACAAAGGGTGCTTTTGGATTTGAGCTGACTCTTGAACGTGTGAAACGTGGGCGGGGGCTTCTCCGCTTTGGAGCCTTCCCTGCCTCTCCCAAGGAGAACTGCCCGTTCCGTCCTTTGTGCTGCCACACGACTGAAATCTACAAACACTACAATCCTGCCTCTTAATCACTTTTGAAACAGGAAAACAAGACTTTGAGCCAATTACGATGAATGAAATGAATATATTTATACACATTAATTTTTATCATAAGGGGAGTTACAGGAAAATGAAATATCAATGCAAGGCACCTCCTCTATGTTAAACTCATTTAAAAAATTTAACTATTAAAAATAAAAACAATATATCATGGGCAGGGGAGAGGATGTAGCTTACATGGTTGAGCACCTGCTTCCCATGTACGAGGGCCTGGGTTCAATTCCCAGTTCCTCCTAAAAAACAAACAAAAAAACCAACTGTCATTGGGGACTGGACACAGCTCAGGGGCTGAGTTCCTGCTTTCCATTTATGAGGTTCTGGGTTTAATCCCTAGTACCCCCTTAAAAAAAAATTCCATGGGCAGATCTAACAATCTTTAACAAGTTAGCTTTTATTCAAAATAACAAGGAGAGTAAGTCTTTAGATCACTTTAGGAATGTGGAAAAGGTGTCTGTAAGCAAAAGAAGTAACATGAACTGAAGAATTCTAAAGGACTAAGTGGGCTAATATGAAAAATAAATTGAGAGGAACTAGAAATACATATAGTGGTAGAAAATGCAAAACTGGTTAAACTACAGAATAGGGGATGCTGAAGATACTCTTAGTAAAAACAAACAAAAAATAGTTTACTAATAGATGATTGTTTTAGTTTCCTTGGTTGCTCAAGTAAATGTCAAGAATGGTTTGGCTTAAACCATGGGAATGTATTCGCTCATGGTTCGAGGCTGTGGAAAAGTCCAAATCAAGGTGATGGTTCCTTCCAAGGTGGCATCTGGGACTGGCCACTGGTGATCCCGGCCCTCGGCTCCGCACGTGGCGAGGCGAATGGCACGTCTCCTGGCCTCTCCCTCCTCCTCTGGCTCTGTTGATGTTCAGCTTCCGGCTGCTCCCCTTAGCTTTGTCTGAGGTTCATTCTGCTTATAAAGGACTCCAGTAACAGGATTAAGGTCTATCCTGACAGGGCTGAAGTGCCTCATCAAAAGGTCCTCCCTAATCGTACACCCCCAGGAATGGATTCCATTTGAGAACGTGTTTTTCTGGGGTACATACAAGCCTCCAACCACTACAATCCACCTTCTAGACCCCACAAAGGACCTATTCTTTCCACATGTGAAATACATTCATTCCATCATGATATACCAAAAACCAAATCTTTTCAGTTACAATGTTTAATACACAGTCTTGTCAAACTAGGTTGTGGGTGAGGCCTGTCCCGGGGCACAGTTCCCCTCTGTCTGTGGACCTGTGAAATCTAGAGAACAATGCAAGGACAGGCATAGGATGGATATTTCCATTCTAGAAGGGAGAAACTGGAAGGGAAACGGGGGTCGCAGGTCCCAAACAGCCCTGACACCCGGCAGGGAAGCCTCCACGGACCTCCAGGCCTGAGGGGCACTCTGCATGGCTGTCCTGTGCTCTGGTCCTGACGGGGCCGCAGCCCATTCCCTTCAAGGGCTTGTGGAGAAGCCGTGCGCGCCCCGAAAGCCGGGGTGAAGGCGCCACCCTCTCCGAGCATGGCGACAGTGGTCACTCTCCACGAAAGCCGGGCACAGGCCCCACCTTCTCCCAACACCAGGGAGGACAGGGCGGAAGGGCCGCCCGCCCCACACACGCACCCAGACCTCAGCCTCCACGGTTCTGACCCTGAGGTCATTCCATCTGTCCCTTCTCTGTCTCTGAGTCCAGGCTGGCAGTGGTTCTGCTTATTCGAGTCTCACACACACAAAACAGTTATTTTGCATGTAGTTCACAGGGGTCCAAAGCTTCCACAGATCCTTCTTGCATAACTGCGTTTCCAATCCTGACTTCCACTGAGATGGCTGGCTGGTTCCATGTTCAGATGAAACCTCACCCGGAACACTATTCTCTGGGACTCACTTTCTGGAAGCTCAGAATTTTCGAAACCATTAATTTCTGGTTTCTTTGTGTGTAGGAGGTCAGTTCTCAGCTTAGCCCTTTTTCCTTTTTCATTTCACTATAAGCTGCAAGGAGAAATCAGGCTGCACCATGTAGCTTTAAAATCTCCTCAGCAAAATACTCAAGTTCATCACTTTCAATTTCCGCCCTCCATTCAACATCAGAACCTAATTTTTGCCAAGTTTTCTGCCACTTTAAAACAAGGATGGCCTTTCCTTTAGTTCCCAGTAACACATTCATCATTTCCTTCTAAGGCCTTTAGCCTCTGTATTTCTACCAAGTTTCTTCAGAGTAATCTAGGCTTTTTCTATCAAGCTCTTGACAATTCTTCCAGCCTCTACTGTACCCAATTCCAAAGTTGTTACGACGTTTGCATTTTATACAATGCAAAGAAAATCCAAGTTTATCTGTGAAATAGAAAATATATTGTTTTGTTGCAGATTTATAAAAGAAAAAAGATGAGTCTTGCTTTTGAAGAAATGGAAGATACCAGAAACAAGATAGGTGGATTTAATATAAAAAATGAAATAAAATACCCTTTTAAAAAAAAACAACCAAAGTAGGCAAAGGGAAAAAGTAATAAACATAATTAATTAAAAAAACCCAAAACCCTTACTATCCAGAATATATAGGTGAAACAAAAGCCAGTACCCAGATTTCCCTTGATTGAAAAAGAATAATTTTTATGAGGAAATACAGAGGCTAAATTAGCACAGATAAACAATCCTGCTGATAATTAGAGAAATGAAAATTAGTATTTAGAACATGCTTTGGGTATATCTTGTAAAACTTATTATAAAAGTTATAGATAATTTCAAACACATTTTTTAGTCTAATTTCACTGTCCAAAACTGCACATTTTAATTTCTCTTATTACAAATAAACCTGCAATAACACTTGTAATTGAACAGATTTGCCACAAGGTGTCAGTTTGGTTTTACTTTAAATTGGGGAGAAGGGGACAGCAGCTTTTAGATTTTTGGTAGACAGACCCTCAGAAGGAGAAAAGCATTCTATACTGGACTATACAAAAGATTTTTTAAAGTGGCAACTTAAGGGAAATGTAAACAGTCTTTTAAAATTTTAAGTTACTTTAAAAATTACAAATGTGATGAATCCCATGCTTAGTGGCAATGCTTCAAATGTGTTCATCAATTGCGACGAATGTACCACACTAATGAAAGAAGTTGTTAATGTGGGGAAGGGTGGGAGGTGTGGGGAGTGGGGCATATGGGAATTCCTTATATTTCTTTGTGTAACATTTTGTGTAATCTAAGTATCTTTCAAAAAATAAAAAATATATTTTAAAAAATGTGATTAAGAAATAAAGGGGAATACATCTTGTGATAAATATAACAAATATGACTGAAGTTCAGTTTTATATTATAGAAAAAAAAATTATGGGGGAAAGGAGAGGAGAGAGAAAAGAAGGGAAAATCAAAGGGAGAAAAAAATGAGAAGTGAACCAAAAGAAGTAGGAAGAAGGGAAAGAGAAAAATTGTTCTTTAAAAAAAAGCCAGTATTGTTTTTAAGTAGCCTTCTATTTTTAAAAACAACACCCACTAAAAATATATGACGATTATAAATGAATATTTCTAGCACACTGCATCCATTATCTCACAGCCTTTTCAGAATCTATTTGCCTCCCAATAGAATCAAATGCAGACCGGCACAAGCCACGGCCGGGGCAGAAGCAAGAGCCGGCACTGGGCTGCCCCGTGGGGCCGGCGGGGTCACCGCAGGCTGGGCCACCCGACAGGCTCCTCTGCTTCCCTGAGGCTCGGTTTTGTCCCTGTAAGTGGGAACACTGCTACTATCTCACAGGGTTTCTGAGACAATAAAAATAATACGCGTGACAGCACATGGCAGGCAGCAGGTTCCTCATATTTTCTCAATCTGACACTATTCCCTAATGCGCTTTGCATCCAGCTGCTTCGTCACTCCCCTGCCTAGAATACCTGTTCTTCCTCCTCTCTGTCTCTCTTCACCTTAACCAGATTTAAGGACCAGTTTAAGACTCACTAAATTTACAGATCCTCAATGGCACGCCTTTCCATTTATATTCCAGGTTAACACTTTCTTGTTTTACTGAATTACATTATTATTGTATTGCTTCCTAAGGATTTCATGTGTCCCAAGTCCTGTCTCCCCAATATTAAGTGTAGGAGCTAATGCTAAATATTTTTTTAAAAATTCTCTCAATATCTCGCAGTGTCATCCACCAATTCTACTCTTTTGACAAATATCTACGGAACACCTATTACAAAAGTTCATGGCACTATCTCAGGTGCTGATGATATTGGAATAACAGGACACAGAATTCAGTTGCTGTACAGTAGGAAAAGCAGGAGATGAGAGAAGAAATAGGCCACAGCGGGAGGCAGACAGGGCCCCTAGGGCTCCAATGGTACAAGTGATAGTTGGAGATAAACTACGTTTATCATTTGGGCAGAAGACACCAGAGTAAATTGTTATTGACAACATTTTTATTAAGCACCACTTGTATGTAAAAGCTCCCACAATCCTTGCCAAGCCAAAAGTTTTGGTAATTTAGCAGCCAGAAAATTCTGTTTTATCTTGGCTTTTCCAAGAATTTTTGTATGATTAAAGTACATTTGATTTACTTATTTATTTGCCCTCACATGTTGACCATGTAAGTAAAAAATGGTATTTCTTTATCACCAAAGACAAGAAGGTAAAAGCACCTCAACTGCCAACAGAGTATAACACACTACTGAGAAGAAAATTAAATCATCAGAGGACTAGGAAAAGTAAAATGAGCAGCATCTGCCTGGGAAACGGGGCTTCCTAGATCCAGGGAGCTGGTGCGTTCCCTCGAACCTGCTGCTTTCAGAAGGCCCGTTCTGGAGCCAGAACCAAAGGCTGCAGACAGAAGTCGACTCACGTGCACGCGGCCGTCCTTCCCGGCAGGGCCGTCCTCAGCGAGGCGCAGGATGAACAGCCCCATGTTGTACTCCTTCCCACCTCGCAGGCTGAACCCGAAGCCCCGGGGGCCCCTCTCCAGCTCCACCGGGTAACAGCCGAGGCTCTGCAGAGAGAGGCGAGGACAGCAAGGCTCCGCGGGCTGCTTTATTCACGTTTTGAAGAAAGACTGCTTTTATGCCCAGGAGAAATTATTTACACTCTCCATATGGGTTTTAGGCAGGTCTATATCATAAAAGGAATATAAGTTTTTGTTGAAGGGCTACTCAATTTTTAAAGATGCAGCCTAAGTCTAAAGGGTACGTGTCTTCTCTACTACTTGGTCAATATATAATGGAACAATCAGAACAGATTTTGGAAAAAGTGCTTTCTTTAAACAGATTGTTACTCCTTTCTCTGGGGAAAAAGAATAAGAACTCTACCTTGATTAGCTAAAACACTGCTATTAATCAAGGGCTCACACTGCTCCAACTGCAGGGTAAGCTTTTCTTTTAGTGCTTACATTTCTTCATGGAAATGAACAGAACGCTGAGCACAATTACCAAGTATATTTATCTGAACTATATTAGCAAGAGTTACCAGTGTCAGTGGCTCAGGAACTCCAAAAATCACATCTAGGAGTGACGGCGGTGGTTTGCTTACCTGGTTGTGCCGACTGCCTACGACTGAAATCACGGCAGTGTCGGGCTGTGCCAGGTGCTTGTGGTCAGACCACGAATGTCTGTAAGACGTAGAGACATCTTTCCCAATCTCTCCCTCTAGGACAATTCTAGAAGAGAAAAATCAAGTTACTTTCTGCACTGAGAAAATAAAAAAGTCTAAAAGTAAAGCCAGATTAATCTCTGTTTTATCCTAAACGCTGAACCTCACCATTTCCATCTGATGGAGTGCTACGAAGACACGTATCTCGAACCAGAGAGATGCCAGGCAAACATTTAACTCCAGCATAGCCTAAAGTCTGCCAACATCCCCATGCTTTTCGTAAGGGCACTCCAGTTTACCTGGAGGAAAACCGCACTGGACTGAATCAGGACAGATAGGTTGACACTGTCACAGCGAAAAAATGGCTTTCCTGCAACACCAATGCCCAGGAAGATGCTGAAAATCTGTAAATTTATGTGATGTTTCATGGCTAATATTTTTAACAGAAGAGGACTGCTCTGCCCTTCTCAGGTTCAGCCTGAGAAGACAGCGTCCCTGTGGGCTTGAGACTGCCCTACCAAAGCCATGAGGACAGAGTGGCCGAGCAGGTGCTGCTGTCCCTTCTCTCTACTCCCCACTTGTCAGGCATGACTGGACAGCTACGTCGTGCCTGAGGGCAGGGGCTGGGAGGAGGAATGAAGGGACTGGGGGAATAGGGAAGGGATCTGAGGGTGGGCTATGCAAGAGTTCTCATTTTGACCTCACCGGCTGGCTTCTGCTTGACTGTGGAGGGCTGGGGGTGGGGGGAAAGAGGAAGGGGAGATGAGATTTGACAAACAAAACCAGAGACGAACAGCCCCACCTGTCCCCAGGTATGTGGCTGGCCTGGGACTGCCCCATGGGCCTGTGCGGCAGGGCTGGGCTCTGCCTGGCTGAGTTTGTTCCTGACGGTGGACCATGATGCTCTGTTTAAACGAGAAAACAACACAAGTAAGAATTGTACATAAAAATGTGACGGCCAAGTGGGTCTATGAAAGCGAGACAATAGCAAACGGTCACTGTTTTTCCAACTGAGCGACTTGCGCTCAAGCAGCATTGTTGTCAGCTCCCGGGGACTGAAATAGTAACATCTTTTGGCTTTTAATGTTTTTGTTTCAAGAGGAGTCAGATTCCTACTGCACACATTTTCCTCTTTACCTTTGTTTCTGCCCAGTATACAACATGAAAATCAGAACGAACATACACAATGTTTACCTACAAGACAGGGCTCCAGGAACTATCTTGTAGCCTGTTTCTAGGGGCTTCCAGAACACATTCCCCTTGGCTGGTAAACCATTCCAGGCAACAAAGACGTGCCTAGAAATGCTGGAATACAGAGGCTGGAATGCAAATCACATACTATCTTTGAACCCGCATCTTTAGTATTGGAGTAGTTATTTTGCTTGACACTGAGTACAACAGACAATCACAAAATCATCCTGAGTGTTGACAAATGTTTATGAAGATTTTATTGCTCCTATATCCGGAGGACATAAGTATAGGTGAAAAAGTAATGTTTTTTCCTGTATCGTTCCCAGCAGCGCTGGATCTCCTGCTCTTCTTTGAAGGCAGATGTCACAGCTAAGGATAGTAACTGCCTGCATCTAGAACTAGATGGCAACTTAAGGGAGATACAGTTAAAAGAGATACTTAAGTGTTTCAGAATTCATATTTTAAAAGCAGAAACCTTTGAGTATTTTAATCTGTCCAAAAATCAAAGCATAGGATATTTACAATATCACAGAGAGGGAGCAAGCTTAGTGATTAACAGCATGACCTCTGGAACAAGCCTGATGGGGTTTAAAGACTACCTCCATCATTAGCTGGGGCTCCTTGAGCAACTTACTTAAATACTCTGTGTTTAACCTTCTCATCTTTAAAATAGGGATTGTAACTACCTCATGAGGTTTACTGCATTAAATGAGTTTATAAATGTCTGTGCTCAGAACAGTGCTTTTTTTGGGCTCATAAAATGTACTACATAAATTCTTGCTATTGTAATGATCATCATCATTGTGGTATCTCTTATTAGTGGCTGCATTTTTCTTAATGTCTGTAATCTAAAATAGTTACCTTATTTAGCAAAAATATTCAATAGAAATCATTTTTAGATTAGGACAACATGTGGAAACTAATTGCTATAAAATGAATCTTTGAATAATATAATGGAGATGGAGAAAGACTGATGTAAAAAACAAGAGACATGCAAGTTTAAGAAGCAATTTCTATTGAGCAGGCTATATGCTACGCATTATTATTCTATGGCTTAGATTAAGTTGCTCCTCTTAAAAGTTCTTTGGAATTAAAAACATAGATCAATAACTTATTTTTATTTAAGAATTTCTCACAAGTGGAAGCTGGAGAATGTTCTGGAAACACAAGCAAGAGTGGGTGAAAAGTGGCAGGAGGAGAGAGTGATGGTACACAGGCAAGCGGTGGTGCTCCGAGGGCATCTCCAATCTCTGATTCGGGTTGCTAGGCTTGTGTGCACTGGATATGCAGGCCCAACTTTTTTAGGACTTATCCAGAGGGTTGCATTTCCTCTTTAAAATAAAGGGTTTTAGAAGGGAGGTTGGGGGCTGGAGTGGGGTATGAATTTTTTTTTTTTTTTTGCGATCTAGAAATGTGTCGCTCTTTTACGTTGCTATCATGAATTTTATTTTCCTAATTAGTTTAACAAATTACTTATGTTGGCCTCCTAACTGGTCCTTCATTTTGCTTCCAGGATTCTGGTTCCAGTGTGGAGACCAAAACACTGCACTGCCTAGATTAAAAATCTATGGTAAGTATTGCTCACAAGATACTACCCAAACTTCTCAGCTGGGCACACCTGCCCTCACTTCACCCCCTGTTCAAAATGTCTCCTCGGTGAAACCTTACCTGGCTCTTTAGGTACACTATGACCACAACGTTTCAGGACACGTATCACTCTGTGTTAGCTGAATGCCTATCCTCCTGCTAGGCTGTACAATCCTTGGTTGCAGAAATCACACCTCACTTATCTTTATATTCCCATATGCAATGGGAATTCCCACAGGTCCTTCCACCTTTGCTTTCTGGGTATGTCAAATTTCAAGTTACCTGTTTCCAAATTTGAGCATCCATTATAGAGCTGAATTCTCTTCTATCATTGTAAACTCATGGCTACTATCAAGGGACTGACATTGATGGGAAGAAATGGCATCAATCAACAGGATAACTGGGAGACATGTGAACCTTTTAGGTGTCCAATTTAGATAATTTTTTTGGCTTTACTAGCTTGGCTATATGGGTGTATAACATGAGAACAGGCCAGTGTAAATAACTGAATCAATTTCAAGTTCTCCTCTACTTCTTATGATGAGAGGCGAGCAGGTGTAGCTCAGTGTTTGAGCACCTGCTTCACATATATGAGGTCCTGGGTTCCATCCCCAGTTCCTCTTAAAAAAAAGAAAGAAAAGTAAAATAACACTTACAATGAGCGATGTCACTGCTAAGCAACATAAACTGGTGCTACTTTTTAAATACACGCATTTAGCTCTCCACCCCATGCTTCATGGCGTCTCTAATTTATTCTTGTGTTATAAGCTGCTCAGTTTCTCAAAGTTAAATAACCTAGGCCCTCTCTGAATTTTATCTGAGAATTCTTCAAATAGTGAAGTAAGGAATTAAGTATATCACTCCCTCAATAAGAATTAAAATTTTTGCTGGAGTTTCTGTGTGTTATGTATTATTAAAAAGCATATTAGAGGACAAACATAAAATTGCACAGTTAAACTATAGTAGCAAACATTATAATGTACTGGGAATCATCTTTACCAAGAATAAATAAAAACCCTATGAGAATACTTTCTAAAACTACTAAAGAATATAAAAGATGATCTGAATAGTTGGAGAAACTCCACGCTCTTAAGTGGGAAGACTTAATATTTAAAGATACAAATTCTCCCAACATTAATAAACACAATGTATTCCAATTTTTATAATTCCAGTTGGATTTTTTGAGAAGTTGAATAATCTGCTCTAAAATTTTATATGGAAGAGTTCCATGAATATTTAGTAGGTTTGAAAAGGAAGTCAGAGAAAGAAAGAGACTTGCCCTAACACGTATTAGGACATAGCACCAAGTTACAGGTATAAATCTACATAGATGTGACATCAGTTCAAGTAAATGGGCACTCGGGATTAAGCACTGAACATGACAAAATCGCTAACTTCATCAATCTTATGATTTCTTTCCTAGTCTAGTGGGAAGATGGAAAATAAACAAGCAAACAAATAATTAAATAATTTCAGCTACAGATAAGTGCGATGAAGAAAAGTAAGGCAGGGTAAGGGATTTAAAGGAGGAGTGCTGCAGGCAGGGGGAAGTTTATTTTAGATACTGTGGGTGAGGGAAGGCATAGCAGTTAAGAGCACAGGTCAGGGACAGATCGGCTTCTTTATTTATTTATTTATTTTTTAAAGATTTATTTATTTATTTAATTCCCCCCCTCCCCTGGTTGTCTGTTCTTGGTGTCTATTTGCTGCGTCTTGTTTCTTTGTCCGCTTCTGTTGTCGTCAGCGGCACGGGAAGTGTGGGCGGCGCCATTCCTGGGCAGGCTGCTATTTCTTTTCACGCTGGGCGGCTCTCCTCACGGGGTGCACTCCTTGCGCGTGGGGCTCCCCCACGAGGGGGACACCCTTGCGTGGCAGGGCACTCCTTGCGCGCATCAGCACTGCGCACGGCCAGCTCCACACGGGTCAAGGAGGCCCGGGGTTTGAACCGCGGACCTCCCATGTGGTAGACGGACGCCCTAACCACTGGGCCAAAGTCCGTTTCCCAGATCGGCTTCTTTAAATCCTGGTTTTGCCACTTACTAGCTTTAGGACCATGGGTAAATTATACAGAATGGGCAAATTATAGTGTATAGCATTAAGTGAGTTAATATATGTGAAGTATTTAAACAGTGCCTGCCAATTATTAAGTGCTTACTAAGTATTATTATTTCCTTAGGAGGTAAGCTTTAAGCATAGACCTGAATGAGAGAGCCCACCAAGCAAAGATGTGGGAAAATAATGATGGCTATCATGAGATGAGCACCTTAGGCTAGTAATGCAGATTATGTACATTTTCACCTTAATCTTCACAATGATCCTGAAATAGGTATTATTATTTCCATTCTACAGATGAAAACTGAGGCTTGGAAAGGTTATGTAACTTAAGGTCACATAGTGAACTAACAGGTGTTGGTGTTAGGATTTGAACTCATGCCTGTCTGTCAGGAGCCTTACTTCCTCTTTTGGGCTTATATTGCCTCTGGTAGATAATGGCACAGAAGGTCTCAGAACTGAAATCTCCCAACTTGCACTTCATTTGTTTGTTCATTCATTCGTTTACTCATTTCCTTATTAAAAAAAAAATTACCTGAGCACCTGCTAAGTATCTTCATATGCTGGCAATGAGTATTTTTTAAGTCTTTACTAATGTATAAGGCACATGAGGATAGAAGGGCACTCTTTGTCTTCAAAGAGTTGACCATTTAGAAAGGAAGCTAACTATATAAGAATAATGCAAAGTGAACTGCAGAGACAGGACAAGCTATCGAAGTTAAGAGAGGAGGCCTGTGTGCTCAGAGACCAATGAGGAAACAAATTCAGCTCAAGCAGAGTGTCTACAGAGAACATAGGGAGGTAAATTTAAAATGTGGGCTGAGTGCAAAATCACAAAACACTTCCTACAGAGAACAGGAAAGCAATGGAGGCGTATACAGAGAAATTACATCAGAGGATTTCAGAAAGAAGAATCAGCAGAGTCTGGGACAGGGTCTAGAACAGGCTGGAGAAGGGAAAGCAGAGATCATCACCACCAGATCACAGGCAGAACTGGAAGTGGCCCTGGAGAAAGGTAAACCCCTGGTCATGGAGAAATACACACTACTAGACAGAAAAGTCGATTTTTATAAGTTTTGCAAATTCTTAGATATAAACTTATGAGCACAGAGCAGTAGGAACAGAAAAGAAAGGAAGAATCAAGAGGAAGTGTAAAAGATGTAGAGACTTGACTAGATTAGAGGGTCATGGGGGAAGATGAGACAGGAATATACATTATATACCAGGAATTATAATACAAAAGATGGACCCTTCATCATTCTGCTGTTTTTTGCTTCTCCTCGTTAAGTTTTGGAAAATAAAGACAAATAAGATGAGCATTATGTAACCATTGCCTTGTAATTCATAAACAAAGACCATGGGCTAATGCTATTCAAAATGGTTCCTAATTAGAAACACTTAATTTGAAAAGGCAGCCTGAAAGAAAGGCAGGACACTGAACTTGCTTGTACAACTCCAGGGCTGCCAGTATGTGCCTGGCGCCCTGTTTACTGGTCATTTCTGCACGCTCCGTTTTCCCTGTTTATAAAGCAGCTGCCCAGAACAAAGCCCTGCCCCCAAGGAAAGGCACACTACGGCATGAGCCTGACACAAAAGGGTTGATAACAAGTGACTTCCTTGAACTGTTTAGGGATTTTTTCTCTCACTCAAGCAGAGACTTAAGACATTATTTTAGGAAAATAAGATCTGAAATGTATGGCCAATCTCTTTCACTTCTGGATGCTTGCTTCTAAACCCCAGCACATAAATAAATGGCCACCGCTCACCAGTTAGATTATTTTTCTTGAGCGGCTGACAACTTTATAATAAACCATCTTCTAAGTTCATTAAATGGAGAAGGCAAAGAATGAGACTCTGGGATTTATAAATGGTTCAGTCGCTGCAGGGATTCTTGAAGGGAGCCACTGCCTTCTGCAGACTCTGTGCCTCTTGAATCAACTTGGGGAAGGCAGGCCTACCAGTTGCTTACCTTCATCAGCAATGACTGTCAGTGTGACGGTGACGCCAGCATCTTTAATCAGCTGAACAATGTTATCATGGGACAGTTCAATTATGGACTGCCCATTCACTGCTGAGATATGATCTCCAACTTTCAATTTCCCACAGCGATCAGCTGGGCTTCCTTCTATGACTCGGCCAATTTTATGAGGAATAACTATGGGAAAAACCCAGGTTTTCCAATTATTTATGACATCTGCTAGTGTTGGATTTATCATCATCATTTAAAAATTCAACAGAATAACATCAAGGAAAATTCTTTAAAAAAATACACCAAAAGAGCTCCATGTGTGGCCATCCTATCAGAATGCAACTATTTTCATATTACCTTACGCTTTTGGTCTACTTGCATACATATTCTTTACAAGGCTACTACCATAGCATATATACCTCTTTGCTGTTTTTCACTTACCCTAAATCCTTTTCCAACTTTTATACTGTCATCTTAATTATCCTTTTAAGGGCTATTGATCTCATTACTACTGATAATATCTCACCCTTCTAAAGGATCTTCATTTATTGTTTTGGTCATTCAGATTGCATTAAGTGTTTCTCTAATTTAGAAACTGCTACAATGAGTCTTTGTACATCTTCGGTTCTATTAAATTATTTCCTCAGTATAAATGTCTGCTTGACTTCTGAAGGGGCACTTACACCCATAAGGAACCTTATAAATAAAAACAGTTCAAATTTAAGTTTAGGACTAGCAGTTACTGGTCAGAAGTCCAACAGTGAAATGACTGTCCATTAAAAGGAATCATACTTAGTACTACTTGAAAATTAATTCCTTTTATTTAAGCCCTTTGATCTTTTAAAATTAGAAAAGCCAGGTTGAACTGGAATGAATGTTTAACATTAAATTCTGGTTCATGGATAAATTCCTACTGTGAATGCACACAGCTGAGGCTAACACATTTGAGCAGACACCTGGGTGCAGGACTACTCTATCTCTAGCTCATAACGCTAAAGGCTTCCCTAGGCAAATGATTAAGACACTTTGTTTTTATTACAGTTTAAAAATGACTTCTCGGACATTTAGGATATCTTGTCAAACATCTTCCACCACTTCCACTTAAGGGGCATCTGTGTTAAAAAAACTAATGTTCCTTCCATCTCCTCTGAGAATTTTCCAGTGTAGATCCAGCATGTGGCTCCAGCTGACTAGTGACTGCTCTGAATAAGGGGTAATCCATATTTTTAAATGGCACTGTGAACCATGCTTAATTTCCACAGTAAGATGGGCTCCTTATCAGAAGTTCTGAGTCATATGTAGGTGTATGTATGTTATAACATTTTAATAAGCCTTCATCTGGACTGGCAAAGTTACTCTTGGTCATGATTTATGTTCTTACACAGTGTCATTCCTTGGTTCTTCTAGAATTATGTAGTAGGAGACTGTATCTTTTTCCTCCTCCACCCCCCTCCCCTGCCCTGCTGTTTTTGCTTTCTTGTGTCCATTTGCTGTATGATCTGCTGTATCTATTTCTCTTTTTGTCTTCTCATCTTTCTCGTCTAGGATTCACTGGGATTCGATCCTGGGGACCTCTGAAGTGGAGAGGGGTTCCCTGTCTATTTTGCCACTTCAGTTCCTGGTCTCTGCTACGCTTTACCTTGCCTCTCCCCTTTGTCTCTCTTTTTTGTCATGTCATCATCTTGCTGTGTGACTCACTTGTGCATGCACTAACCAACCATGTGGGCATTTGGCTTGCTGCAGGGGCACGTGGCTTGCCACATGTGCACTGGCTCACCATATGGGCACTCATGCGGGCACTTGGTTCACCATGTGGGCACTTGGCTTGCATGGGCACTCAGGCAGACACTTGGCTCACCACGTGGGCTCACCACATGGGCACTGACTCGCCACGCGGGCACTTGCGTGGTCACTTGGCTTACCGCAAGGGAACTGGCTCACTGCACAGGCACTCAGCTCACAACCACTCGTGTGGGCACTCGGCTCGCCATGCAGGCACCCACATGGGCACTAGGCTCACCACTTGGGCACCTGGCTCGCCACGCGGGCTCTCAGCTTGCCATGCAGGCACTGGCTCACTGCGCAAGCACAGTTTCTCTTCTTTATCACCAGGAGGCCCCAGGGATTGAACCTGGGTCCTCCCATATGGTAAGCAGAGGCCTTATCCCTTGGGCCACATCTGCTTCCTGAGACTGTATCTTAAATTACAGGAAGCCAGCGTTGGAAGCGAGTGCCATTAAACTCTGAATTACAGCAAGCACTTACTATACCATTTTCCTAACAAACAAAGTAATTAGAAAAATGCCATGCAGTATGTGCTGTACTCCCTGCCAGGCTGTAGGAGTATATGCATTGCCCAACACGGGGTGGCACATGGTAGTCATATGGCAGCCCTCTGGTGACCTTGTCAAGCACCATCTTTGTTGTTCTCCTTCTAAGATTTACTCTTATGTAATGTTCATTCTAGATCCCCTGAGAAGGAAATTTTTCAGTTCCTCGGCATACTCAAAGGGGCTTATTCAGACTTGGGAACGCATCGAACAGAATTAATCCCTGAAGTTTTAGTGGTCCCCTTTCTCTCATCATTTTTGGGCATGTGGTAATGAGGATTAGCACATCTTGGTACAAAACTTTGTGAAGTTGGGCAAGGGGAGGTAAAAGCAGTCGGATTGCGCCTTTCTTGGTTTCATAGGAGTACCTCCAAAACAGCCGAGTTTTGTTGGTACAAAATCAACAGGCATTTGCCATAAAGACAAATTATTCATCTTCATTCACCTTTGGCCTAGACCTGCTTCAAAACCTGGCTTGTCCAGCTGCTGGAATCACTTTAGTGTTCTTAGAATATTTCTTCTTAGGGGAAAAAAAAATGTCTTAAGTTGCTTAAGAAAAAAAAAAACAACAAAAAACAGAAATGTCCTCTTTTCAAATAAGTCCTTTTCAACCAGAACTGAGAAACCTATGATAAGAGAGTAAAACTAATAGCTCTGACGTACTGGCAAAGTAAACTAGTCAAGTCCTTTTCATCTTAAAGAATTCTATTCATTCAGCGCGCGTGCAGATGGGGTCCAGGGTAGTTAGGACGCTGAACCTGGGTCCCTGATCCTTGCAAGAGTCACCAGTGGAGAGAGCAGGTGCAGCTCAGGGGCTGAGCGCCTGCTTCCCATGCGTGAGATCCCAGGGTCAACCCCTGGTACCTTAAAAAAAAAAAAAAAAGCCGTAGACAATCTCAGAATTTTATTACCAGTATCAGATGCTACTGGGAACTCTCTTTGTGATGAATATTACCAGAAAACCCCACTTAATCTGAAAAACAAACAAAAAGCCAAAACCCAAAACCCAAACCTATACTGAACAGAGTTCAGAGACAAGGTTCATAAAGAATGATCTTTTCCAACTGACAAGTTTCCTGCCTCTTTTGCTTGTGCTGAATTTTTACTAAACCAAGCCTTTTTTATGCAGTTGGCAGCATATTGCTTAGTCTCTGTGAGTAGAAGCTGCTCCTCTAAGCTCACCCCAGGATTCTTCTAACTATAAGAGATGGATGGAGTTCCAAGAAGAATGTTTGCAGGGCTCAGCATTTAGTGAGACTATTAATAGCACTTTAGTGAAATTATTAATTCTGGTTTTACGCCATGACTGAAAATCTCAAGTACTTTATATAAAATTCTTCTAATTTACCATTTAGGCTGACAATTAATGAGCTGCAAACAGTGATTTCCTGCCAAACATTAGCTGCTGCCTCAATCTTGCATTCTGAATGGGCTTTTTTCCCATCTCATTTCTCAAGTATTGATAAAGTTTTAAAAGTTTCTTAAGGAAAAAAAAATAGTGAAAAGACAGTGGCAAAAACAAAACAACGACAACAAAACAACAACAAAAAGACAGTGGCAAGCAGTGTTCTAAATAATGATGGTAACAATGGCAGCAGCAGCTACGACAAGCAACGCAGCAAACACTGAAAACCCAGGCTAGGGACTTCAAGTCCACTGTCTCCCTTAATCCTCACATGGGACAGGGATTGCTCTCATCACCTCCATTCACAGGGGAAACTGAGCTCTTGGAGGATGATGTGCTCGAGATCAGAACGATATTAAAAGACAAGGGTGGGGCTTGAATCAAAGTTTGTCTGATTACAAAGCCCAACCCTCAGTGACACTATCTTATGCAGAGATCTAATAGTATTTTTACTATTATAATAGTACTATTTGATGGTAGGTAAAATCATCAAATAGAAACTATTTTAAAACATAAATTTCAAAACCATTTAAACATATTTAAGTAATGTAATGTGTTTTACTGAATTCCTCTATATTGCTTAGTTTTATGGTGAACACCAGACTTTCTCCTAATTTTTTTTTTTTTTAAGGCTGGGGATTGAACCTGGGACCTGGTACATGGGAAGCAGGCACTCAACCACTTGAGCTATATCTGCTCCCCTCCCCTAATTTTTATATGGTAGCAAAGATATATCTTTAATATAAAAAAACAGCATCTTTTACACTAAGAACTTTTCATTTTTCGATAACATAAATGCCTGGAATTATCGTATAATGTAAGAATGGCAATATGATTATCCAAAATGGTTATTTGTTTTTGGAAATACTGATTTCCAATGATACAACATGAAATCCATCCAAAAGCTGCTTTTTTTTCCTTCGTTTTTCTGACACAGGCCACATAATCATCTTCACAGCATCAGTGACAGTTCCAGTTCCAAGTGTTACCATAGCAACTGCTTTTGGAAACTGGAAACTAGTATCAGTGAGCAATGACCTGATACTACAGTAATAATTCAACCATGTCATAGAATCTTCTTCCTTTACACACTTGCATTAATTTTAGCAAGATTTTTGCAAAATGTTTTGGCTCACAACACTTTCCTGAAAGTGTTTTCTTTTTTTTACTGTGGTTTTAGTGACCATCCAGTCTAAAAGGATCTCGCTACCGAAGAGACAATCAGATTCACTGGCAAAGGCAACAGGACATTTTCATGTTGTCAAAGATGTTTTCACCTGGGGGGGGAGGGAGTTACCATATAAGCTTAATACATAAATATCAGTTTGCTGGTTCTTCATTATATACTCATTTAGATTTTACAGGTATATTTAAAGATTATTTCTTAGAAAAATCAAGACAAAACACAATATTTAATTTGTTGAATCTGCCCTGAACATACTAGAGGTAATTCCTCCATTATTGAGGGAGTTAATAGATACAGTCATCCTTCCCAGACAAGGACATTTTGTTAAACTCAGTTCAGGATATTTAGATTAATTTTCAAAGGTTTTGAAAAAAATTTACCTTTGAATGAAGCATAAATGAAAGGTAGGAATGTCTCTTAGTCAATAAGGGTACTTTATAGCTGCAATATGGCAATTATTATTAAATAACATGAAAGAACTATTTAAGACATTTGTGTCATGATTTTTCTGTTAATCTCTCAATTGCTAATTTATTTCTGCATAACAATCTTCTAATTAAAAAAAACTATATCCCCATCTTTAAAAGAAGCATTGTACCTTCTACTGAATCTCCTTGTACAATCTTGACACAAACTCAGCTACTGAGACTTATTTTTATGAAATTTGAGATGATAGATGAACCTGTACCCTGAAAGGTTTGGTTGAGATTAATTTCAAAAATAAGGAAAATACTGTTCTTGAAAAGGTAAGTCTCTAAGGCAATTTACACATAATTCCTAATTAGTTTCATAAGCCCTAGTGGTGGGCTCAGAAAACTGGAATTACAGGGAGGGAGAACAGGCTCCGGGAGCCCTTACCTCCTGGAGGTGGTTTACTTTTAGACGTAAGTATGACAAACCCAAATCCTTCGTTTTCTTTTCGATGCAAGACAACGTCATAGGGGTCCTGGGCAGCTGGCCTGACAGGCACCTCCGCGCGGCTCAGGCGGGGAGATCCATTCTGCGCTGAAAGGAAGGCTTGAGAGCTGTCGTCCTCGGGCAGTTTCTCTGTAATAAACATGATTAGTTTGCTATTTCTAGAACATCAACATTTTTGTGCTGAGCCTGCCACAAGAAACTTTAGTTTCTAATAACATAAAGCCTAGAAAAGCAGTCCCTTCCTTCTGACGCCTGGATACCACCTGAGGCCAGATGCAGGGGACTGCGGTCCCTCTGGCTTCCTCAAAGCTCTGGAAGTCTATCACGGGAATAATACATATAATCGAATGCTAGTCCACTTTAAAAGAAGTTTTTCAAAGCTTCCCCGAGATTTGAGAGCAAAAAATTCTCCTGGAAATTGTTTAGTTCCATTAAGGTTTTTAACCTTGACCAGTAATTTTTACAAAAGCAGATAACGGGAAATGACGCAGTGAACCTCCTCTTAACTTCAGCTTTGAATGTAACTTAGTGCAGCGCCTGACATTCACTGATATCTGAGAAGCCACTGTATCAGGGCAGCGCTGTGGCTGTCACGGGCTGGGAACAGTGTGCACCTGCACAGGCTTTGTCTTATGTACTGTGTTTTACTATTGCAGTTCCCCGGTTGATGATATCAGATGAGCTGATCATTAGCAGTTCTCAGCCTTTCGTTCCCCCCTGCTGGAGCACATAGCTGTCGACATGAGCAGCAAACTCTCTAGGGTCATACAGAATCCAAGCAAGTATGTCGTTAACCCACGTTTTCTCCTCTTCAAGAATGATATCAGAATATAAGAACGAACGACACAAGCCAGGTCTAGTTGCTAAAAACAAGAGGCATATTTTGTGGTATAATTTGGTATAGCCCATCATTAACAACAACTACAACACACTGCAGTTGAAGAATATGTATTTATAAGGTCTCTTTTGGTTCAAAAATTTACATGATTCTAAGAATATGTTGTAGAATCTAAACTAAATGCCACCAACATCCAATCATTACGTAAAAATGAAGGATTTCTCATGTAACCTACTGCTAGAATGAATTGGCTAGAATGCCTCCAGTATTATGAAACTACTGTTATATTTCATGATGGCTATCCAGGGGATAGCCAACATGTAGGTTGTACAATATCACATATTTATGGTATGTAGTCATGTTCTACTGCCAGCACAAAAAATCTGAGGCAATACTGCATTAGAATCTGTATGTGTCTTTAAGTGCCTGGTGTTTACAAAAAGAGGCATGTCTTTACTTTGGATGTTGCAATAAAAAACACAGTGCCTCGCTTATAAGAGTGATGGAAATATTTATTGATGCCCACTCTGTGCCAGAGACCTAAACGATAAAAATCCCTGCCTTCATGACGCTTACATTCTGGTACTATAAGGTTGTCTTTTTTCAATTTTAAAGTGGCAAGAATTTACCTATAAAAATTACTATTTAGGTTCATCCCCAGTACCTCTTGGGGATGTACAAAACAAAGGAAAAATCCCCAAAGTCTCACCGGGGAGTGGATGTAGCTCAGTGGGTGAGTGCCTACTTCCCATGTGTAAGGTCCTGGGTTCAAACCCTGGTACCGCCTAAAAAATTTTTAAGTGAAAAATTACTATTTAATCTTCACAATGTTATTGAAGAGAAAACTATAAGTTATTCATATCACAGTGTAATTGTTAGAGCACGGGCTCGGTAATTAAACTGCCTCAGTTTTAATCCTGGCCCTTTTTCCTAATAGGTATGTGTCCCTCAACTTTTCTATAAGCAATTGTAAAACTAGATAATGAAAGTATTTACATCATAGTATTGTGATTGAATAAAATAATCCATGTGTTTGGAACATAATGAATACTTAATAAAATGTTACATTATACCAAGATTTCTCATTGGAAACATTTCATTTTCTTTGAAGATTTGGGATTTCATTAGGATCCAAACTATTTTAGGTATATGTTGATATGACTGAATAACTTTATTTCTTATTTTAAAAAGGAGATTTAATCTGATACTCTCATCTGCATCACAATGGTAAATTTATAAATACATTAATATAATCTTAGTATGGAGGCCCAACATTTATTACCTTTTTTTTTTTAAAGATTTATTTTTTATTTCTTTCTTTCCCCTCCTCCCCCCAGTTGTCTGCTCTCTGTGTTCATTCGCTGTGTGTTCTTCTGTGACTGCTTCTATCCCTATCAGCAGCACCAGGAATTTGTGTTTCTTTTTGTTGTATCATCTTGTTGTGTCAGCTCTCCATGGTGTGGTGCCATTCCTGGGCAGGCTGCACTTTCTTTCGCGCTGGGCAGCTCTCCTTACAGGGCGCACTCCTTGCACGTGGGGCTCCCCTACGCGGGGGACACCCCTGCGTGGCAGGGCACTCCTTGTGCGCATCAGCACTGCAGAGGGGCCAGCTCCACATGGGTCAAGGAGGCCCGGGGTTTGAACCGTGGACCTCCCATGTGGTAGACGGATACCCTAACCACTGGGCCAAGTCCGCTTCCCTTATGACTCCTTCTTGATAGATGTAGTTTTATTTTTGGATACTTTTGACCTTACATGGTCTTCCACAAGGAGGACTAGATCACACCAAATGGGTTCTCTTATACACTAGCAGTCAAACTAAAATAACCTATAAAACCACAAAGAAAGTGGAGTAAGACTCTTTGCTGCTTTTATAATTTATCAGAGCAGTAACAGGTTTCACATACCACCACAGAAAATCTTTCTTCTGACGGTTAATAACACGTGGCCATTTCGAGCAGCAGTTGTCATTAGGTCCAAGACTTGTTTGTGTGACTTCCCTTTAACAGGAATCCCATCGATGCACATCAGCTCATCGGCAGCCCGGAGCCGGCCATCTTTCTCAGCTGCCCCCAGAGGAATGATAGCGCCAATATAGATCTGATAAGAAACAAAATGTGGATTGATCTGCAGTCTACTGAGATCAGCTGAGCGGTAAGGACCTCCTGACTGAGCACTGTGCATATCAGCAGATTTTTGCAGTTCAACTATGAAAAGATGTATTTTAGAAAATGATCTTTTAGAAAGTGACCATTCTTCAAAATGGCATTTCAAATAATGACACTATTCTATGACATCCCTTCTGGACCCTCAAGGTTGAGCAGCAAGAAGACAGAAAGCACAGAGTTGTTCAATAATGCAAAAAGCACCACCATCACATACTCGAGGACAACAGAACAACAATATTACACTCAGAAAATGCAATTCTGTGGAGTAGCTACTAAAAGTGAGGAAAGTCTGGTCAATGCCATTGGGAAAAATATTCTACACACTGTTCACAGCAACTGGGATATGTCTTATGATACTCCCATCATACATGGCCATCAGTACAAGTTCAGTATATACAACAGGGAAACAGTTCTTGTTCCTAAATCTCAAAGCAGTAAATATTTTAAGGAAACAGAGTGGCCTAGGGTCTATTGCATCTAGGTGAACAGGTCTAGAACATTCTACGCACCAGCAATTAGAATGCTATAATCAAGCAATCCTGAATATTTGGGCTGGTTTCAGAGCTGCTAAAGCCTGACATTTAAGAGAGGAGAAAAGTTTCTCCCAAAGTTGTTTGAAAAAAATTCTTAAAATGTCTACGTGAACATTGTGAATACCAACTTAATAGGGGTTAATAAAATAAAAACAGATACATCACCAAGAACAATCAAGGTATCTTACAACTGCCCAACACAGAGGCAACCTGCCTTAAGCTTTATTTTTCTCAGATGATAGTTGTAATTATAACCAATATGACTAATTAAACCACATCTATATTATACAAATCAAATGTTCTATTTAAAAATAAAAACCTTGTCGCTTTTTAAATATTGTTATTCATCTGAATTTCCAAGCATGAAAATAAAGTAGTCGTTTTGATAATATACAAAATAAAATGTAAATACATTCTGAAATTTTAGAAAGCACTTTCTTTGTCCTTCAAACCAAGGGCACAGTTTTAAAAACAAAACCTACTGCATTTGTTCTCTAATCTAACTATATGTGAGAGTCATGCATAAACAAAATTCTAGATTTTAAATGCTTTGCAAATATAACCTTATTCTTTGGACATAAATGATTATTTATATTCCTCTAGTTTCATGGGTAACAGATAAGTGACATGCAAAGTATGGCACATGAAAATGTCAACCCATAAATGAGATTAGGTGACGTAATATGCGCAGGCTCATGCCAAATGTTTATGGAGCATTGAGAAGAGAGAGTAATTGTGGTAAACAGTACTTTGGATTATAGGTTTCTTAGAGAAGGAAATGTGTTAGAACCTATTCAATGAAATCAAAAGGAAATAACTTAAAATAAGCATCTGGAACAAAGAGAAGAAAAAGAAATTACTGTCTAACATACAGCTGAAATATTCAGCTTTAACCTACAGTTTTTAGCTTTAGCTATACCAAGTTAACTGAAGGACTATGCAACAGAAATATAGTTCTTCCTCATATTGATAAGGCTTTTAGAAATAATCTCAAAAGGAAAAAAAAAAAAAAAAGCAAAAATCTCACCATATCCCATCAAATCACCACTCAAAAGTATTAACAGGAATAGTCCAATTCCAAAGTATATAAACTTACAGATTGATCAGGTCCATCTCCTCCTAGTACCCTGAAGCCAAACCCTGATTCCTGTTTCCGAAGAAAAACATCCAAATCTTTGGTGTTTGGTGCTAAGGAAAACCAGAAAATATAAAATAAATACTTAGATTTATTTTTAAGAAGATTAAAACAAAATGAAGTTCAATATTTATTTGGATAATATTATAGAGTAATTTAATAACATCAAAACTTCGTTGATAAGTCTAAGTTTACAGTAAAGCATAACATTACAAAAAACAAACACATCAATATTTGTTCAGAGCTCTAAGCAAAACTTTCTACCAAGATTGCTTAGGAATATTTATCCCCACACTTCCATGTATTCAGTATTACTCTGCCATTGTCTTCAAATGCTTTCAAATCAATATTACAATATTAATAACTTCAGAATTATCCAATTTAAATTTTATATTTGAAGGCACAATTATCTAAGTTAGCAATTGGGCAAGGTACTTTAAATCCTTATTTCTATTCTTACACTAATATCTTTGCCTCAAAAAAGCATTCCCTCTAAACTGGCTACCTTGACTAATTTTGCAAGATTATATTATTTTAAGGGAAAACAAATAATAGCTAATGCCTATTATTAGCCCCATTTGCCAGCTGAGAAAACTGAGGGCATAAGTAACTTGCGTAGGTTCCTCACAGGAATTTAGTGGAGAAGCTGAGCCGGAAGGCCAGCTTGCCTTCCAGGGCCAGGCTCCTAACCACTCTATCCTGCCCCAAAGGGCAGTCATCAGCATACCAAGTCAGAAAATTACCTCAAGACAAAAATTTGTTCTCTGAGTAACATTAATTTTAATTACAAGTAAGGAGTATTTAACTAGAAAGAGAAAAGGGAGAAATATCAGGGAACTATATAAAAGCTAAGGGAATAAATAAAAAATTTATATATGGGGTAAATTCCTGATAATTCCTTTAAAAGGAATCTCTTTTGGTATATGCTTCCAATTAGAACCACAGAATTCTAGCGATGAAGGAACTCAAAGGGATTTGATCGTTTATACAAACACTAAGAATGTATCAGGCTAGGAAAGGGAAGTTTGAAGAGCGACTTTCCATGGATATACTAACTTAAATTACTGCTTTGCTATGCTTACACCTGGTTTTCCTCTTTCTAAATATGGTCTGGGAACACCAAGATAAAGACTGATTAAATAAGCATGAAGTTGATTATGTATAATATTTCTACCTGTATACATCTATTCCAAGGTAGAGCTATATCTATTTCCTTAACACAATTTTATTTTTAAAAAACATTAAACCTACTTAAGCCTGCAATTTTATTTTGGAAAAAATGTATCATTAATAAGTGAATTAGTAAGAAAATGAATTTTTGCCTTATGCAATCTCTCTTCTCATCATCTCCTAGCCAGATTCCTCTAGAGAACTACTCTTTGATCTCCTTGCATCAAACTGCATACTGCTCTGATTTATCCTCCATACTCCTGTCAGGAAAATCTTTCTGAAACACAAGTCCAGTAATGTTTTCCCTATGGTTAAAACCATTCAGGAATGGATATGGCTCAAGTGGTTGAGTGCCTGCCTCCCAAACAGAAGGTCCCGGGTTTGGTTCCCGGTGCCTCCTGAAAAAAACAAGAAACAAACAACAAGCAAAATAAATGAAAAACAAAAAGCAACTCAGGGAAGCAGATGTGGTGCGGTGGTTGAGCAACGGCTTCCCAATACAAGGTCCCGAGTTCAATCCCCAACCCGTGAGACCTAAAAAAACACCCCAAAACAATCAGTGTCTCTCGCTCCTTTGTATGACCAACTCCAGCTTCCTTAGACCGGCATGGTCAGCCCTCCACAGATTGTGACCTGCTCCGGCTCCCTCTCTGGCCCTCCCTGCCAGTCACACCCAGCCAAACTGAAGTACCTGCAGAACCCAGGCCAGGCAGGGCCGAGGTGCAAATGCTATTCCTTCTGTTTTGAAAAGTGGGAAGGTCCCAGTTTTTAAAAAAACCCAAATTTATCTTTTAATGTGCTCTCCTGAAATAGCCCACAACTACTTACGTTTGTCTTCATATAAAGTCTTAGATTTCAGGTAGACCTCAGAAGGATCCAATTTTGGGGATCCTGACCTGATAATGCTGGGTGGAAAAGGCATAGGCTGAGGAATGGGATCATTTATGGTCTCCAAACTTCCTGAATTTTCCTTTTTATCTGTTTTCTGAAATGGAAAAGGGTCTTACTTAGTAATTTGAAAAAAAAAAAAAATCAGATGGTTGATTAGTCCATAATATTGTTGTCTGAAACTGGTTTGCCAACTCCTCATAGTTGTACAGGCAGCAGGTCAAAGCCACAGCAGTTTTAGAATCTTACAGGAATTCATTTTCCCAGCTATGTGCATTTGGTTAATACATATTTAACTTTAATTAGAAAAATAGTTTATAATGATGCCAACTGAAGGGGCATTAATTAGTCTTGTGTGTAAGCCCCACCTCTCTGCACACTGGATTTAATTTGTAGTGAAGATGTTTAGAATAATATTCTTTCTAAGAAAATGGAATATAAAGTGTTGACTCATTTAGTTTACAAAGATAACAATGTAAAAACCCTGCTTGGCCAATTCAAATATTTTAAGGAAAAAAGTACCATGCTAGACAATCAGATAAGGGAAAGCAGCATAGTATATTTTGCTAAATTTCCTATTCAGCTAGAAATTTCCCAAAATAATAGCTGAAAAAAATGATCCTTTAATAAAATTTTAAAAATAAACCCATTAATTATCCCCAAGAAAATAAAAGATGGTAACTTGGTCTCTCCTTTTCCCCTCTCAAAGTGTTTTATTTTAGACCAGCATGCCAACCTCAATAGCTGTTCGGAGAGGGAAATTATAGACGTTTATGATAAAAGAATTAACACGGACTAGAATGCAGAAGCAGCAGCCTGTCAGGGAGTTGTGAGGAGTCAGTTATTATAAAGCACTGGCCAGAGGGGCCCTTCACTGTCCCAAACCCAGCCAGATGGCAGGGAAAGGAAGAGCAGCCTCCTTTTCTTGTCCCTAGGATTCGGCAGAAGCAGTTAGAGGTCACCGAAGCCAATCATTAGTTATAAAGCATTAGGGTCAACATGGCAACACTAGCACTCATAAGGAAAGAGATATGATGACACGAGAATTAGAAAGTCATTACTAGAGGAAGAAAGAAATGTAGAAAACTATAATGCAATTGTAACTGAACGGGGAAGACAAATTTCTGTTCACGCTGGACTTAAGTGGTACAAACAGTTGTATAAAAGGGCAGAAGCCAAGGGTCTAGTTCTTTCCCTTTGATCCATAAAACAGCAAATTTGTAGAAGAATCCTACTCGGTGGGCTAAAATTAATTCATTTAATACCTGATGGTCTTTTCCTTTAACAGTCTATGTAATTGTGAAATTTAAGTAGTAACACATGTGCTCCAAGAGCAGTTTATTTCACCTTAGTACTATTTTGTGCCCTTTTTCAGTTCTTTATTCTCTATATATGTCCTTCAATCAGAAAAATTCCAAAGATAGTGTCTCAGGTCTGACAACCTACCACCACTTTGATAACAGGCCAATTGAGTACAGAAGGCTCCAATTACTCTAGAAGTCTTCTTTAGTCCTAAATGTAAGATGGTTATCTAAATGTAGATACTTGTAGTTTCCATGAAATTACATAAAATGATCACATTTTCTGTCTTGGTATCAAATAGAAGAGGTAGTAGTTTATCACGTACACTAATATTTGAAGGGATTTCTGGGAGGGGCGTTCCTTTAGCTACTTCTTACTCTTGCACCTCTGAAACACAAAGAAAGTAAAAGGGCCCCTAAGTAGACTCCAACATGTCCATGTTTTACACTTAGAGGACAGAATTTTTGCTAGTATGGGCTGCTAGTACTTCTCCAGTAGAAATACTTAGCCAGGAGAGCACTCCCCCTTTCCTTTTTCTAACTCATACCCCTAAAGTTTCTGATACAAGCCCAGGGCAGCATGACTCCCGATTTCTCCTACTCAATAATCACTACCACAGTGAGTTGCTCCTAGAGTGGAACGGGGCATGTCTTGGTGTGCTAGGAAGAAGCATTTGGGGACCACTGCATACTCACCATTTTGGCAGTTTTTGTTGGTGAAGAAGGACCTTAAAAAAGAAAAAAAGGAGTCAAACTTTAAAAAGAAAGCACTTCTAGGTCACAAATACTGTTAATTTTCAGTAGACTAGTAAATTCTATGTCTAAGACCTCCTACAGGTTAGACATTATACAGTTACTATCTCCTTTAATTCTTATGACAATCCCAAGGCATAAATGTTATCACTATTTTATAGATAAGGTAAAATTAAGGTGCAAATAGATTAACATGCTTGCCTACATGATAGAAAAAGTGGCAAGGCAGGAAATTGACAATAAACCTGTGTGACAGCAAACCACAGCCTCTTTGCTATATTTGTGGGAGCCCTGGATAACTTTACAGCATTCACAAAGAGATTTTCACTTTATTCTGACACATTTTGCCACATCAACCAAAGAAGCCAAAATGGTTCAAAGAAATGAGACTACATGAAAACACCCCAATTAAGTTAAGTGCTCATTTGCCTCAATCATAAAAAATAAAAGACAGTGAGATAAAAGAGTGAAGGGCTAAATTTTATTCTTTAAATTATTATTCATCCACAGGTGAAGAGTTAAGAAAGTCTATTAAAATGCACCTTTGTGATTAGTCCTTGGAACTGTATTTATAATGTTTGGGAATAGTTCATGTTGGCAGATGACCTTGGAGAAGAAGAATCATATTTCTCTCACATGTGCGCTATGGGGTTTAATTAACATTTACAGTCAGATACTAGGGCTTAAGATAAAAGCCTTATAAGCAAAAGCTATCGTGATGCTCCTGCAGAACAGATTAACATCCCATCCAACATTTTATTTATCTACAGAGATGCTTGCTCTTTAAGAACACTTTTGGTCCATTACAGAGGCCCAGATGAAGTACTACTGGTTGAAAGAGTCAATTTCTACTATTGCATCAATAGAGAAAATGAAATTAGAGGACATATTTCATTTCAAGTAGTGAAACGCTGTTACTCTCTCTAATCATTAAAGCCATAAATCAGATTTTAAAAAGAATATAGAGGGAAATAAATGCATAACGGCCACAAATGCAATCCCTAATAACAACAACAAAACCCAAAAACTGCTGAAAAAGGTCCTGCTTCTGGAAGCAATCAGACAGAACCTTAAGGAAAATGCACACTAATTATCAGTCAAGTCCTTTGGGAAGAGGAGATATTCTGACCTTGACGGAAGGACAATTAAATATATGAACACGGAAGGCTTTTCTCCTTGTTGTGTTTTCACTCACCTCCTCTTAAGATAAGCAGTGGTACATCTGCACCTACTGGGAATTGCTTTAGCACCTCTACCACTTGGAGATGTGTTAAATTTTGCACATTCTGATGGTAAATCTCCTTAATTATATCTCCTTTCTGAAGGCCTTGACACCACTGGCTATCCAATATCATTTTCACCTTCTGTCCAGTTGGGCTGTCAGCAATTGCAAACCCAAAGCCTTTGGGGCCCTTAATCAGAGGGACGGTCACTAGTTCCGGCTGGGAGCTGCCTGACGACGCCATGGACGCTCTCTGCTCGCTCGGGTCTGACAGTCCGTTGAGCCGATCGCTGGTCAAGGAATGTCCAGATTTTCCATTCTGGTCCAGAACCACTTTTGCTCCTGGCTTAAAATCCTGAGTATTCATGTAAGTCTCTCCCTTGGTTAACGACTGTCCATTGATGACAGGGGTAGCAGCAACAATGTCCACAACAGGGTCTTCATTGTCATCAGGAAGGGGGTAACCACGACACAGTGTGAGGTTCACATACTGACTGACAGGTACCAGCTGGAACATCTGAACAACGTCGGCGTGGGTGTGGCCGAGGACGCAGCTGCCGTTGATGTCCACGATAACATCACCTGGTAAAACAAGCTCGTTAAAAAACAGATTTCCAACAAGACATGCCATGCTCCCTCCTATGGCTCCTTTTCAAAAGGCTTATACGAATGTCTAAAATCTACGTTATCTTAGGAAAGAGTTATGACCTTAAGCTCAAGTGAACCTTTAAAAAAGTATCTTTAAATTCATATTGCCATTGTTAGAATGTCCTTCTGTGAGCCAAGCCTAAATGGACATACAAAGTTATGTACACTGTAGTAGTTATCTAGTATGTAGAAGAAGAGCAAATCATTCCACTGGCTACTTGTACAGTCCATCTATAAATACCACCTTCTTTCTTCCTTTTCTTTTCTGGAGGTACCGGGGGCTGGACCCGGGGCCTTGCATGTGGGAAGCCAGCACTGAGCCACATCTGCTTCTCTGAGTTGGTTTTGTTTTTTTTTTTTCCATTTGTTTTGCTTGTTGTGGGAGGAGGGGCACTCAACTGCTTGAGCCACATCTGCTCCCTAAATACCACCTGATTTCTTGATTTTAAAAAGCCACAGATTAAAATGTATTTAAAAATTCTTGTTTCAAAAAATTCTTGTTTGAAAACTGAAGAGCTGAAGATTTGAATAATATTAGCTTATGAATATATTTTAGCATCCTTCCTTTTGTAGAGATTTCAAATTTACTGTAAATCAGACTCTAAAAGGAGAAACAACCAAAAGAAATTCAACAGAAGCAAAGGGTTGGCATATATTTAATACATTGAAAAGTCAGCTAAATTAATCCTTATAAAAAGGTTTTACTTTCTTGATTTTATGTTATTAAGACCTTGGCTACAGAATCATTACCACTTGACATTCATCAGTTGGGTATTTTTTAAACGTAGCCTTGACTTTTAAAATTTGTCCTCTGTTGTCTCATCCATTTGCTGCTTTTATTTGAATATAATTATTTAAAAGGTTATTTCCAAATAAAGATGCTTTAATTTGTTCTGATTACATGTAGGCTTTGAAAAATCAACAGTGCTAAAAACAAATGTTAGTCTGTGGAAATCTGTTTCATGATCTTGGAATATATAGAAATTAAACTAATTCGAAACAAATTTTGACTTTTTTTCCTCTGGCAAAAGCTCCCAGAAATTTCACGGAAGTATTATATTGCTATGCAAATTAGATTATAACAATTTTAGACAAATCTGAATTAGTGTTGTGAAATTCTGAAAGGAGATAGAAAACCAAAGAGATGTGTTTCACAGACAAAATGTTGAAAAAGACAAAATGGAGAACTTAAAAAAAAAACCTTACTATTAATTTTAATACCCAGAGTTTGTGAACTTTATGAAGCAATAAAGAGCCAGAAATAATTTTGTTCATAAATGTAACTCAATTATTTACAATTTTCTGGTTTTAAGTTTCTATCATCTCAATGGAAAGGTTTAACATGATAGATTCCAATATCCTAATTGAAAATAACTTGATATCTATCATAAAAAAGGTAATATGACACCTGAATCATGCAAATATGGGGCCATATTTACATAGTATGTATAATAATAGAGGATTAGAAGTCTGGCAAATACTACAAGAAGCAACCTCAGTGTAATACTAAAAATCTCCTGGGCAAAAAGTGCTTAGACCTCCCCCATAATTAGTAACTAGTCTTGAACGTCCTCCAACACTTCCTCAGCCACAAGCACTGTCAACCATATTAAAATATCTAACTATTACCAAGTAAAGACTCTGAGAAAACCATATAAAAGATAAGTTTACACAGCTCTGTAAAAATGGGAATACTTATACGTGTAATTCTTAACATAGAAGTTCCATTTACTTATAACCAGTGAGACTAAGGAAGCAAAAATTCTTGGGGAAAAACTGCTGGATATAGCAATTTGTTTGATATCACTATGAACATCACAACAGATCATGTTAGATAGCTCCAAAAGTACCCTAGAAAATGGAAGAAAAGCAAACAAATAGTATTGTGGGATCGTTAAGAAATCACTGGCTTAGTACAGCCAAAGGAGTGGCTAAAAATATGCCACTATTAAAAAATTAACATTTTTAATATTTCCACCAATAGTTTCCACTTATTTGTAAAATGGCCCTCCCTCAATAGTAGTCTGCACTTAATTTAGACAGTAAACTATTTTAATGTAGGAATCTCCTTCTCCAGTCATATAATTCTGTGTGTGTTTGTAAGTATACATACACTGGCTCACTACAATTTTTATTATAGTATCATTCACTATAGGTAATTCTGAAAAACTTGTTACCTGGTGCAATCTTCCCATCCTGAGCTGCAGGACCATCTTTCAGCACATTTTTCACTTGTAGGAACTCATCAGGCCTATCTCCACCAATAATGGTAAAGCCAAATCCCATGGTGCTTTTTTTCAGTGCTGCTCTAACAAGAACACCTTTCAGCTGGGATGGATCTCGAGTAAAGTGTGATTTTTCCACATCTATGCCAAAATGAAAAGGGGGTTTGAGAGCAAGAATTATTAAAATGAATACAGCCCTCAAAGGCAGCCATCAAGACAGTCTACATAACTTAAATAAACCATAAAGAAAAGAAAATTAGAATCTAAGATTTAGAACAATTAGAATTTAAACTCATCAACAAAATCATTGAAAAAACATCTTAGCTAATGAATTATTTCTCTGATATAGGACTCTTCTGTGTTACCTGAAAGATAAAAGCACTACACTTCTTCTCTTTCTCATTGCTTTGTTTATACTTTCTCTTTCTCACCCTACGAAGCTTCTATTTTATGAAGTGAAAAATGATGGTAGCACAACATTGTAAATGTATTTAAGACCAATGAATTGTATACTTGAAAGGGGTTAAAATGGGAAATTCTAGGTTGTATAGATGTTACCAGAATAAAAATAAAAATAAAAACCATAGAACTATAAACACAGAGTGAACCCTACTATAAACTATGGACTATATTTAACATTATAATAATATTGTTTCGATTTTAACAAAGGTACCACACTAACGCAAAAGGTTAATAGGGAAAACTCTGCGTGTATATGGGGGGGTGGGTGATATGGGAACTCTGTATTTTCTGCACGATATTTCTGGAAACCTATAACTGCTCTACTAAGGAAAAAAGTGTTCAAATAAGGTACCTGAGGCTAAATCTTAACACTAAATTCCTTAAAGTCTTAGACACTAATTCAGCCATAGATTTCATTGGAATAAGCATTTCTATGTGGAACACACCCTAGTAGGAAGATGAAGGCAACTGTCACAAACTTATGAAAAAGAATATATTGAGAACTTTCTATAATTCACACTCCAGCTGTCTGCAACTTTTAACTGACATCTGATGGAAAGAGTGAGACCCTGCACTAGCTACATGGTTTCAAGATTCTTTGTTTCTTCCCCCCCCCCTCGCGGCTCGGCCCCCTCATCTGCCTGCTCTCTGCTCTCACCTTTTCAGGAGGCATCAGGAACCGATGCTAGAACTGAAAGTGATCCATATGTGCAAATAACAATTCCCTTCCCTACAGAGCATTTCCCCTCCTCTCTCTCACCATGGCTGCCACTAGGGCAGTTATGAAAACCTCTATGGGAAGATGATATTTCACTGAGTCAAAATTTACAAAACTGTGTAACAATGTTTTTAGATGGTTTAAAATTTTCTACCAAATCTATTTTTACCAATTTTATTGACTTTTAATTTATGTACCATTTTAAGTATACAGTTATAAGCTTCTTATATACTCACAGAGTAGTAAAACCCCCTGCCCTACATAATATTATATCATTTTCTTCCCCCAAAAAAGAATCCCTCGTATATTGACATTAGGTCTAAGCCATTAACTTGGGAGAAGCTCATGATGAATTAGAGATCTAATATTGGCCTGACCTTAAATATAAGGAAACAATCCAATCTTCACAACCAAAATGATTCTTCATACCCATAAAAAAGCCACCCAACCCCTACTCTCAACAATTTCATATTTTCTATATAAATGGCATGAGAAAAATCTCAGTATACTCAAAATGTTGAGAGGTTTTATTAGGATTATTTATATCTTGACAGTGACAAAAAAAATTGGACATTTTTTGTTGACTTTCAAAACACCAACAATAACCAAACCCAATCAAGCTCCCTTTATGATTTCAGCATATAAATTTCACAAGTTATTCTTTGAAGAAAGACAGAGAAAAAGTTCTACCTGGTTTTGAAGACATAATATCAGCCTGTCCTAACTGTTTTTTCCTTTTGGCTTCCTCCACTGGATTTTCAAACTGCGTTTTCTGATTAAGGTGACTACAAAATGTAGAAAAATACGTATTTCAATTGAAGATGAAAGAATTACATTTTGAAAAAATGTTTATTCACACCCATTCCATCACCACAGATTAAAGAACAAATACACATCCTTAGGCTATAGAACACAGAAAACCTGACAGGTCGTACTGGAAGGGCTCTTTGGCACTGTGATGGTTAGGCTCATGTGTCAACTTGGCTAGGTAATGGTGCCCAGTCGTTTAGTCAAGCAAACTCTGGCCTGATTGCTATTGTGACAAATTTTGTGGACTTAAATCATCAGTGAGTTGGTTGCCATCGGCAATGAGAGAAGTCTCATCTAATCAGCCGAAGGCCTTAAAAGGAGAAGTGATTTCAGCAGTCAGGGAGAGCTTTCCCATCTCCACTTCAGTCATACAGCCTCTCCTGGGGAACGCACTAAAGACAGCCTCAGAGTTCCTCGCTTACAGCCTGCCCTACAGAATTTAGATTTGGGTATCCATCCCTATGGTCATGAGACAATTCTATAAAATCTCATAATATTTACAGATATCTCTTGTCAGTTCTGTTTTGCTAGCGAGCCCTGACTACTACAGAAACTACAAGAAGTACCCACATAGGATGCCTAAAAGGAAAAGCTGCTGAAGCTTGTGGTATTACTTTCATGGTATTACATTTATTATAGCTTCATTGTAAACATATTCATTAGAGATAATAACACTTTTCAAAACTATAGTAGAAGCCCTTTTATATGATGCAATCAAAACTGCTGATAATTGGTCAGCTAATTTTTTTAAAAGTCAGTTAAAAGTAGGGAGTTCTGTAGCATGCCGGCAATCTACCATGTCTCAGGCTGTATACTTAATCATGTCCAGGTTTCTTGTTTCTTAATAAACTCTTTACTCCCTTGCCTATTCTGAAAAAGAAAAGGTGGTACATTTTTCATTTGAATTTCTCCAAAATGAAGCAAGACTGTAAAAATACTTTTGAAACAATCTAAGTACAGCACCTTTTGTAATTTTACCTTTTCCAACTTATACATCAATTCAGCAACATTTTTAGTGACTGGTTTTTATTAAATTGTATCATAAAACAACTCTTTACACTCAAATTTCTTCATAATTATATAATAGCAAATGAATTATATAATTATAACATAAGCTCAACTGGCATTTTCGATCTGGGAACAATCAACTGACTACTGGAAAACACAACTCTGTGGGGGAAGGCAGAAACACACGGGGAAACCTGGGGGTAGCTGACTAGCCAGTGACATTCCGCATGTCAGGGGCAAGCGTATGTTTTACAGAGGAAGGCGAGTATTGGTTATTCCCGCATGTCAGTTAAGTGGACGATCGTCAAGAATAAACTGTTAGACAAACGATGTTTAAGACCACGAAAGACCTATAGCAAAAGCAATAGGAATCTTATTCTAGCACTTCCATGACACAAATTATTTCAGCCCAGTGAGATTTGACTTCCAGTAAAACCCATTTTAACATAAAGAGATATAAAAGAATACCAACAATTAAACATCAAATCATGAGAATTTCAGAAGATGAATGTATTTTCTTGGACTGAAATTACCAAAATCTACACAAAATAGTCATGCAAATTGGTTATTAACTTTAGTTTGTGAACATGAACGGTGGTGATGGAGGAGGGGCAGCAGGGACTAAAAAAAAAACAACCAAAAAACAAAACACAGAACCCACACAAGAAGGAACATTAGTTTTTTCTATTGTTTATGCTTCTAGTGCATATTAACACTACAACAGATGTGGTTATTTGGTTTCAGAGCTCTAAATATGGAAAGGGCTACTTGACATTCTTTGGGTTCTGATTTCATTAAAACTCAAATATGCTTCTGCTTCTACAAGGGGGTACCTTATCCACTGAGTTAATTATACAACCCTCTGTGAAATTAAAATCTTCAGTGCTAAATTAGGTACCACTTTAAACATTTTATTAGGTACTCACATTTTAAGTATTCTTAGGGAAAAAAACGAACTAGAAAGTTGAGACTCAGAAAATAAGCCTCTTTAGGAAGAACTTTGGCTCACTTTAATGTCATCATCTAGAATGATTCTCTTTGCCACCCAGGCATTAGAACACAAAAAGTAATAATGTGTTTTTATCTGCTTTGTAATGTGTGGGAGAAGAGAATAGAAATATGAAGATGAATAAGCTTTTTCCTGAAAATTCTTTGGTGAAAGAATATAAGTTTTTAGTGAAGAGAGTAATTGAATCTGTTACCTGACAGCACCTAGATTAAAAGTTTACCCCTACCACTCCAAAATACCCCAAAGAAATAAAGACACTCTCCTTTTCCTTTAGTTACTATATCTATTATGTTATTAAAGGTGTACCGGATTTTGTCTTACATATAACTAGCTACAGGAACATAGCTAGTAGGAGAGGAGACTACTACGAATTATTTATCAGAAAATTTAAACAAGATTAGCATATAAGCACGAATTTTAGGAACTCAATATATAATATACAATGTAGAATACCACCTGTATTAAAATTTTGTGTATAATGGCTACATTTTTAAAATTCACCTAAACAAATAATATAATTATTCTTTCATGAAGACTTTGAGATGTTAAAGCAAATACATAATTTGACTTCTTCACCTAAGTGCATCAAGGCAGTTAATGCAATACAATCAAGAAAACATTTCTAAACATGTAGGTGTTCTTACGAAAGGTCTATCATTACATTTTTTGGAACGATTTTATTTTCAAAAATAAATTTATCTGTTTCAGAATCTCATCCTCTGAAATAAATATTCACAAAGAAAAACTGCCATTGCAGTTGGTGTTACTACTACAAGGCTCCTGCCAAGAGCAATCATTGTGCCATCTGGTTTGACAAACTAAGAGCGGCAACGAGTAGCCATTCAAGTAACAGCTGTTTATCTCCATCAGTAAACTCACTGCAGATTACTGTGGTTGAGACTCAAAACCTAATAATCTGGGAATCAAGCCACATTCCATAGCTCAGCTGACTTCATATTAACATGCACCTTGAGTCCAGTCTGCTCTTCCTTAATCTAGTAAATTACACTTCTGTAAAATGAGCTCATTCTGGGAATCATACAAAACCATGTCACTGCTACAATTGTTGCTTCTCATTCAGGCTACTTCATGAACTTTCATGACAACTGGGAGCCGGTCATTTCAGGATTTGCCCTAAACTTGCTTCAATATTATATCTTACTTAATGGAAATTAGATCATTCAGCCCAAGGTTTTATAACAGGCAAAAGACATTCACCTCTTGAAAGTGTATTCAAATTCTCTTGGAATGGATAATAAAAGAATGAGAATCATTATCTCAGAAATGTTTAGAAGGGTTGATGGTAAAAAATAGTTAATTGAAGCCCAATTTAAATAGACTAAGCTAATTAAGGAAAGAATTCTACAACCCACAAAACCTTTTCTGTTGGACTTCAAATATACCTTTGACTTGAAAATGGCTGCTTTTTCCCTTTATTTTCACTAAACTTTGTTTTGGGAAAACAAAATAACACTTTCACATATTAAATAACACAATGGAAATAAACGTAGCTCTTCAAATGACTCAAAATATTGAAACTGAAGTTATATACTTAACGATCGAACTAATTGAATTGTTTTCTTAAAGTACAAGTTAGAATTTCAGAAGTCATTCTAAAAATCTCTTTACCCACAGTGACCCAAGTAACAACCTACACATTAGAATAAAGATTAGAATTACAAAGGAGCCAATTTAGTGATAATTATCAGGAAATGACATTGATTTATGCCAATAAGTGATCAAAAATTAATAAACACAACTGGGGTAGTGCTGAGTTCCTAGCCAGGGGAACTCTATTACATTCCCCAATGGAACAGCAACCATCCCCCAAGTGCAATGGCAAAGACCAACAAAGAAGGATTTTCTAACAATGAGCCCTTGATACTGATGACTATGTTTATGAGTCTGTATTCCTGAAATATGAACTAGGCCTAGAGCTGCAGGGTACCTAAGGGTTACCTCCTGAGAACCTCCATGTTGCTCAAATGTGGCCACTCTCTAAGCCAAACTCAGCATGTAAACGCATTACATTCCCCCAGCATGGGACATGACTCCCAGGGATGAGCCTCCCTAGAACTGAGGGATTTTTATCAAGCATCAGCTGGTGATGTAAACAGAAAAAGACTTTCAATAAAAGGGTCAACTCAGACCAGCAGAATATCTCAGCCCACATGTAGGATCATGTGTTAAAAACTGCTTTCTGACCTTGAATAAAAGGGGAAAATGGCAAAGTCAGATGAGTTTATATGGCTGAGAGTCTTCAAAAAAGAGTCAGGGGTCATCAGAGGGGTCACGCTTATGCACTCCTCAGGAGCACCCCAGAAACAGCCAAAGTGGAATCAACCCCAGGTACTGGTTCTCCTGAGGGCTATGGAGACCAACAGGGATATGGCCATGGCAAATAGCTCTGGAGCTCAGTACCATGTCAGTGGGCCCTACTTTGGAATTTGTGTCCCTGAGTGTGATGGAGTTGGACTTAGATGTGACCTTTCTACACGTCTCTTCTGTCACTTTTAATGAACCTTTGGCTGGTGCTGGGGTTGGTGTATACTCAGGAGACTTGAATCTCTGGACTGTCCATGTGCTAGCTGGGTCCTGAGCCTCAGCAGAGTTGCAACTCCTACTCTCTGGTTTGTTGGACTTTTGCAGGTCAGCTAACAGGGAGGTGAAAATGGTCAATCACCACTTCAGGGAACCGAGAGTGCCTACAACTGCAACAGGAGAATTGCATCCATCATCCATATGGAATCTAAGCCCCCTCTCGATATAGAGGTGGAGTGGACATCACCATCCCAGAGCCCACAGAATGGAGGAATAAAACATGGATTAGAGTGGGCTTACTGATATTCTACTATAAAGCTTTGTGACTACTAACTAATAGAAGAAGTTGTATCACTGACGGGGAGAAAGTGGCCACAGTAGTTGCTGAGGGCAGGGAGTGGGAAGAAGAGATGTGATGAGGGGGCATTTTTGGGACTCTGGAGTTGTCCTGAATGATATTGCAGGGTCAGATGCTGGATTTTATATATCCTGCCATAACCCACTGAATGTACCGGGGGAGAGTGTGAACTACAGAGTACACTATTATCCATGTGGTGCAGCAGTGCTCCAAAATGTGTTCGCCAAGTGTGATGAGTGCCACAGTGATGGGGGAGGTTGTTGGTGTGGGAGGAGTGGGGTGGGAGCATGGGGGGTATACGGGAACCTCTTATGTTTTTTATAATGTAACCTTTTTTGTGATGTATGTATCTTCAAAAAAATATAATTTATAGAAATGATGGGGGTGGGGGAGTGGGGTGTGGGTTATATGGGAACCTCATGTTTTTTTAATGTAACTTTCTATGTAATCTATTAACTTTAATTTTAAAAGTTTTATAAATAAAACTAAAAAAAATTAATAAAGTCATGAAACTACAAGATATTTGTACTTGCTATTTTTCCTGATAATTTTGCCTTCACTAACTAGAAGTAGGTTCAGACTCCTAGTTTAATCAGGTAAATGGTAATGTTTCTGATGCAGTTACCTGTCTGGTAGCAGGTACCTGAGACCCACAACCTGAGGTCAAAATTCTATCTGTCGCATCTGGAAAGAAAGCAATTCCAATAGCCATAACAATACAGCAATTAGATAAATGAAGAAAAGGGAAAGAAAAATTCAATGTTGATATTAGCCTAATTTCTCAGTGTGAAAACTGTTTGGAATGAAGCTATATTTCTCAAGTTTGGTGCTCTACTCTGACAAATATTTGTGTTTAAATTTAACCATAACAGCTGCATAAAAAACAACTTTCATCCCCCCCAATTTTCCCTGATTAACTGCCTGAAAACACAGTTAATCATACACTTGAAAATTTTGGATCCATTATGGTACAGTACCCTTAAAGTCCTATTATTGCTTTCCAAGCCATAGAGTTGTAGTGTTGGAAGTGACCTTAATAGGTCATCTAGTCCAGTGCCCTCATGACAGTTTCCATCTACTACTCTCCTCTGGGCAACTTCCCTCTAAATTTACTTCAAAGGCAACTTCTGGGAAACCAGGGTCAGTGAAGTAAAGGATCACTGCAGACCTTCTCATTCCCCTAGTTGAAAAACTTGGAAGCCAGCTTGCAGAAGCATCATATCCTCTATCCAATACTCCCTAAAACTGTTCGCTGAAAGGAAAATGTTTGAGAGAAAATTAACTTAAGTAACAAACTCACTCAACATAGTATGTCCCATACTGAGGGTCCTCTATTCTCTCCCAGCCATAAGGAAGTTCTGTAAATAAAAAAAGGGTTCAATGAAACGCCAGATCTGAAGGAGACAGAAAAGAATTCATCATCAGGTAACTTGAAGTGTTTTTTATTTCATTATACTAATACTTGGGAGGTAGACAGATAAGAGCTCACTTTCAAAGAAAAAAGACAGTTTAAGTCTGAATGGCTTTTTCAATAGCCAGTAAGTGTCAAAGCAAGTAATGAGAACAAAAAATGACATTAAATTCAAAAGTTTTTATCGGAATCACAAGTCATGAAAATGCTAATATTTAAACAACCACCTGGTGCATTTCTTTCATTTAAAAAGCCTTTAAAGCTGAAATGAGGCACACTTATCCTGGTAGTCAAATACCAGGAGAAACTGCTTGTTAATTTTTTCACTATTATATGCAAGACTTGTCAATTATTTGTTTTTACACTCTGAACCACTTCTTTCCAAAGGAAAGTCCAGCCTCAGATTTTCTCCATTTCGAGTGGGCAATCTAGATTTCCTTAAAACCTAAGAAACTACCTGCTGCTCCTTGCATTAACTTAATCTGAGTATCTGGAGGAAAACTTGTTCAACTACCACAATGCCTTGTATAATAACCTGCATTTGTGGATGATAACAAGTCTTACATAATATTTTAAAATCTTGTTTATTCCAAGTAACTGACTAATAAAATATAGCCAGAAAAACTGAAGGTAGTTGAATTTCTGATGGTTAAAAAAAAATTGCTCATCTTTCCAACAGAAGCTGATGCTGCCAAGAACGAATCCTCTTTCCTTCCCCTTTTGTCTGCTTTCCTTGTGAAATGAAGGTTCCTGAAGAACCATCTTATTAGTGAAACATGAATTAAGTTGGCAGGCATGTTTCTAGCATTATCATGCTACTAGTTATTCCTATGAGCCCAGCAAGAAAGAATTTTTTAAAGACCCACAGTTGTATATTCTATGATGTCCCACACTTTCATTTTCAATTTCTTTTAGTGTTTTTCTGCTGTGCGGAAATACACAAACATATATACACACAAATGAAGTATGCACAGCAAACAGGCTTAGAAAATATGCAAAGACACAATTTAATTTAGTTTTGGTTATGATTTATCAACTCTATAAATAAAAATTCCATGATAATGAACTTAACATGCTATAGAAACTGTTTTGTTCTATTAAAAATTGCTTTTCTACATTCAGAATAAAAAGAGATTAGATAAGTAGTCTCCTGATAAAAAGCTCTGAATAATCTCCACCTCTTTTCTCTAGCATAATTTTCTGCCTGTTTATGTTGATTGGTGGTTTCAAAGTTTGGTGAATTGCTGTGGTTTTCCTTTAAAGGACCTGGTTAGAATGTCTGAGGTGGAAGAGGTGACAACAGCTGAAAAGTAGCTACTATGTGAAAAGAGAACAAAACAACAAGAAGAGCTGAGACACACTTCAGTTCACTTTGCTCTTCTACACCTATGCCGTGAACAATTGGCAAGAAAAGAGGTACAATATTTTACGGCCAAGCAACTGTTACATGGATAAGAGTATGTGCTGGATTATATCTATAAAAAATGTGCTATAATGATATTATTGAAGCATTATCATTATGGATCTTCCACAAAGGATATTTTTTTCTTTAATAGAAATTTTCTTGAAATACCATGGGAACTGAATGACGCTGAGTAAGGATGAATTTTACAACTACACAAGAGGGATTTGTGATTTATCTTTAGATAAGTTTGGAGAACTGAAGAAACTATAGCAATACATGAACAAATTTCTACTTGATATCTAAAAAAATCACAAAGATGTCATGATATCTAATAAGGATAAAATATCAATGCAAATACATTTCAGCGTTAATCTGGAATTTGATTCTGCATTTTACTTAGCATTTAAAGCAATTAGCAACTAACAGATAAGATATACCTATTTCTTTAGGAGGCAAACAAATGTGGTAATTTATTTTCTCGGTTACTTTTAATAATAATTTAAAACCCTTACCACTGATATTATTAGCCAATTTTTTGTAGGGCAGATTAATGCAGAAAGAGGATGGTTTTTATTTGCCTATTTAAAATGACGATAAAAAGCAAGACTAAAACACCCAGCAATTGTATATATTCTCTAGGTGATTGATTCATTTACTGATTTCCTTCCTTTCTTCCTTCATTTTTTCCTTCCTTCTCTCCCTTCTTCCCTCTCTCTGAATGTAGAAATAAAAATTCAAAAACACAAAAGTTATTGACTTCAAGAAGTTCATCAGGGGAAACGGACTTGGCCCAGTGGTTAGGGCGTCCGTCTACAACATGAGAAGTCCACGGTTCAAACCCCGGGCCTCCCTGACCCATGTGGAGCTGGCCCATGCGCAGTGCTGATGCGTGCAAGGAGTGCCCTGCCACGCAGCGGTGTCCCCCGTGTAGAGGAGCCCCACGCGCAAGGAGTGCGCCCCGTAAGGAGAGCCGCCCAGCACGAAAGAAAGTGCAGCCTGCCCAGGAATGGCACCACACACACTTCCCGCGCCGCTGACGACAACAGAAGCGGACAAAGAAACAAGACGCAGCAAATAGACACAGAGAACAGACAACCGGGGGAGGGGGGGAATTAAATAACTAAATAAATCGTTAAAAAAAAAAAAAAAAGAAGTTCATCAGGGGAAGCAGATATAGCTCAAGTGGTTGAGCTCCTGCTTCCCATGTACAACGTCCCACGTGCAATCCCCGGTAAACTCCTAAAAACAAGCAACCAAACGAAAAAACCAGCTCTCACTGGGGAGCAGATGTAGCTCAGTGGTTGAGCGTCTGCTTTCCATGTACGAGGTACTAGGTTCAATCTTCAGTGCCTCCTAAAAAAAAAAATTGGTAGGAAAACAGCAACTAAAAACAATATAATGAGGATAAACATGAGCCGTTTTGGGCATGTGGAGGGACAACACCGCTGGTAAGAGCAGCGAGCAGGAAGGCCTTCTAAAAGAAGCTGACCTTTGAGCCCACAGTTTGAGAGGAAGTCTGAAAGGATGATTTGGGACTGAGGAGAGGGAGGCTATCCCAGACAGCTCAAGGGGTATGTGCAAAGGCACTGAGGTGTTAGGAAGGCCTGGAATTTTCAGTAAATGTTAAGGAGTTTGACCTTTATTTTGATGATGACAGAACTAATTAAGTGAGGCTGTGACATGATTAAATTTATATTTGAGGAAGATTACAGGGAGCAGTAGGAGGATGAAATAGGGGGAGTGGAATGAGAGTAAGGGCACAGAAATAAGAAAAGACATTTGAATAGCCTAGGTAAGAAATTACGAAGACCAGAAACAAGGAAGTGGTAGTAGAAGTGGAGAGAAAAGGTGGCTAACAGACACAAGGAAATAAAAGTAGTAAAACTCAGTGACTAACATGAGGTTGAAGGAGGAAAAGAGAAGAAGAAGGTCAAGACAATCCCCAGGTTTCTGGCTTGTCTGGCTGCAAAGGACATGTTATCAAATATTTATTGAACACAATACAAAATTTGTAGTGGAACTAGAAAGGAGGATTTGGCTTTAGAGGAATGTAAGAGCCAGATATTATGTGCAGAGTACCTAGTACAGTGCCTATCACTACACTAGGTTTTTAAAAATTGGTAATTGGTAGAGCTTGGTAGTTAACTGCAATGAAGAGCTAAGGGTGAGGAAAAAGCTGAGGATAAAAACCAGCTTTCAGCTCAAGCAAATGGAAGGATATGATGCCATTTGTTGAGGGCAGGAAGGGCAAGTAAACAGAAGATTTAGCACAGTTTGGAAGTGTTGCCTTTGAGGGGCTTGTGGAGCAACCTGGTACTTAGAGAAATGTGTGAAGATGATAAAGATTTGGGAAACATTAACGTAGTTGTAGTTAAAGCCATGACAGTGGACAAGATCACCAAGATAAACTGTGAGCAGAAGGAGCTGGAGAGCAGAATCCTAGGAGCACTAACATTTTGGGGAGAGGAAAGAAAGAAGGATAAATTCAGGAGTTTTAGAACCAACTAGCTGCTTGATATGCCAGAAACAGTTTTGTCTTTGAATCAACTTTTTGGAGAGATGCTTTGACTTCTAACAAAAAAAAAGATGATTAAGTCTTTTCTTTCTCAAAAGTAAATAAATATCCTTTGACCCTGCATTTCACAACCATGTTTAAAAAAAAAGTCATTCCTTCTTAAGTACTCCTGAATTTATCTTTCTTTCTTTCTTCTCCCCAGAATGGGATTTTTCTTATTTAAATGTATGAATTACAATTGCTTTCTTAGTGTGGAGCTCTATTCAGTTGATAATTTTCTTTTATCATTCTCTAACTGTCAAATGACATCAACACTCAATACATTTTCAGCTGCTTTTAGTAAAAATTTAATCTTTCTTTCAATAAAATGAATTTCTGATGCTGTACTTTAAGGTAACTATTTAACTGAAACACTAATTATTTTATTTGAATGGAAGATAAATATGTACATCAATTTAGCCATCAGATATAGTGTAGAGACACAGCTGAGTTCTGATCTAAGCCCACATCAATGCTGAATTCTGATTATCATAAGACTGGGGAGGAAAAGGGAAGTTTTAGAATGGGAGAACATATTTGGAAACCAGATACCTGATAAGGGTTTAATATCCAGAATACATAAAGAAATCTACAAAGCATCAACAAAAAGACAAATAATCCAATTAAAACTAGGCAGTGAAGCGGGTGTGGCTCAACTAATAGAGTGTCTATCTACCATAGAGGAGGTCCAGGGTTCAAACCCAGGGCCTCCTCACCCATGTGGTGAGCTGGCCCAGGCGCAGTGCTGATGCACGCAAGGAGTGCCACCCTGACCAAAAAAAACACAGCCTTCCCAGGAGTGGCGCCACACACATGGAGAGCTGTTGCAGCAAGATGACACAACAAAAAGAGACACAGATTCCTGGTGCCGCTGACATGAATGCAAGCAGACACAGAGGAACACACAGCAAATGGACACAGAGAGCAGACAATGGGGAGGCAGGGGGAGGGGAGAGAAAAAAAAACCAGGCAAGGGACTGAGCAGACATTTCTCCAAAGATATACAAATGACCAATAAGTACATGAAAAGATGTGTAACATCATTAGCCATTAGGGGAATGCAAATCAAAACCATAAGGAGATACTATTTCACACCCACTAGAATGAATGCTATCAGAAAAAAAAGGAAAATTTCAAGTATTGGCAAAGAAGAGGAGAAACAGGAACATTCACATATTGTTGGTAGGGATGTAAAACGGTGCAGCCATTGTGGAAAACAGTTTGGCAGCTCCTCAGAAAATTAAGTATAAAATTACCATATGGCCCAGCAATCCTACTTCTAAGTATATAGCCAAAAGATCTGAAAGCAGGAACTTGAACAGATATTTGCACACCAATGTTAACTGAGGGATTATTCACAATTGTCAAAAGGTTAAAGCAACCCAGGTATCCATCAACTGATGAACAGATAAACAAAATGTGATTATATATACACACACACAATGAAATATTATTCAGTTATAAAAAGGAATCAAGTTTTGATACATGCTGTAACATGGATGAACCTTGAAGACATCCTGTGGAATGCAATAAGCCAGACACGAAAGCATAAATATCATATGATCTCACTGATATGAAATAATTAGAAAATATAAATTCATATAGCTAGAAATAGAATACGGGTTACCAGGGGCCAGGGTATGGGTGGGAAATGGGGAGTTCATGCATTATTAGTACCGAGTTTTCGGTTTGGGGTGATGGAAATGTTTTGGTAATGGACAGTAGTGACAGTAGCACAATTTTGTGAACGTATCTAACACTACTGAAGTATATACTTGAAAGTGGCTAAAAGGATGAATTTTAGGTTGCATTTATGCTGCCAGAATAAAAATTTTTTAAAAAATCATAGAACTATACAACACAGTAAACCCTAAAGTAAACTGTATACTATAGTTAAAAATATAATTATAATAACATTATTTCATCAAAAAGGTACCAGTCTAATGCAAAATGTTACTAATAGGGAAAACTATATGTTGTGTGTATATGTGGGGGTGGGTGGGAATTCTGTATTTTCTGCATCATTCTTTTGTAAACCTACAACTATGCTAAATTAATATATATACATACATACATACATATATATATATATTATTGTTAGCTCCTTTTGAGCATCACTCAGTGCAAAACACTGTGGAGAATACCAGTATGTGTTAGACATAACTATCTTGGAAATACCCTGGTTGGAGGGGTCATAAGGAGGAGGAGACAGAGTGCACAGTGAACGTGGTAAAAGTCAGCTGAGCATGTAACAAACAGGCTAGGGTTCTAAATTGGGGTCTCCCCACCACATAAGTACAGATAATGTTAGACCAACCTAGCTGTGGGGACAGGAGAGTAGCTTTTATATTAAAAATTATGAGCATTCTTAGAACAATGAATGTAATTTTGCTTGTTCTATTTTAAGAAAGATATATTTAAGATGATTATATAACCTATGTCCACTTTTGAGAGTGAAAAAAAGGACACTATTAATAATTATGCTGGGACAACAGGAATACCAGGCAAACCAAGACATATTGCCACCCTTAACGTGAAGAACATAAGGGGAGACAGTCATTTCCAATTTCTCAAGTTTCCATGAAGGAGAAAGAATGGGAGAGACATTGCCAGTCCCTGAGTCCCCTTCCTTCCTTCCTGAAAGAAGACTGTCTTCTCTGACTAGGGAGTTTAGGAGAATGAACTCCATATGCTTGGCTCAGGGACTCTTGGCTCCTCTCTGTTTTGAACCTGCCAGCCTGCCTGCAGAGAGGGTGTGCTTCTGGTCTGTTCTCCATCATGCTTGCCTTGTGGGAGGGAAGAGGCCTGCAGTTGAAGAGCTAGGCTAGAGAATGAATGCTTAAATCTATTCACTTTGGGGAAAATATTAGCAGGCCCACACAGATGCAGAGCTCAAGCCAGGTTCCCTTATCAGCTGGGATTCTGACCTCATCTGTCTGTTTCCTGTGATGTATTTCTCGTTGGCCTCAAACTAGTGAACGAAGACTGTCTTATTGCCCCTTGCCAAACCTTATATAGATAAAAAAATATATCCAATAAAGGTGACCAAATAATCTGGAGAATGGAGTAGCTTCCAATCAGTGATTCAATCATCTTTAAAACATTTAGGTCTTCACTGAAGGCCTATACAGATGAATAAGCCAAAATCACTGCTCTTAAGGAGTAAGGAAAACTAGTCACAATGCAACATAATAAGTGTTACAGTAGAGATGTGCTGTGGCACTAGAGTACAGAGGAGAGAATACCTAATTCTGACCTGGAAGAGAATGAAAGAGGAGTCTATAAGGAATCATACTTTAGACCTGAGCTTAAAAGGATAAGTAGGCATGAGCCATTTCGTCATGGGCAACAAGGCTGGTTCCTGGTAGAAGAAATGAGCACAAGGCAAAAGCATGAGAAAATAAGTTATATTTAGAGAAATGAAAATACTTTGAAAAAGAAATACAGAGTATGATGTAATTAAAACAAATCTTCAATACTTCACCAAGGAGTCTGTTATTAATCTTCAATACCCTAAAGATTAATTTAGGGGTATCTGGCAACGTCTCCAATTTTTTTGATCATGTGGCTTTATTAGTAAAAACTTTGAACATGTACCTGCAAGATAGATATTTATTTGTAAATATGTACGTACTATTCTACTAATATGTATGAAATAGAGCATACACGAAAATAGAAATCCGAAAAGATGACGAAGACAAAATAAATATCACTATTTTACCACCATGTGGTTGAAAAAAGTTCATGAGTTATATGAAAAGTGTCAAACTCTGCCATTTTCTTACTGTTAGCTTGTGCGTACATTTGTGTTTTTCAGTTGTCAGTATCTGCAGAAATCTTTTTAAGACACATTTCCTTTTTACGTGAGTTGGTTTAGAAACTACATAAAATGCTCTATAAATCCACTTAAGTGGACATAAGTAAACTATAAATTTCACAGTATTTTGACAAAAGAGGAATGGTGTCATGCTCATTCTTTCCTTACCCTTCTGGGTAGTTTCCATGATAATCTGACCTGGGGAATGAGTAATTAGAATGCCACTGTCAGTCTGAATATAAAAGAGTTGTGAAGCTTAATTTCTTATTTTTTCAAATTATGAAAAATAAGTTCTGATATTTTTCTCCCTGTATGGCAAGATATAGTTTCAGAACCACCCTTTTGGAGACTATTGTCATAAAGGATATATTAGAAGGAGGTGAGTAACTGTAAGAAGAAAAGACCAAGAATTCAGGCATATGGAGAAAAGATACAAAATAAAAGAAAAAGCATGGATAGAGAGAGAACAGAGGGAAAGACAGCTGTGTGAAAAAGCAAATAGAGCTAATCACATTTAATGTAGTAACTTGGTGGTGGGCATATGGATGTTCACTGTAAAATTTTTTCCATTTTTCTAAATGTTTGAAAATTCTCATAAGAAGATAGTGGCAAAATGAGAAAAAAGAAAAAAGCAACAGAGCTTAGAAACGAGAGAAGGAATAGAGTAAGAAGAGAGGAACGGGCAAACATGATTCTAAGGATTTTGGCCCAAATGATTAGGAGGATGGTACTAAAACAGAAAGAAGAAAAGGGGTGGCTTTAAGAGATAAATGTGAAATTTAGTTTTAAATGTTTATTTTAAGTGCTAGGAGGAAACGCCCAAATGCAGTAGGAAACACAGAAATAGAATCCAGAACAGAGGACAATACTGGAGATTTAGATATGGGGGCCAGATGCAGTAAAATGATAGCTAAAGCTATGGAAAAAACATACATGTACAAGGGAAAACAGGAAGAGGCAGAGAACCTAATCCAAACAATAAGAGGGCAGGAAAAGAAAGAGACTAGTAAGAGACATGCTTGAGAAAACTAATAACATATTCACAATCTTTAAGAAAGTCAGATTCTGTAGAATTATATATTCTGGTTTGCCTTCACCGTGGCTGATTTCACCGTAAGAAGGAACTTGGGGTTGAAACCCCTATCGACAAGGGAGGTATAGTATTAAAAATATTTTAAAAATCATTTCTTGAGGTACATACAATAAAATGCACAGAACTTAAGTGCTCATTTCAATGAGTTTTGGTAATTGGATATACCTCCATGAGCTCCACCACAGACAAAATGAAGAATATATCCATCCATACAGAGAATTATCCTGTGATCCTTTTCCATTAGCTCCCGTGCCTTCTCATACACCCTCCCATCCCCAACTCATTTTCTGAGTTTCTGTCACCACAGATGAATTCTGCCTGTTGTCAGGCTTTAACTAGTGGAAAAATAAAGTACATATTCTTTAACGTCTCGCTTCTTTTACTCGGCCGTTTTCTGACATCCATCCATGTTGTGTGTTATCAGCAGTTTTTTCCTTTGTATTCTGAGCAGACAGTCATTGCAAGACTATGTTTATCCATTCTCTTGTTGATGGATATTTGGGCTGTTTTCAGGTTTGAGCTTTATGAATTAGGTTTTCCTTGTACAATCTTTTGGGAGACACTGTTTTCATTTCTCTTGAGACAATACCTCAAAGGAGACTTAGAAAATTTTCCAAAATATTAATATAATTTTACATCCCATTAACAATAAATAAAAGTTCCAGTTGCACTACAATTTCATCAGACTTTGGTGTTGACAGTGTATTTGATTTTAGCCCCTCTGTGGGTGTGAATGGTATGTCACTGTAGTGAGTCATCTCTCTGACCACAAATGATGAGAAGCACCTTTTCATGCTTTTATTGGCTATTCTTTTATCTGTTTTTGTAGAGTATCTTTTCAAGTCCTTTTTTTTTTTCTTTAGGATTTAAAAAAAAAAATTTCTCTCCCCTTCCCCCACCCCCCGTTGCCTGCTCTCTGTGGTCATTTGCTATGTGTCCTTCTTTGTTCACTTGCATTCTTGTCAGCGGCATGGGGAATCTGTGTCTCTTTTTGTTGCATTATCTTGCTGCATCAGCTCTCCATGTGTGCGCGCCACTCCTGGGCAGGCTGCACTTTTTTTGCGTGGGGCGGCTCTCCTTATGGGGCACAATCCTTGTGCATGGGGCTCCCCTAAGCAGGAGACACCCCTGCATGGCACAGCACTCCTTGCATGCATCTGCACTGCAAGTGCTCACCGCACGGGTCAGGAGGCCTTGGGTTTGAACCCTGGACCTCCCATGTGGTAGGTAGACGCTCTATCAGTCGAGCCAAATCCACTTCCCTCTGTTCAAGTCCTTTGACCATTTTTGCAAAACAACTTTATTGAGCTATAAATTATATACCATAAAATTCAACTCTTTCAAGTGTATGATTTAATGATTTTTAGTAATTTACTGAGTTGTGCAACCATCACTGTAATAAAGTTTTAGAACATTTCTATTATCCAAATAAGACCCCCAGTGCTGTTGACAATCTCTGTTTCTACACTAATTTATTTTCTGTCTTGACAGATTTGCTGATTTTGGACATTTCATTTAAATGGGTTCAAATGACATCTAGTCTTTTGAGTGTGGCTTCTTTCATTTACCAAAATGTTTCTGAGGTTCAACCGTATTATTGTATGTATGAACATTTCATTTCTTTTAATTCCTGAATAATATTCCATTGTATGGTTATACCACATTTTAATTATTCATTCATTGGTTGATGCACATTTGGGTTGTTTCTCCTTTGGGCTATTCTGAACAGCGCTGCTATGAATACTTGTGTGCAAGTCTTTGTGTGAACCTATGTTCTTGGGAAGATACCTAGGAGTGGAATTGCTATGTCATATGGTAAATGTACATTTAATTTTTTAAGAATCTGCCAAACTGTAGATACTGAAAAATGATTCTAAATTTCATACAGAAAGGCAAAAAACTCCAGAATAGCCAACATAATACTGAAGAAGAGCAAAATCAGAGGACTGATACTGTTCAACTTCAAGATACTATAAAGCCAAAAGAATCAAGACAGTGTAGTATTGTGAAAGAACACACAAATAGATCAGTGGAACAGACTGGAGAGCCAAAAAATAGACCCAAACAAATACAGCCAACTGATCTTTATTCATCTTTTTTAGAAAAATAAAAGCTGATTTTCAATTATCAACAGCCATTCTTTAAATATGAACATGCATATGTAATATTTTATGCACATGTAAGTTTTTAACGTTAGTTAATTATGGTCAAACACACAACACACATCCTTACAAAATAAGTCGAAATACAAACTTAGAGCTTTAAACAGAAGTCTTACTAATTAAAAAAAAATTTGTGTTGGGTACCATTTGGTACAACACAGCTAAACATTTTCATTTTGGCTGCACATGAAAAAAGCGGCAGTAGAAAATAGTGAGGGTTTTAAAATAGCAGAACAGGCAGTTTTGCCATGCAGGAGAAGCAATATTAAATATCAGTTTTCAAAAGAAAATCCACATTTAAAAATATATAGTTCAAGTCACAGAATTTTTTTCAGTAGAGACTCCAATGCAATACATAATTAGCTGCTTTAGATGGCCTCGTTGAAAGGACAATATCCCTTCAGAGTATAACTATATGATTTGGCACAGAAAAGAAGTCTTAAGAACAAAAAGAACATAATTAAAAAAGAGGTGGAAGAAAGGAAAGAAATAAAAAGCAAGAATAAAAGAGATCATAATTGCAATCACTACAAACTGTGCATTCTCAGTCATTGCAGAATACTATCTTCTTTCTACAGCAGGTTCTTATTCCAGAACTCTTACTGCAGCACGTGTTTAATTTGCTTGGAGGGAGTCTCATCATTCACATGTTGTGTGTGTGCCTGAGAGCATTCAGAAGACCTCAGGAGGCTGGTCCTGAAGAACTCTGATACAACCTTTCAGGTCAATTTTTGAAGTTTTAGCAAATGCTCCCCCTGGATAGTCGTGGTCATAGAGGCTGATGACACCATTGTGACCCGAAGGCGGGACACCGTCTCCTCACTTGTAAATCTGCTTCTGTGTTGTGGCATCTCGAGCACGACTCTGCACACACTAGCCAGGGGCTCAAAAATCTGTGGTACTTTCCACTGGTAAATTTTTATTCTTTGACATAAATGTTGTTGTGGCATCACTTAAGGTTTTCAGTATTGTGGTTGCCTTGTATAAAACAAAGATATTTGCTTTGCCAGTTCATTATTTACTTCATCTTCTCCTTCTGCTGGAACATTATTAGTCCTCATACGACTCCATGCTCTTCTATAGTAGCTGGAATCATTCTGTCTGGCAGGGTTTGTCATCTTGAGTTCATCAAACTGGAGTGTGAAGTGAAGAATTTCTGCAAATTGTTTAGCAAGAGCCTGCTCTCGCTCTAGGTGCTGAGGGTAGAATATGGAGTAGGTGTCACGTCTCCCAGAAGACCTCTCAACGCTGCTTCTAACCTCTGAGAAAATTCATAAAAGTCCTTTAATTTGCTTACTAGTGGAACAGCCGCACCTGTGCCTCCTCTTGCAACTTCTCATCTGCAGGATGCTGAATTGCTTCTGATATTTCATGCAGCTCCTCTACATGAGAGCAAGTCCTCCAAGATGCCTTCTGGTCTTTTAATACTACATTCACCTGATTATAAATTTCCTTCTCAGAGTCTATAGGCTGGGCATCCTCGGCCAATAAAGCCAGTAAAGCCTGCTGAAGCACACACAGTGAGAAGAGAGGGCTGTACCCTTTTCACATTCCTACCAGCAAGGCATCAGTGATCCAATTTCTCCACATCCTTACCAGCTTTTGGTGATGTGTAGCCATTCTGATAGGTGTGTGATGTAATTTGCATTTCTCTAATGGCTAACCATATTAGTCAACAAGCTTTCATGTGCTTATCCGCAATCTGTTTATTCTCCTCAGTGAAATATTTCTTCTGGTCATTTGCGCAATTTTGGGATTTTTGACTGTTGAGTTTGGAGAGTTCTTTATATATTTGAGGTACTAGTCCTTTGTCAGATATGTGGTTTGCAAATATTTTCTGTTACTCTGTAGTTTGTCTTTTCATTTCTCTTAACAGGGTCTTTTGCAGAGCAAATGCTTTTAATTTTGATGAAGTCCAATTTATCAATTTTTCCCTTCACTGGTCTGTGCTTTTGGTGTCAAGTCTAAAAACTCTTTGCCTAGCTCTAAATCCTGAAGATTTTATCCTATGTTTTTTACTAAAAGTCTTATTTTTACATTTTCATTTATTTTTTATTTTTTTAAAAGATTTATTTATTTATTTATTTAATTCCCCTCCCCTCCCCCGGTTGTTTGTTTTCTGTGTCTTTTTGCTGCGTCTTGTTTCTTTGTCCGCTTTTGCTGTCGTCAGCGGCATGGGAAGTGTGGGCGGCGCCATTCCTCGGCAAGCTGCTCCCTCCTTCGCGCTGGGCGGCTCTCCTTACGGGTGCACTCCTTGCACGTGGGGCTCCCCTACACGGGGGACACCCCTGCGTGGCAGGGCACTCCTTGTGCGCATCAGCACTGCGCATGGGTCAGCTCCACACGGGTCAAGGAGGCCCGGGGCTTGAACCGCGGACCTCCCATGTGGTAGACGGACGCCCTAACCACTGGGCCAAAGTCCATTTCCTTACATTTTATTTTTAGATCCATGATCCATTTTGAGTCCATTTTTATATGAGATGTGAGATTTAAGTCAATGCTCACTGTTTAGCTTCGAGACCAGGGCCAGAAGCAGCTCTTTAGGGACCTCTCTGAGCGTCTAGGCAGTGAGTCCCCAAAAGAGAGGGCTCCCTGTGAGGATTTAACTGAACAGCTCAAGAGGGTGTGGTGGGACATGGATCCATTCAGCCATCTCAGTGGAAGTCAGGACTGGAAATGCAGTTATCCAGGAAGGATCTGTGGAAAGCTCTTTTGTCTGCTGGTTTGGACCCTGCACTGCATGCAAAGCCAGCAGGGTTTTTGAAAAACTTCTATGAGCAGAACCACTGCCAGCCTGGATTGAAAGGGTCAGAGAAGGGAAGAAATGACTTCAATGGCAGAACCATGGAAACAAAGATCTAGTCTGGAAAAAACCTCAGGCCAAAAAGGCAGATCTGCCCCTTGAGCCAAGAGGGAGCTGGCCACCTGCCTCAGCACATGGAGGGGGCAGGCTTTGCACCCCTTTGTTAAGGAAAAGTATTGCTACCCCAAAGCTTGGAGGTGGTGGGGTCTATACCCCAGTGTTTGGGGAGAGCATGGATACTGCACAAATGCTTGGAAGGGGTAAGGCTGCCACTCAAGCAGGTCTGGAGGACAAAGAATCAAACCACAGCGGACTCTGACCTTGAGATCTAATGGAGTCCGCCTTGCCAGGTTTAGACTTGTTGGGACTCGTGCTCCCTATTTTCTCTCCAGTCTCTCCTTTCTGGAATGGAATGTTTATCCTATGCCTGTCCCTCCTTTGTATACTGGAAGCAGATAACTTATTTGCTAGTTTTCACAGGTCCATCGGAATTTTGTTATAGGACAGGCCACACCCATAATTGATTTTGAGGAGACTTTGTTCTTAGCATTGTACTGAAATGATTTAAGGGTTTGGGGATGCTATGATGGAATTCATGTATTTAGCATGTGGGAAGAACATGTCCATTGGGGATCTAGAGGGCAGACTCCTGGGGACTGAATCAGGTCCCCCAAAAGGCATGTTCAGGTCTTAAACCCTGGTCATGTGGCTGTGAACCCATTTGTAAGTTGGACCGTCGAATATGTTATTAGTTAAGCTGCTCAAACTGAATGAAGGCAGGCCTTAACCCATATGACTTAAGTTCTTAGAAGCAAAGGAAACTGAACACACAAAGAAGCCATGGGGAATAGCCAGAAGCTGAAGTCAACAGAACACGTGAGAGAGAGAAGATGCCACCATGTGCACTGCCATGTGATGGAAAAGCCACAGACCAAGGATTGCCAGCAGCCAGCACCAGAATTCCAGTCTTTGGGGAGAAAGCACTGCCTTACTGATGCCTTGATTTTGGACTTACAGCCTCAAAACCAGAGCCAATAATTACCATTGCTTAAGCCAACTCATTTTATGGTATTGTTTTGGCAGCCTGGAAACTAGAACAGTCATGTTGTATAATGGTTTTCATATATTGTTGAGTTGCACTTGCTAATATTTTGTTAAGGATTTTTGCATCTGTATTCATGAAGAATATTGGTCTGTAGTTTTCTTTTTTGTTCTGTCTTTGTCTGATTTTGGTGTCAGGGTAATACTACCTTCACAAAATGAATTGGAAAATGAAGAGAAAAAATTCAGAACAAATAGAAAACAAATAGACAACCACATGCAAAAAAATAAATCTTATACCTTCCACAAAAATTAATTCAAAATGGATCAAAGATAAAATGCAAAACTATAAAACTTTAACTTGATTAAAATGTAAAACTTCTGCCCAATAAGAGATACTTTCAAGAGAATGCAAAGACCAGCTACAGACTGGAAGGAGCATAAAGGACTTGTGTCCAAAATATAAAATAACTCTTAAAATTCAACAATAAGAAAACAAACAACACAATTAAAAATGGGTAAAATACCTAAACAGATACCTCACACAAGATATACAGATGGCAAATAAACATTTATGAAAATTAGCTTTCATATGACATCATATGCCACTAGGGAATTGCAAATTTAAACAACAATGGCATACCACTACATAACTATTAGAATGGCTGAAATTTAAAAACCAAAACCAAATGTTGGCAAAGATGTGAAAAAGAAACTCTCATTCACTATTGGTGGGATTGCAAAATGGTATAGCCACTTTGACATTTCCTTGCAAAGCTAAACATAGTCTTACCATATGAACCAGCAATCTGCTCCTAGGTATTTACCCAAATGAGCTGAAAACTATGTCCACACAAAAACCTACACATGAATGTTAATAGCAGCTTTATTTGTAATTGCCCAAAATTGGAATCAATCAAGATGAACTACAATAAGTACAGATAAACGAACTTGTGGTACATCCATACAGTGGATTATTCAGTGATTTTAAAAATGAGCTATTAAACCATGAAAAGACATAGAGAAACCATAAATGCATATTAGTTAGTGAAAGAAGCCAGTCTATAAAAGTTACATACTATATGATTCCAACGATATGACATTCTGGAAAAGGCAAAACTAGAGAGAGAGTAAAAAGATCAGTGGTTGCCAGGGGCTTGGAGGAGAGAGGAAGGGATGAATAGGCGACACGGGGAACTTTCAGGGCAGCCAAACTATTCTTTATGATACTTTGCTGGTGATACATTACATGATGCAATTATCAAAACCCAGAGAACTATAGGACACAGAATAAGCTCTAATGCAAACTATGGAGTTTAGTTAGTAATAATGTAGCAACATTGGTTCATCAATTACAACAAATATACCACATGATTCCAAGATGTTAATAATAGGAGAAACTGTGAAGGAGGAAGAAGCGCTATATAGGAACTCTCTGTAGTATCTGCTCAAGTTTCTTCAAAGTTAATATTGCTCTAAAAAAGACATTATTAAACTTTTAAAAATTCCATTTTCCTATTGCTTGTTAGAAAAATTCTTAATATTATAATCATGCTGGTTATACACACATACACACACACAGAAATTCTGCTTATTTTTTTTAAAGAAGTTGTAGGTTTACAGAAAAGTCATGCAGAAAACACTGAGTTCCCATACACCTCATCTTACATGCAGTGTTCCCTATTAATAAGTTTGCATTAGTGTTACCTTTGTTACAAAGGATGAAATGATATTAACATAACTATGCCATTAACAATAGTCCATTGTTTACATCAGGGTTCACTGTTTGTGTTGTATATTCCCATTATTTTACAATTTTTATTCTAGCAACATATACTCAACCTAAAATTTCCCTTTTTAACCACATTCACATATATAATTCAGTGTTGTTAATTACATTCACAGTGTTGTGCTACCATCACCAGCCTCTATTACTAAAACTTTTCCATCACCCCAGAAAATGTGTACCAATTAAGTGTTAGTGCCCTATTCCATACTCTCACCCCAGCTCCTGGTAACCTGTATTCTAGTTTCTGACTATGAATTTGCATATTTTAATTATTTTATATCGGTGAGTTCATACAAGACTTATGCTTTTGTGATTTGCTTATTGTACTCAACAAGATATCTTCAAGGTTCATCATGTTGTTGCAGGTATCGTAACTTCATTACTTTTTACAGCTGAATAATATTTCACTGCATGTATATATAACACATTTTGCTTTTATCTGTTGATGGACACTTGGGTTGCTTTCACTTTTTGGCAATGGTGAATAATGCCACAATGAACACTGGTGTACACATATCTGTTCAAGTCTCTTTCAGTTCTTTTGGGTATATATATACATATATACACACACACACACCTAGACGTGGGATTGCTGGGTCATATGGTAATTCCATATGTAACTTTCTGAGGACCTGCCAAACCATTTCCACAGCAGAGCTGCCCCACTTTACATTCCCACCAACAATGAATGAGTGTTCTATTTCTTCACATCCTTGCCAACACTTATTTTCCATTTTTTAAAAATAGTAATCATTCTAGTGAGTATGACATAGTATCTCATTGTGGTTTTCATTTGCATTTCCCTAGTGGCTAAGGATGTTGCCCATCTTTTCATGTGCTTATAGGCCATTTGCATATCTTTGGGAAAATACCCATTCAAATCTTATGCCTATTTTTTAATTGGGCTGTCTTAATCCTGCTTAACTTTTATTAATAGATTGGAATTTATTACAAGAAGGAGCACATTGAACCTCATCCATTCTAAACAACTCTTTTTTTTTTTTAACCAAAGTAAATAGTTTTTGACTGGTGATAAAAAACACATGCAGATTTTATTCACCTATATCTCAGGTTCAAGAAGGCATAACAGTTTGGGTTGGGATAAATTCTATACTTATTTGCCAGACTATAATATAAGATAGAACTTCTATAAGACAGACAAGCTTATTAACTGATGATCCTTAAAGAAAGAATTTTTCCACTAAGTAAAAACTTTGCATGTCACGTATAGTAGAGACTTTTATTTGATTTCAGCTATGGCTCTAAATTGTTAAAGGATTGATTATAGATAGTAGCATATCTATCCTAATGTATACCAAATTAAATATCTTTTTGAAGGTTCAAAAGGCCTAATGAGCTATGCTGTGATTGAGAATGTGCCTAATTTATTAAAATATTTATTTAGAATTTTAAAAGTTTGTCTTTAGAACATATGTCAAAGAATGGGCATATTTATTTTATATAGGACGACTTTTTAAAAAAATCAAATTTAATTGTATAATCCCTCTGGCAGTTTGTATTATTTATCAATTCCAGAAGGAGGTATAGATTATGCTTGTAAACTGGTCCGTTCCTCCGGGTATGATACCATTTGATCGGTTTAAGTTCAAAGGTTTTAAGTTTACTCAATCAATTCAGGGCTGTTGATTGACTATATGTCGGTAGGACGTGGCTTAGGGTTGCGTCCCCACCCCTTGGGCTATAAGGAAGGTATAAAAGGGCCCTGAATCTCTACCTCCATCTTCACAGTCTTCGGGGGCTTTGGCTTTCTTACAAAGACGAGGATCCAACCAGGTGGTTGTCTTGGTATTATGGCTGTAGAATAAAGATCTCAATTAGAAACAGTAAAATAAAGAGGGAGAAAAGTATTTCAAAAGCAAAGATTAAAAATGACTAGAAGGTATACATGTTTGAATAGTTATCTTCTACAGGCTCAATTTGTATTCCTCAGATTCAATAATCCTATTGTTCTCAGTTCTGTTACTTCAAAACTGTTATAAAGGCAAGGTAAAACTAGAGCACTAATTTGAGAATGAAGGCTCTAAAGAAGGGATAAAATGCCAAGTACAGAATACACTTATTTAGGCAGTCAAAACGTTTCAAAGGGTAGGCACACAACCTCACACTGTGCACTATCTAGCTGTGAAAGCTGCACTAAAAATCTTCTTTGTTTGCTTGCTGGATTCCTTCCTCTCTCCTTTCAAAAAATACTATACTTATGATGTGTGGGCACTGTGCTGAAGGCTGGGGATAGAGAGACGAAAAATTAGAGCCCTGTTCTCACCGAACACTATTTTGAAGAAATCTCTTCAAAATAGAATAAAACAAAAGTTTTAAAAGTAGCTGTTTATGCCACATGCAAGTAAAAAGGATGGGTATAATTAAGAGTAACTACAAAACTAAGGTTTCATCAGCATGCATCATATACTTACCAGAAAAAAAAAAAGTAGAACAAAGAGAATTAGATATCCTCTACCCCTTTTTAAATGAAGTAAGCCAAAGATGCTTTCAGAGAGCAATGTCTGTTTAATTAACTATAGGTCATAGTCAAAGTCAACTAACCTCAAACCGGGTTATCATGCAAAAGATACTAATTTTAAAACAAAACTGTCACATCATTGACTAGACAGTGTTAGGTTAAAATATAAGCCTATTAAAGAAAACAACATGGAAAAAAATACATAGGAAGGCAAAAATATATAGTTATTATCAAAATACTGTAAGACTAACAATGTGAACAAATTAAATTTCCTTGTTGCTTTCAAAGGAGAAGAACTCACTAATCTCTACCTTGACTGCTCTAGGTAACGAAGCTAATGGCTTCAGAGAACTAAACATATCTTCTTTCTTTTTTTAGCCCCTGAGTTACTTATAGAGCTTTGCAGTCACTTCTTACACACTGTCAGGTATGATACTAGTTGATAGACTATGGTTTAAATACATTTTTGTATGCTGACTAGTGGTTAATCATTGTAGGAGAATTTGGGATTGTTTCCAGAAAGTCTGCATTACCCATACTGTTAAGAAATACGTTCTCTCCATTATATCAATTTTAGCAAAATGAAAAGGATAAGAACTCCAAAGATGCCCAGGAGCAGGCAGATTGTTAGGGGAAAAAAAAATCATGGAAGTATCTTGCCGAACCAAACTCAAAATTCCTATGTGAAAAAAAATTAATTTAATGACCCAAAATTTTATTCCTGAATCTCACAAGATGTGGGCAATACCCTAAGTTTTATTCAACATTTCCCTAGGTAAAGAAATTTGTAGGGGCTATACCCAAAACATGATAGCTAAAGATTACTATTAATATTCTATTAATATTCTATTATTCTATTCTTAATATTAATATTCTATTCTTAAAATCACATTTTTTTTTAAAGACTTATCTATTTCTCTCCCCCCCACCCACCCAGTTGTCTGCTCTCTGTGTCTGTTTGTATTCTTAACAGTGGCACTGGGAAACTGTGGCTATTTTTTGTTGCATCATCTTACTGCATCAGCCCTCCGTGTATGTGGCACCACTCCTGGGCAGGCTGCACTTTTTTCGCACGGGGAAGCTCTCCTTTTATGGGGCACATTCCTTGCACATGGGGCTTCCCTATGCAGGGGACACCCCTGTGTGGCAGGGCACTCCTTGTGTGTGTCAGCACTGCGCGGGGGCCAGCTCACCACGCAGGTCAGGAGGCCCTGAGTTTGAACCCTGGACCTCCCTTGTGGTAAGTGGATGCTCTATCCGTTGAGCCAAATCTGCTTCCCAAAATCGCATGTTTTAAGAGCCACAGAAACAAGATCAAACATGTCAGCTACAGCAAAGACAAAAGCTTTATCTAGCAAAGCAATTAATATTCAACTCTAAGGACAGCTCTTTTATAAATCCTTTTTTGCTGTATAATTGACTAACTTTTCCTTTATGCAGGGTAAACTGTTGTCAAATTCAGTGACAATTCTGAAGTATTCTTTCTAAAGGTATTCTAGTCACTACTAGTGACTCTACATCTTACTTGGGGGATCAGTTCTAAAATCTGCATGAAAGTCAAAAGTCTATCAAAATCACCCTTGAAAAACTCCTCCAATTGTGCACAGAGAAGAATATACCTGGTTTTGTTTGTTTTGTATGGTCTGGGCATTATTTTGTATGGTCTGGACATTTATATTGTCCTCAATAATGTACCTACCATATGTGGTAAAAAGAATTTCAAACCTGAAAAATCTATGTCTTTTAAACACTAGAATCCCACTTGGAGCAGCAAGATGCTCACTCTGAGAAACTTGTGGAATTAGGACCAACTGAGGGGACAGATTCAAGTACTTCATTCCTAACTCATTTCTGAGTCCATGTTCTTTGAATATAGTGCCCAATCCTATTTTCATAGTTATTTAATTGTTATATTCTGTAAAGTTATTATATTAATAGTCTACCTCTGAGAAAATGCTTCTAAGATGACAATAACAGCTGCAGAAGAATATACAAATTCTTCTTAATGAAACTTCCAATAAATTATTTATATACTGTTATTCTCTGGGGCAAACAACTTACAAATTTAGGTTGATCTAATACATGTGGTATTCAACATCTTTATAAATACTATATTAAATATGCTTTTCCATAAAAATAATTTTGTGTGAGAAAACATATATTGTACTAATTACTCTAAGGATCAATACTATTCCTCCTGTATTACTTAACTCTATTGACTGAATATATCAAACAAAAATTTTAGGACTGAAAATACTTTGTTCAGATAATAAAGAGGCCTCTCCCAAACAATGGTAATCTTGAACATGTTCATTAAACTGGACAATCTACAAAAAGTGAAAGAAAAAAAAAAAAAGGCAAAGCAGAACACCCTTTATTCCTTACATTTTTCATTAAAGTCACAAACCTATTTTTAATCTTTCTGCTTTTCTAAAATCAGAGGTCAAATACACTATTCCTTCATCCGAGTCAAATAATAATGACATGTCATGCAAGGAAATAGATTAATAATCAACTGTAATTTGTATGAAAAAAATAATTTTTAAAAAGTAAAAGAAATGGAAGCCATGTAAAACAGGCATATTTCCAAAATGAAATGAACAGCAACAACAACAACACAGACAAACCTCCTGGTGTCAGGGAACATTAGAAGAGATACAGGCATGTGCTTACTCGATGAAGTAGATCATCCCCGTGTCGGTGTAGGCCATCTCCCAGTTTGGGGGCAGTGGTTCCAGATTCTCATCTCTCATCATGTAATTTCTGAAGTCCATGGAGCTATTGGTTTGGCTGTAACTCGGGACAGTCTTCATCCAGTCAGATGATTCAGAATGCCTCTCTCTGTTTTCTGTTATTATTTAAAACAGAACAGCATGAAAAGCAGATAAAGTTACTCTCTTCTCCAAACAGCCCTCTTGCCTTTCTTTCAAGCAAAGTGACTGAATAGTTATTGCAAATTTGCTTGTCTATTATGTCCATATTCTGCTATAATTTTTGAAATACAGTATAAACACAATGAATTTTCTTTATTTGTTACAATGCATTATCCATGGATAACACCTCTGATGGAAGCCTGGGAAAGAAGGAAAAAAAGGCTCTAGAATCAATTCACTATACAAATCTAACAAAATCAGCTATAGCAGCACTTATGCAGTCCTTTTTATGTGCCAGGCTCTATTTTAAGCATTTTACATATATTACCTCATCCTCACCAATATTCCATGAGTATAAATTATCATTATCCCCATTTCATGGATGAGGAAAAAAGGAACAGAAGGGTTAAGTTAACTTATCCAAGGTTACACAGCTAGTAAACACAAAGCCAGAATTCTAATCTAAGTGGTCTGGTATACTAGACTTGAACATATATACAGGCTTTTAAAGAATACTAATAAAAAATTTATATACTCAGAAAGGAATGCTAAGGGGCATGGGTTCTTTCTTTTTAGAGTAATGAAATTGTTCTAAAATTTTTGAGATGATGAATTTACAACATTGTGATTATACTAAAAGCCATTGATTATATACTTTGGATAGATCATAACGGTATGTGAATATATCTCAATAAAACTGCTTAATAAACAAATACATAATTGTGCAAGAATAGCCAGAAATAGCAGCTATGTACCACAGGGGAAATACAGAGGCACTGAGAAGTGACGAATTTTCTTTGTCTGTTTTTTGTTTATTACTATTATTGAAATAATGAAAACGCTCTGATGATTGACATGATGAATGCACAGCTATGTGATTATACTAAATACCACTGATTGTACACTTTGGATGAATTGTATGTTTTATTAATATGTATCAATAAGATTGATTTGTTTTAAAAAAATACATTCAATAAACTTCCTGTTGTTAAATATAACTCTGTTTGATGGTGTTAAAGTCCTTTCAGAGTCCCAAAGCCCATAATGTAGGAAAGAAGAGTAAAATACAGTTACTGTATATGAATTCACAATCTGGGCACTTAAAACTTGTTTCTAGAATCTAATCGATGCTACATTATATCATTATAACAACTCCAAACTACAAGTAATGCCTTGTAATCACAGAATCTTAGAAGAGGTGACTGATATCATTAGCTTTCATTCTCTGTAGTACTTCAACTCCAACCACTGTCTACACAACCAAGACTTAAAATCCATTAATACTGCTACTTACCTTCCCTGTTACCCTCCCTCATCTCCTAGCCATGTCATTACTTTGCTTACCCAACTGAAATTCCATGATCAACCATTTTAATCACTCCCTTGCAAGAACCCTTGATTCCCTAGCTCCAATCTCCTTCATCACACTTGTCTGCTTAGATCCTGTCCTTCACCTGTTCCCTACCAGAACCCATGCAGCTACACATCAACAATACTAACTGGTCTCACTTTAAATTCATGATCAATAATCTCAGGTGGACATTTAATGATTTCTGGCAATAGTAATACATTTCTTTAGTTCATTCTCACACTCTTCTGGATAAACTATTTCATACCTTCCTTTTCAAATCTACAACTACTACTTCCTTTTTTACTACATACTTTTTTTTTAAGCAGTTTTATTGAGATATATTCACATACCATATGGTCTATCCAAAGTGTATAATCAATAGCTTTTAGTATAATCACATTGTTGTACAATCATAACCACAAAAAATCTTAGAAGAATTTCATTACTCCAAATATAAAAACTCCACACCCCTTAGCAGTCACCTCCCAATCTCTCAATCCTTCCACAGCCCTACATAACCACTAAACTAATTTCATCTTTATATAAATTGATTCATATTTACAGTTTACAAATGGAATCAAATAATATACAGTACTTTGTTTCTGGTTTCTTTCACTTAGCATAATGTGGGTTTTTTTGGTCTGATATTAGCATCTTGTAACATTAAAATACATTTGTTCAGCTTCAAAGAAAAACAGGCTTACATATACAATATAACCCACATTCATAATTCACGTGAGGTTTTACTCTGCTATACAATTCCATGTCACATTTTTCGGCTTTCCCGCTAGTAATACACATGACCTTAAACTTTCCCTTTAAACCAGTCACACTGTCATGCCCATATAACGGCAGTACTAGTAACAAACATGTTGTGCTTTCACCTTTTCTATTCATTTCCAAAGATTAACACACCTTTTTACCAACTCTGCACAAGTTAACTTAGTTTTTTCCACTCTTTTTTTTTTCATTTCTCTCCCCTTCCCCCCCCCCCCCGCCCCAGTTGTCTGTTCTCTGTGTCTATCTGCTGCATGTTCTTTGTCTGCTTCTGTTTTTGTCAACGGCACAGCAATCTGTTTCTTTTTGTTGTTGTTGTGTCATCTTGTTGTGTCAGCTCTCCGTGTGTGTGGCACCATTCCTGGGGAGGCTGAACTTTCTTTCACGCTGGTCAGCTCTTCTTACGGGGCACACTTCTTGCGCGTGGGGCTCCCCTATGCAGGGACACCCTTGAGTGGGAGGGCACTCCTTGCGTGCATCAGCACTGTGCGTGGGCCAGCTGCACACGGGTCAAGGAGGCCAGGGGTTTGAACCATGGGCCTCCCATGTGGTAGACGGATGCCCTAACCACTGGGCCAAGTCCACTTCCCAGCTTTCCACTCTTGAACCTTATTCTATTTTCTGGTGATCCATATTCAAGTTATTAACTCCATAGATTATACAATATAATTAGTTCATAACAGCACAATAATACCATTTGTCCTTTTGTGTCTCGCATTGCTTCACTCAACATAATATCTTCCAGGTTCATCCACGTAATCATATGTTTCATGACTTCATTTCTTCTTATAGCTGCATAATATTCCATTGTGTGTAAACACTACAGTGTATTTATCCATTCATTGGTTGATAGAGACAACTGGATTGTTTCCATCTTTTGGCAATCGTGAATAAGGCTGCTATGAACATTGGTGTGCAGGCATCTGTATGTGTTACTGCTCTATAATTCTTCTGGGTATACTCCCTGGAGTGGTGTTGCTGGGTCACAGGGCAAATCTATATCCAACTTCTTTAGGAACTACACAACAGTCCTCCACCATTTGCAGAATGGCATTCTACATTCCCACTGACAGTGTATATGTGTTCCTATCTCTCCACATTCTCTCCAAACTTGTAGGTTTCCAAACTTTTAATAGTGGCCATTCTAATAGGTGTGAAATGACATCTCATTGTCGCTTTGAAGTGTATTTCCCTAAATCGATGGTGATGTTGAACATTTTTTCATGTGTTTTTTTTTTTTTTTGCCATTTGTATTTCTTCTTTGGATACATGTCTATTCAAGACTTTTGCCCATTTTTTAATTGGGTCATTTGTTTATTGCTGTGTTGCAGCATCTCTTTAAATATCACAGATATTAAACCCTTATCAGATATGTGATTTCCAAATATTTTCTCCCATTGAGTCGGAAACTTTTCACCTTTTGACAAAGTCCTTTGAGATGCAAAAGTGTTTAATTTTGAGGACATCTCATTTATCTATTTTTTCTTTTGCTTATACTTGGGGTGTAAGGTCCAAGAAACCAACACCTACCACAAGATCTTTAAGACATTCTCTACATTTTCTCCCAGGAGTTTTATGATTATCGCTTTTATATTTAGGTCCTAGATCGATTTTGAGTTGATTCTTGTATAGGGAGTGAGACAGGAGTCCTCTTCCATTCTTTTGGTTATGGATATCCAGTTCTCCTAGTACTATTTGCTGAAGAGGCTGTTTTGTCCTGATAACAGGGACTTGGTAGGGTTGTCAAAAACCAGTTAGCCATAGAAGTGAGAGTTTATTTCTGGACTCCTAATTCTATTTCACTGATTGCTGTGTCTATCTTTATGACAATACCATGCCATTTTGACTACTGTAACTTTGTAATAGGTTTCAAGATCAGGCAGTTAATTTCCTCCCACATAGCTCTTCTTTTTTAGAATGCTTTTGGCTATTCAGGTGCACTTTCCCTTCAAAATAAATTTGGTAATTGCCTTTTCTATTTCTGTAAAGTAGGCAGTTGGAATTTTGATTGGTATTGCACTGAATCTGTAAGTTAGTTTGGGTAGGACTGACATCTTCACGATATTTAGTCTTTCAATCCATGAACACAGAATATCTTTCCATTTGTTTAGGTCTTCTTTGATTTCTTTTAGTTTGATTGTTTTGTAGTTTTCTGAATACAGGTCCTACACTTCTTTGGTTAAATTGATTCCAAGGTATTTGAGGTTTTTTTGTTGCTATTGTAAATGGACTTTTTTCCATCATTTCCTTCCCAGATTGGTCAATACTAGCATACAGAAACATCACTGATTTTTGTATGTTTATTTTGTATCCTGCCACTTTGCTGAACTTGTTTATTAGCTCACGTAGCTTTGTCAGAGACATTTCAGAATTTTCTAAATATAGGATCAGGTAATCTGCAAATAGTGAGAGTTTTACTTCCTCTTATCCTATTTGGATGCCTTTAATTTTTTTTTTTCTTGTCTAATTGTTCTAGCTAGAATTTCTAGTACAATGTTGAATAACAACAGTGACAGTGGGCATTCTTTTCTTGTTCCCAATTTCAGAGGGAAAGCTTTCAACCTTTCCCCATTGAGTACAATGTAGGCTGTGGGTTTTTCATATATGCCCTTTATCATATTGAGGAATTTTCCTTATATTCCTACCTTATAAAGTGTTTTTTATCAAGGAAGAGTATTAGATTTTGTCAAATGCCTTTTCTGCATCAATCAAGTTGAACATTGTGAGTTTTTTACTTCAATTTGTTAATGTGGTGTATTACGTTAATTGATTTTCTTATGTTGAACCACCCTTGCATAACAGGAATAAATCCCACTTGGCCATGGTGTATAATTCTTTTAAATGCTGCTGGGTTCTTTTTGCAAGTATTTTTTAAAGAATTTTTTCACCTTTGTTCATTAGAGAGATAGGTGTAATTTTCATTCATGTAATATCTTTACCTGGCTTTGGTATTAGGGTGATGATGTTGGCTATATAAAATGTGTTGGGTAATTTTCCCTCCTCTTCCTTTTTTTGGAAGAATAAACAGGATTGGTGCTAATCTTTTTCAAAATGCTTGGTAGAATTCACCTCTGAGGCCATCTGGTCCTGGAATTTTCTATGTTGGGAGAATTTTTTTTAAACAAATTTTATTGATACATATATTAATAAAGCATAAATCCATCCAAAGTGTACAATCAGGGAAACGGACTTGGCCCAGTGGTTAGGGCGTCCGTCTACCACATGGGAGGTCCGTGGTTCAAACCCCGGGCCTCCTTAACCTGTGTGGAGCTGGCCCATGCGCAGTGCTGATGCGCGCAAGGAGTGCACCCCGTAAGGAGAGCTGCCCAGCGCGAAAGAAAGTGCAGCCTGCCCAGGAATGGCGCCGCCCACACTTCCCATGCCGCTGAACGACAACAGAAGCGGACAAAGAAACAAGACGCAGCAAATAGACACAGAGAACAGACAACCGGGGGATGGGGGGGAATTAAATAAATAAAAATAAATCTTTAAAAAAAAAATTAAATTAAATTAAATTAAAATCTTTAAAAAAACAAACAAAAACAAAGTGTACAATCAATGGTATTCGGTATAAACACATAGTTGTGTACTTATCACTTTAATCATTTTTAGAGCATTTCATTATTCCAATGATAATAATAATAAAAACAAAAATTCACCACCTCTCAGTCTATGCTTCCCCGGCCATCCATAGCTGCTATTCTGTTTCCTTCTCTCTAGTGTATTTGTATGTAGGTTTTGTAAAAACAGTCTTATTATGCAATATCACCCATACTTGTAATTTACATGAGTTTTCACTTCATTATGTTATACAGTTCCATGTTACTTTTTTTTAATGGTTTTCAGAACCATTGCTGGTGGGTTTTTTTCCTCTCCCCTTCCCCCCCACCCCGTTGTCTGCTCTCTGTGTCCATTCGCTATGTGTCCTTCTTTGTCTGCTTATATTCTTGTCAGTGGCACGGGAATCTGTGTTTCTTTTTGTTGCATCATCTTGCTGTGTCAACTCTCCGCATGTGCAGCCCCACTCCTGGGCAGGCCGGACTTTTTTTCGCACTGGGCGACTCTCCTTACAGGGCACACTCCCTGCACGTGGGGCTCCTCTATGTGGGGGACACCCCTGCGTGGCATGGCATTGCTTGCATGCATCAGCACTGTGCGTGGGCCAGCTCATCACATGGGTTAGGAGGCCCTGGGTTTGAACCCTGGACCTCCCATGTGGTAGGTGGACACTCTATCCACTGAGCCAAATCTGCTTCCCTCCATGTTACATTTTTTTTGTCTTTATTTTTTTAATATTACATTTAAAAAATACGAGGTACCCATATACCCCCCACCCGCCTCACCCCACTCCTCCCCCCATAACAACAATCTCCTCCATCATCATGAGACATTCATTGCATTTGGTGAATACACCTCTGAGCACCACTGCACCTCATGGTCAGTGGTCCACATCATAGTCCACACTCTCCCACATTCCACCCAGTGGGCCATGGGAGGACATACAATGTTTGGTAACTGTCCCTACAGCATCACCCAGGACAACTCCAAGTCCCAAAAATGCCTCCACATCTCATCTCTTCCTCCCATTCCCTACCCCCAGCAGCCACCATGGCCACTTTCTCCACACCAATGCCACATTTTCTTCGATTACTAATCACAATAGTTCATGAATAGATTATAAGTCACTCTAATCCGTACTCTATTCCTCCATCCTATGGACCTTGGAATGGTTGTGTCCATTTCACATCTGTAACAAGAGGGGGCTTAGATTCCACATGGATGCTGGATGCAATCCTCCTGCTTTCAGTTGCAGGCACTCTTGGCTCCATTCCTTCTAGTTATATACATGACTTTAGACTTTCCCTTTCAACCACTGTCATACCCATATAATAGCTCTGCTAGTTATAAGCACATCATGTGCTTTCAACATTTCTATTCATTTCCAAAGATTTATAACTTTTTTTTTTTAACCAATTCTGCACAGATTAACCCTCAGCTTTCCATTTTCTATCCTCATTCTATTTTCTGGTGACTTATATTCTAATTGTTAATTCCATGAGTTTACATAATATATGTCATTCATAATAGCGCAATCATTCAGTTATTTGTTCTTTTGTGTCTGGTTTGCTTCACTCAACATAAAGTCCTCCAGGTTCATCCATGTTGTTATATGCTTCAACGACTTCATTTCTTCCTACAGCTGCATAATATTCCATTTTATGTATATACCACAATTTGTTTGTCCATTCCTCATTTGATGGACTCCTGGGCTGTTTCCAACTTTTGGCAATGGTGAATTAGCGCTGCTGAAACATTGATGTACAGATGTCTATTCGTGTCACTGCTCTCAGTTCTGGGTATATACCTAGTAATGGTATTGTCAGGTCCCATGGCAAGTCTATATTCAACTTCCTTAGGAACAGCCAAATGGTCCTCCACTATGGCTGTACCATTCTATATTCTTGCCAACAGTAAATAAGTGTTCCTATCTCTCCACATCCTCTCTAACATTTACAGTTCCAAGTTTTTAAATACTGAAATGATATCTCATTTTAGAATTGATTTGCATTTCCCTAATCGCTAGTGATATTGAACATTTTTTATGTGTTTGGGTTTTTTTTGCCATTTGTATTTCTTCTTCAGACAATTGTCTTTTCAAGTCTTTTGTTCATTTTTAAATCGGGTTGTCTTTTTATTGTTGCAGAATCTCTTTATATCATGGATATTAAACCCTTACTAGATACATGATTTCCAAATACTTTCTCCCATTGTGTTGGCTGCCTTTTCACCCTTTTGATAAGGTCCTTTGTGGTGCAAAAGTGTTTAATTTTGAGGAAGTCCCATTTATGTACTTTTTCTTTTGTTCCTCATGCTTTGGGTGTAAGGTTTAAGAAATGAGCGCCTACCACAAGATCTTGAAGATGTTTTCCTACATTTTCTTCTAGGAGTTTTAAGGTTAATTTTATATTTAGGTCCTTGATCCACTTTGAGTTAATTTTTGTATAAGGTGGGAGACAGGGGTCCTGTTTCTTTCTTTTGGATATGGATATCCTGTTCTAGCACCATTTAGTAGACTGTTCTGGCTCAGCTGTGAGGGCTTCACAGCATTGTCAAAAATCACTTGATTGTAGATATGAGGGTCTGAGGTTTTTTTAAAAATTCATAATGTTTTATTTCTCCCTCCCCCCATTGCCTGCTCTCTGTGTCCATTCGCTGTGTGTTCTGTGTTTGCTTGCATTCTTGTCAGATAGCACTGGAAATCTGTGTCTCTTTTTGTTGCGTTACCTTGCTTTGTCAGTTCTCAGTGTGTGCGGTGCCATACCTGGGCAGGCTGCACTTTCTTTTGCACTGGGCAGCTCTCCTTTCGGGGTGCACTCCTTGCGCGGGGGGCTCCCCTACGCGGGGGGGCACCCCTGTGTGGCAGGGCACTCCTTGCACACATCAGCACTGTGCGTGGGTCAGCTCCACACAGGTCAAGGAGGCCCAGGGTTTGAACTGCGGACCTCACATGTGGTAGGCAGACGCCCTATCCACTGGGCCAAGTCTGCTTCCCTGTGAAGGACAATTTTGATGGATAAAGAATTCTTGGCTGGTAGTTTTTCTCTTTCAGTATCCTAATTGTATCTTATCACTGACTTCTCACCTCCATGGTTTCTGATAAAAAATCCACACTAAGTCTTTCTGGGTGTCCCTTGTATGTGATGGTTTGCTTTTCCCTTGCTGCTCTCAAAATTTTCTTTTTATTGTTGACATCTGACATTCTGAGTTGTCTTGGAGTAGGTCTATTAGGATTTATTCTGATTGGGGTATGTTATGCTTCTGGGACAGGTAACGTTATTTCTTGGGTGAGAGTTGGGAAATTTTCAGTCATTATTTCCTTTAATACTCTTTCTGCCCTTTCCCCTTCTCTTCTCCTTCTGGAACTCCTTTGAAACTTACGTTGTTGCATTTTGTGTTATCATTCAACTCCCTAAGCCCTGTCCAATTTTTTCCATTCTTTTCCACCTTTGTTTTTCTCTCTCTTCAATTTCAGCTATTCTAATCATCTGAGTCATTTACTATTTTTTCTATCATTTTGAGACTTCTGTTGTATGTCTCTAACATGATTTTAATCTCATATATTTTATCTTTTATTCCTATAAGCTGTTATTTTTCTATTCTTTTCAAATTCTTTTTGTTTGCCTAGTGTCTTCTTTATGTCCTTTATCTCTTAAGCCATATTACCTTTTTAACTCATTAATTTCTCAAAATCTATATGACTCTTGTTGATTAGTTGTCTCAAATTCTGCATCTCATCTGGGGCTTTGACATATTCCTTTGCTTGAGCCATTTCTTCCATTTTCTTAGTATGGTTTGTAATTTTTTGCCGCTGTCTAGACATCTGATTATGAGTTTACTCAGATGCAGTTTCTCTCACATCGGGATGTAATGGCAGGAGGCTGTGTTAACTGCTGTTCTTGGATTCTTGGTTCACCCTGTTCTGGGTCTTTAGGATTACTCCTGTTAGTTGCTCACATCTGGTCCCTGGACCCATAATGGGTTGCCGACCTCCTTCCAAGGGCCTTGGGGAAAGAGGCTGTAAGGCCCAAAAAGCCTCTCTTACATGTTTACTTTTTAAAAATTGTTGTTGGATTTTGTTTTTTGAGGTACCAGGGCCCAGGGAATGAACCCAGGACCTCATATGTGGAAGACAGTGCTCAGCCACTGAGCTGTATCAGCTTCCCTAAGTTGGGTTTTTTTTTTGTTTTGTTTGTTTTTTCAGGAGGTACTGGGAACCAAACCCGGGACCTCACATGTGGGAGTCAGGAGCTCAAATGCTTGAGTCACATCTGCTTCCACTTATTTAATTTTAATTTCCTCACATGCACTTCCTTGGTCAGCTGGCAGATGGCACTCCTCAGAAGCCCTCTAAGTTCAAAGCCTGATGGGAATGTGTTCTGCAAAATGGACCAGATCAATGTGATAGATGATCCTGCCTGATGGCTCAGAGCCTCATAATTCAAACTTTCTCAGAGGTTGTTCTCCAACCTTTGCTGGTAGCCCCTTCTCTTTTCACAGGTAGGAAATAATTCCACTCCCCTCTGTGTTCTCAACGACCAGTCCCAGTGAGTAGGGAGAGTGACTGAGAGGGTCGGCTCTCTTTAGTTCCATGCTGGCTCCCAAGACAAACACACCATTCCTGGCACAGCCCCACCATTCCTGGAAGGGTTCCTGAGACACAGCAGACCAAATCCGTGGGTCAAAAGCTGAGTTACCCTTAGACTGAGTCCCTCTAGTTTCCTGGGGAGGTGGATCTCTGCGGCCCCCTTTGTCTATAGCTGCCAGCTCGGAGGCCTGAGAATGTGACATTGTCTATAGGGTGGGGGAGGGCAATAACAGCTGCAGCGGCAGGTTAACTCACAGTTTTGCCATCGAGAGTCTTTCCTTTGCCCTTCTCTCTTCTGAGTGATGTCCAGCCTTCCCCTCGTGTCCTAAACCCTAAAACCTATTTTTCCAGGCCGTTTCTGCCTGTCCTCTAGCTATTTTTCTAGGACAGGAAAGAGTCCCATGTCTTTCTAGTCTGCCACCTTTTCAGAAGTCAAGTCAAGTTCTACTATTTCCTTCTACCTCTCTTCTTATTTGATGACCTGGTTTCCCATTTCAATGAGAAAACTGAAGCAAGCAGAAGAAAATTTTCACAAGCACCCACTACTGCATCTACACAGCAACTATGCCCACTTACTCCACCTTCTGTTACTCTGAAGAACTGTGCTCCTAGCTAAAGCCAACCCCACAATTACAAATTATTTCTCATTCCCTCTTGCCTACAGCAGTTCTCTCACTCCCTCTCCTATATCATCTTCCTCCCTATCTAGTGGATCATTTTCATACATTTTCACATACAAACATGTTGTTTCTCTGTTCTTTAAAAAGTAAAACAATTTCTTTTCCCTCTAGCATCCAAGAAATCCTTAACATGAAAATCTCCTTGAAAGAGTTTTATTCTTGCTACCTCCACTTCTACCTTCCACTCTTTCAGTCTCTATTCCAATAAGGCTTTTGACTTCCTATTAATATAACATTCCCTATCAAGGTCACCAAGGACTTCCACATTGCTAAATCCACTCATCCACTCTCAGACTCACCCGAGTTGAGCCGTCAGCAGCATCTGACGTAGTTAACCATCTCTTCCTTGAAATACCTGCTTCCCCTGGCTTCCAGGGCACTACCCTCTGTTAGTGCTCCTCCTATCTCAGTGGCTTTTCACCCTGCCGACTCCCATAGTAGAGTGCCGTCTCAGGGCTCAGTCTTTGGACTTTTTCTCTTCTCTTTCTATGCTCAGTCTCTTGGTGATCTTGTCCAGTCTCACTGTTATACAAGCTACAGGCTGATGGTGTCCAGAACTTTGACTTTTAAAGCTAACTTAAAACATGATGGTTTCATGTGGATGGCTAACAGGCATCTCAAACTTACATGTCCCAAGCTGAGCTCCTAATAACCTTATAATGTCTTCTCATCTTAGAATAAAAACCAAAATTCTTCAATAACCTTTAAGATCCTACATAATGCACACACACCCTTCACCATCTGACTGCTCCATCATTCTGCTCCAACCATACTGGTTTCCTTTAATATTCCAGGCTTGCTCCCACCTCAGGACCTTTTTTCTTATAGTTCCCACTGGTTGGAATGTCTTCCCCCAGATATTCTGGACTTACTTCCTCACTTCTTTCAGAGACTCCTTCTCAGTGAGGACTTCTGAATTAGTCAGGGTTCTCTAGGGAAACAGAATCAACAGGAGAGATCTGTAAATAGTATAAGATTCTGTAAGAGTCTCTCAAGTAACCGTGGGGATGCACAAGTCCAGGTTCCGCAGGAGGCTGCAACCAGGAGCTCCGATGAAAGTCCAATGAAAGTCCTTGATGAGTTTCCGGGAGACATTGCTGTTCAGATGAGCTGGGAAATTCTCTCTGAATGCTGAAATCAGTTTCACTTTTAAGGCATTCAGCTGACTGGATAAAGTATCACTCGTTGCTGACGGCAATCTCCTCAGTTGATTGTAGATGTAACCAGCCATCTATGCAGTAAACTCACTGATAACTGAAGTCCATAAATGTCCTTGTATTACAATTAGCTCAGTGCTTGCTTGACCAAATAACTGGGCAATTAGCTGTCCAAGTGGACATATTAGCCTAACCCTCAGTCTACCCCTTGTCAACTCAGCAACCATATACATTACCTTAAATCGTACACATTAGCCTAACCATCACAACTTCTCTGCCACTCTATCTAAAATTGCAAACCACTCAACAGCCTTGGCCACCATCCCTTCTTATTCTCTTCCTCTGCTCTCTTTTTCTCTTTTGCATCATCTAACACACAACTAAACATATATATTATTTATTTATACTGGATAGTTTCTATTTCTCCCACCATGAGGTAAGCTCCAATAGGACAGGGGTTTTTGTCTGTTTTATTCACTGCTGTATTCCCAGCACCAGAAACAATTCCTAGTGTCAAGATGTTTAGCAAGTGCTGAATAAATATTTGTTGAAAATAAATGAAACACTCAAATTTTAAAATAATTTCAAATAAAATCAATACTAGGTTATCTTTATTAATGGAAGGCAAAGGTCTAAATAATCCTTCAACTGGCATTTTTATTTGGAATGTTTTTGTAGTTACATTTATGTACATATTTTTTTTTCTCCACACTCCCCCCACCCCAACCCCACCCCCGTTGTCTGCTCTCTGTGTCCATTCATTGTGTGTTCTTCTGTGTCCGCCTGTATTCTTGTCAGCGGCACTGGGAATCTGTGTCTCTTTTTTGTGTCATCTTGCTGTGTCACCTCTCAGTGTGTGTGGCACCACTCCCGGGTGGGCTGCGCTTTTTTTGCATGGGGTGGCTCTCCTTATGGGGCGCACTCCTTGTGCGTGGGGCTCCCCTATGTGGGGGATACCCCAGCATGGCACGGCACTCCTTGTGCGCATCAGCACCGCACATAGGCCAACTCCACACGGGTCAAGGAGGCCCTGGGTTTGAACCCTGGACCTCCCATGTGGTAGATGGATGCTCTATAAGTTGAGCCAAATCCACTTCCCTACAGTCATATTTAATGCTTTAGTGCTTCACAAATAGTACTCCAAATGCATTCATTTATTCAACAAATATTCAAACTATTACTGTGAGAGAAATATCTAGAAATGTATATGTCTTCCTATGAATCTACCCGCTTAGTGTTTTCAGTTCTTTACCACACTGTCTCTCAGACTCTTTTGGTATGGACTTTGTAAATACTAACTTACACCTTTCTCTAAGCAGAAAAGTAATTAAATAAATAAATAACTTTAAATTGTCTTCGTTCTGTTGGGCCATAAGTAAATAATGAAGACTCTAAAAATTTTAAAGATGTATGTAAATGGTAGGTTGATATCTGGAATTTGTTTTTTAAAACTCCACAAGAAAAAGAAGGGTTGTTGGCATAACATTGAGTATAATTAACAGCATTGAAATACATAACTAACTGGGGCTAAAAGCAGAAATGCTAAGTTATATATATGGTAACAGAATAAAAATTACAAAGAAAAAAATCATGGAACTGCACTCTACAATGAACCCTAAGTTAAAACATGGACTATAGTTAATAGTACAATTATAAAAATGTGCTTTCATTAGTTGTAACAAATGTACCACACCAATGCAAGGTGTCAAGAACAGGGTAGTATATGAGAATCCTGTATTTTATGCATGATGGTTCTGTAAACCCATGAATTCTCTAATTTTTTTTTTCTAAAAAGTGTTGTTTGTAGGACAGGAGAATAAACAAGACTGGTAGAAAATCAATGGTTATTAAATCTATATGATGGTCCATGAAGGTTCATTCTACTATTTTCTTTCCTTAAGTATGTGCCTGAAATTTCCCGTAATAAAAAGAAAATAAATAAATACATGCACAAAAAAATTAGGTCTGCTGGAAAAGTCCCGATCTTTGGGGGGTGAGGACAACTTGAATAGAAATGTAGGAGAAATATTTAGCTCAGATATATTCATAATCCTTCAGATGATTATAAATAGAACCATCATTTTTATAACCTTTTTGTAGAACAATTTGGCTATGCTTATCGAAAACCCTAAAATATAAATACCTTTAACCAGTCATTCTACTTTTAGGAATTTCCAATGAATTTATAATTTCCCAAGACATACAGATCAATTTATTTACAAGGATATTGGAGAGTTGCTTATGATAGTTTAAAAAAGGCAGTATTCTAAATAGTCAATGATCAAGGAAAAGGAATGGTTAAATAAATCTTGTCAAAGCGATAGTGGAGAATACCATGTAATCATTAGAAATAACATATAATATCATTTGATAATGGGCAATGGTGAAGAAAAATAGGTTTCAAATGATATTTGATGTAATTTATGTAACATATGTATGTATGTATCTGTCTATCAATACACATATTTAACACACACACACACACACACACACACACACACACCCTGTACCAAGGGCTTGACTAGCTGGGGGCGCTGGGCGCCTTCCTGACTTTCCTATATCGTTTACACTGGATATGTATTATTTTCATAATCAAAGAAAAAGATTAGACCACATATTACTTTAAAAACAAGACAAGACAGAGAAGTAATTATCTCTGAGCGATAAGGTGATGTCTTTTTTTTTTCCTTCTTTTCTGAGTTTTCAGGTTTCGTGCATTTAATGTGTGTTGGTTTTATGTTGAGGGATGAAAAGTTTAAAGGAATTAAATATATATATCACAGGTAAGCAATGTATAAGATATGATAGGATAGACTAAATTTGAGGAAAAGAGTAATGCATATGAACCTGCGACATAAAGATGGCAGAATAACTTTCTGCATACCTGCTTTGGTAGGAGGTGAATAGAGACTTGGTTCTTTTGTAATACCTTCCAGAGAGATGGTTCCTTTCCTATAGCACTATTTTGTGTTCCACTGATAGATGTAGTAGTATCAGTGCCAAACTGTCTTATAAAAGATTACTGCGAAACTCAGGAGAAAATGTGTAAAGTAGAGAAGGTATGGGGAAAAGGGAGCCTTTCATATTTCTTTGGATAAAGATGAAGAAAAACACAACATCTTTCACCTCTTAATTGTCAGTCTGAAATAAACGTAGAGAAATAACTGTTTCTCAAGTTAAAGAGTAAGTATAATTAAACGAAACTCAACCAATAATTAAAGTATATGTTTATACAGAAAAAGTGATAGAAATTAAAAGGCACACAAGTATAAGTCAATCTAGATGGGAGTTACCTTCTTGGGAAATAAGTTTTGTAGGAGAAAAGCAAAAGCAATTATATGATCTATAACACTTTTCTTAATATTGTTCCAAGTGGCTAAGTAAAGGAGCCATTGGGAATATGTTGTTTATGTAACATCTCCTCTTGGAAAAAAATTTAGCATTATTGTATAACAAATCATCCTTTGTGAGCACATTAGCATTATTTTAGGTTAATTCTTCAGCAAGATATCAAATAATATATATATTGGTATATACAAATAAACCTCTCCCTAACCTCTTCCCACTCCACAACAATTCTATGGTTTTTCAAGGCAGGGATTCTAGTCCCCAAGAGCAGTAGACAAAGTATATCTCCCTAGCTCTGAATGATAAGTTAATGACTACAGTTAATGCGTACTCAGAAAAAATAAAGGATTTAAGTAGATTAGTAAATTTCACCATTTTTGCATTTAAATATTCTGAGTATTTTCTTTTACAAAGAAATATATATTATATATAGTGAGTAGTATTTCCTCCTCACTCTTGGATATACCTCCTTTAAATACTAACTTCAAAGAGTATGTAATATTTTCTTGAGCAACTAGCTTACATGACACAAACTATGAGGATTACAGGCAGGCTTATTTCTAAGGGAACTGCATTGACCACTGAACCTCTGCACTAGGAAATTTAAAAAGAACAGTTCCTTTTCCTTCAAATTAAAAACATATAAATGCCCATATTGGGGCAGATTCATGTCTCTAATTCCAGTGTTTAGCACTTTAAAATATTAACAGACTTATTTTTGTGAGAGAGCAAACCTCCATGATAGGATTTCCTTAATAATCCTTCATGACCTACACGTGAATTCACCTTCCCTTTTTTTTAAATAAAAGTTTTAAAATTAATTAATAGATGACATAGAACGTTACATTAAAAAAACATGAGGTTCCCATATAACCCACACCCCACTGCCTCACCCCCATCATTTTAGTAAATTACATTTTTTTGAAGATACATACATCACAAAAAAGGTTACATTATAAAAAACATAAGAGGTTCCCATATACCCTCCATCCCGCCACCCCACTCCTCCCACACCAACAACCTCCCCCATCATTGTCCCTCCGTGAACACATTTTGGAGCACTGCTGCACCACATGGATAATAGTGTACTCTGTAGTTCACACTCTCCCCCGGTACATTCAGTGGGTTATGGCAGGATATATAAAATCCAGCATCCGACCCTGCAATATCATTCAGGACAACTCCAAAGTCCCAAAAATGCCCCCTCATCACATGTCTTCTTCCCACTCCCTGCCCTCAGCAACTACTGTGGCCACTTTCTCTCCATCAATGATACAATTTCTCTTTATGCTCAAACATATTGGGGTAATTTATTATTAAATATACTATGTGGCATGACTATGTGAAGTGTTAGGACTATAGAACAGAACTCACAGTCTGGAGAGGGGTCACAAACAGTGAATGTATTAAGTCAACAAATACAACATACGTAACAAATTTTAATAACTGATGAAGGAAAAGAACAGAGTGCTTGGAAAATTACAGGATAATAGGTTCTGCAAATTTGGTGATATGATTGAATTCATTTATTGGACACCAACAAAATAATTTTTCAGTTCTTACCATGTGCCAGGCACTGTTGCTGGTGCTAGGAATACAGCAATGAACAAAACTAGCAGAAGTTTCAGCCCTGAAGAAGTTTACACTCTCGTGTTTTGAATGGAATTGTTACAATAAATGGCACTGAAATTAGTTCAGCTGTGATTCTAAGGTTTCTTATACTTTTTTTTTTTCATTTTTCTCTTTGTTCTTATAGTTTCAATTACTTACAAATGTAAGAATCTCCTAAGCAGTTACCATATTATTTAGGGGAATTCAAAAGCAGAAGATTCTCCACCACCAAAATTTTGTTGGTTTTACAGTTAGTAAAAAATATGGGTGTCAAATTTGGAAATTTTCTTTGAGTGGACTCAGAATTTAAATTCAAAATATTTTTAACAAAGCTCTCAGATAATTTTTACTGGCATATTTCCAAACCCTCTATGCTCTGTTTTGGTTCAAGTTTAAACTCTAAACCATCTAAAATTGTCCTCATATCCTATAAGGTAGGAGTTGGGCTAACAAGATTTCCATTATCTCAGGATCGATCGGAAAATAATCTCAAATATCTTTTAGGCAGGAGAGTAACAGCATATTATTACTAATGGTAGCTTATTACTTATTTATCAAAATTGCCTATTTGGGCAAGTCACTTTAGCTTCCAGGATGGTCTCTGCTTTACATATAGCTTTTTCACAAAATTAGAATTCTGTCACTTGCTCTCTACTTGGTTTGTGAATAAATTTACTACTTCTAATTCAATGTAATGGTAAAGTCAACCTAGACAAATATCAGTGAGAAGTTCATTTATTTACAAACCTGGATTTCCACTGCCATTGACAGCATCCCGGTCCTCCTCCTCTTCCTCTTCAGGAAGAGAACTGTCCATTCTTTCCATCTTGCTGACAGATGTAGTTCGTTTTCTTTGGGATTCCGTGTCAAACTCATTATCGAAGAGGACTTGATCAACCGGATCTGGCTGGAAAGGGCTGGGTTCTGCAGGAGGCTTGGGAGTTCCATAGAAGTTTCCTGAAGTGGACAAAAGAGCAGCAGCTGCAAGTACTAATGCTGAGCTGGGTCAGAACAACATGACTTAAGGCACATCTCCTCCGCCTGTCCTGGTACACTGGGGTTTTTGAACATCAACCATCAAAAGGAGACACCTTCTTAAAGGAGGGTGGGGTGGGAGGCCGAAAAAGAGGGAAGAACTAATTACTCACGTGCCCTTCCCCACACTTTATTTAATATTATCTAATATCTTAATGCTATTGGTACTAAAGCCAGCAAGTTGACTTTATGTATGTAGATATTTATTCCTACATGGTGTACTTTACGTGGGTTCTGAATCATAGCCAATGATTTGTTTCCCTTCTGGGAATTTAAATGTATCAGTGCTCTCAGGTAAGACTAACTGGTAGAAAAGGTGGGAGTGAAAGAGAAAACTATAATTTTGCTCTAATGTGTAAACATAATGAATTATTTTGATAAAATGAGGAAACATGCAGGTAGGATAAAGCTAAGAACCAGTTTGTGCAGAAATACAAGCTGTTTATGTAAAGGTAATTAAAAAAATTTTTTTCTAAGCATTCCAATTATTTTATCTGGCAATTTATTGAACAGAGACATTATTAGTGCAATTCAATACTGGCTTACTCTCAGGTAAGCAAGAAGTACTTTAACTTTAATATATTAAATCAGTAGTAAAAATAGTAAATCAGTAGTAAAAATAAATGTTTCAGAATAGAATGAAAGCAAATGAATATCTTAATTTGTCATATATTTCCATTAGGCAGTCAAATACAATAGAAAAATACTCAACAGGTTACATTAACCATTGGTGGCTCCTACTAGTTTTGATCTTATTATCAATCATTTCTCTAATATTATAGAAAGATAAATATGGTTAGGGAGTAAAATACTCATGATATATATATATTTTAAATTACATCTTCAAATCATTTCATTTCTAAAGAAATAATTTTGATGCTCATTCACATAAGGTAAATTATTGAGGTTAATGATCTATTCTTTTTCCTGGAGGATAAAAGTACAGGTTGTTCACCATAATACTTAGGCAAATGCACACTTTGAGGGGGAAACCATTATTTAGAAATTTTACTTTCAGCAGTAACTGTCATTGAAATATTAAGACAAAACAATGAAATAAATCTAAAAAACTTGGTAATTACATTCTGCGTCTCCCTACTCATCTGTTCCCTTGCTTCCAAAGACGTATGAAATGGAGTTATTCCTTTCAAGTGGATGCAAAGATTCTTATTAAAACAGACTAAGAGAATCTCTGCAAACATTCTGGAAAACAGAAAAGCAAGGAACCAATGAAAAAGTCAGTTAACACTTCTCTAAGGCAGAGGGCACAAAAGTCCTCTGAAGAGAGGTTTGCTGGAGGACAGGGTGTTCTAGGATCTCAAGGTTTGCTGCAGTATGACCAATAACCACACTTTATACCACAGTAAAAATTAAAGGTCCACTTTTTAAAGGAGGGTAATAGTGTTACTAGAAACACAGAAACATAATTTATGTGAATTCTTAATTATTCATAACCATTGACAAGATTTGAGGACTTCATACTAAATTCTGGCAAAATTTCCTAAATTTTAAGAAAAAAATTATTGGGCTTAGATTAAGAAAGAAAAAGAGCCTTATCTATAAATAACTTAGATCTACTTTTCTTTTCTTTTTTTTTTTTAAATCTTCAATCATTTTATGATCCCAAAAGATTACATAAACTTTTTTAGATTTTAACTACGATGATTTGAAAACCTATAAGATTGCAGAGTGGGTATAGCTCAGTGTTGAGTGCTTAGATCTACTTTTCTTGAGTTGTTGATAAATGTCAAGCTTTCAGGTACAACAAGATATTCCAAGGTTTGTGAACATTGACTATAGTTACTATCAAAATAAAACCAAAAACATTTTTCATCTTTTGGGAGCCTATTTTGGAGCTTTTTTCTTTTCTGAAGGCTTTTTATTTTCACAATAGAATTATTAAATATTTTAAACATATATAAATTCATAGGCAATAATATTAGAAATATTGAATTATATACACATCCTCCAGATATTAACTTTTGCCAGATTTCTTTCAGATCTGTTACTTTTTAAAGGATATACATATATGGTCACATATAAAATTAAAGCTCTAACTCCCCTCCCTGAAGTAACCACTATCCTGAAGTTGGTATGTGTCATCTCCCTTTAAAATGTCAATGTCCAAGACATATATACACATGTATAATCAAATACATACCACTGTTTTCCTAAAAACTTCATAAAGTGTTTTCCTAACATCTCAGTATTTTTATAAATAGAATCATGCTATACATATCCTTCTGTAACTTGCAATTTACTTAATTATAGTTCTAAGACTTATTCATGTTGATACATGTAGACCTAGTTCATTCAACTGCTGTATAATAGTCCATTTTTATGAACAAATCAGAATGTATTTTATCCATTCCTCCACTAAAGGAGAGTTGCTTCCATTTTCTCACTGTTTTGAACAGTACTATAATGAATATTCTGGTACTTGTCCACATAGGCACATGGGCAAGCATTTCACTATAGTAGACAACTAGAGAGGGAACTCTTCTGGGTCAGAGACTGATGTGCACCTTCAAAATTGCTAGCTGATGCAAAAATGCTCTCCAACAAAAGGGTTGTACCATTTTACAGCCTCACCAGCAATACATGGGAGTTTCCATTTCACACAATTATGAGACTTAAATTCTTGCCAATCTGATGGATGTGAAATGGTGTCTGATGGTTGTTTTAATTTATATTTCCCTGATAATCACTGAAGTTTAACACATAGTAATAATACATAATATGACATTTTGCCACATATCAAGTTCTTATACCTATTAGGAGAATATCTTTGTTATCTAACGGGAGAGAAGGCCTTTTTAAACAAAACTTTAAAAGCAAAAATTACAAGGAAAATAGTGACAAATTCAATATATTAAAAATTAAGGATTTCTGTTCAATGAAGGCACACAGGACAAAGTTATTAGGTGGCAGAATGGGAGAACATATCTGAAATGTTTAAACCTTATAAGGGATTAATATCCTGATAAATATCTAAGAATCTATGAAATGGTTGCACACCAGAATGGACGGAAATCTCACTTTAAAAAAGGCAAAGCAAATGGACAGAGAATTTGCTTAAGTTCGAAAGACTAATAAGCATAGGAAAAGATGCTCAAATTCTCTGGCAATAAGAGAAACTAAAATTAAAATGAGAACATGTATACAACCATTATATTGGCAAAATTATAGTGCTGGATAATGCCAAGTGTCGATGAGGATATGGAGCCATGCTACAGCTATAGGAACCCCCAGGCACTGCTCATGGGAATGCAGACTGGAGAGCTAGCCAACACTACTTGACAAGATTAAGTATATGTATACCCTATGACCCCCAGTTCTGCTTTGGGTGTACTTCCCATAGAAATTCTCATACAGGTCTGTAAGACAACATGTACAAGAATATTTGTTTTGGCTTTATCTGTGGTGGTGGGGCACTGGAGAAAGTCTAGTTGCCCATCACTAGAAAAATGGATAAGCAAAATGTAGATTCACATCAAGTTCTAGGCAGCAGTTAAACATAACACATGTATATACAATATAGCAACATGGATGAATTTCAAAAACACAGGAATAAATGAAAATAGTAAAAAACTGATGAGATATAAAACATGGTACAAATGCAAATAGTAAGTATAGGCACCGCAAGACACAACACACATTCTACAAGAACACAGGCAAATAAAAACATACATATTGAACTCATCAGAATGGTGGCCTAAACAAGGGAGATGTAGGAGAGCAGGTTTTTGCAAAAAATAAAAATAAAAACAAATATAAGTAGCTGTCATTTCTTCTCAATTGTCCTCTGAGAAGTTCTCACTGGCTACCTTATCTAAAGAAGATCTTCCTATTATTTTCTTTAAATCCTTTGTTTCTCGTTTCCTTTGTAACATTTACCTTAACTGATATTTTGTTTGTTTGGTTTGGCTATCTCCCCCATTAAAATGTAGGATTTATGAACGCAAGATCATATCAGTCTTGCTTATCACAGTACTCTTACTTTCTCTTATACTGCTTGGAATACAGAAGGCATTTAATAAATGGTTGTTGAATGAATAAAGAAGGATCAAATAAATTGATGAATGAATGAATGATTAGTGGTAGTTAAGCCCAGAAAGCGTAGTGGGGTCAAACTCTGTAGGAAAAAGGAAATCACAAAAGATTCTGAATAGGAAAGGGGCATGATCAGAGTGTACTTGAAGAGCACTAACATGGTAGCAACGAACAGTGTGGACTGGATGGAAGGAAGAAATTGAAACAAATAAGATTAACTGTAAGAGTTTGTGTAATGAGGTTGCGAAATGGAAGAGAAAGGCATTTTGAGAGTTGCTGCAAAGGAAGAAATGAACAGATGAAGTAAGTGATTGGATGGGACTGTGAGAAAAAAAGTGGAAGTAAATGACACTACTGTTTTGAGCTCATGGTGCCACTAAGGAAAGAAATGATAAAGAATTACTCTTTTGGATAGAACACAAATACATATTTTGATATGTTGAATTCAAGGCTAAATATTTTTCAAATACCAGGTATTGAGGATAATATCAAATAAAAAAGCATGACCTCTACCTTCAGGGAGCTTATAAACAGGTAATTATAATGCCATGATAAGGCAGTGATGAAGAAGTATGGGATGCTATGGGAGTGGATAAGCTTGCCAGTGAAGTGTACTAGGTAAAAGAAATAAAAGACTAATATAGAATCATTTAAAAATTGATTCCAAATCTTTATTTCCTGTAATCAATTAGGTAGATGAACCAGATACATAAAAAGAAAACCAATTATCCTGTTTTGATTTTGATGTTTCTCCTTCCTGCATCTCCCGCCCCCCCCCCCATCTTTTCATCAAAACAGTCAAGGTACACATAGATTTTTTTTTCAAGTGTACAAATTTTGGATTCCCAGCTGCATTAAAATTTCTTCATTATTTCCCAATCTACAGAGCAATCACACCTACATTTCAAAATAACCATAATCTTTAGAATGCAGCAGTAACTGGCAATTCCAGAAAATTTAGATTTTATTGTTGTTATTTTTTTAAAAATAATATTCCTAATCTCTTTTAGTAGTCTCACATTTATGACCAAACTGAGATTGAGATTGACGAGTGAAGTATAACTATAACAAACCATTGCCAATAGAAAATACACATCCTTCCTATTTCACTTTAAAAACACAAACACATTTTAAAAAATGATATTTTACTGGTAAGAGAAGTAAACTGTTGATTTATTTTATGAGGGCCCATCATACTGCTGGGCAAATAGCAATCGACAAATATTTGTTGATTTCATATGATAACTGTGTATTACTATGAAATATGCAAAATGTAAGTTTGATTTTTAAGTAGATTGTTCATTTTTAACTTTATTATATAATGGAATGCTTTGCTTACTGTCTAAAGCCATTTTACATTAGAAGATGATAAATCTCCTAATCAGAGGAAAATTTCCCCAAAGGTTGACAGAAAAAAAAAACATCAAAAAAAACTAAAAAACACAGTAAAATACTGATCAAATCCTCTCTGAAATAATTCAGATAGTTTTCTGTTTTTTTTTCTTTTGCTGTTGTTGTTAATATTTGGGGACATACCATCATATGTTCCACTTTCTAATAATGCTCCACTCTCTTCCAGTGCTTTGAATTGTTCAACAGAAATGAAATTATAGTCCACCCCTGGTACTTCCCCATCCCTGGGAGCCCTTGTAGTGCCTAAGGGAAAAAAAAAAAGAAAGGAAAAAAATAGGTTGCAAAGTACTTTTAAACTCACAAATATTCAGAATAATAGAAAATTCAGTCTACAGAGATCACATGGGAGAAAAAGACTATTGAATATACTATACTTGCTAGTAAACAATACTAGGTGAACATGAAAATAAATAATATACGATAAGTAAATATACTTCAACAAAATCTACTGATATTCATGAGTTTATGAAATTCAAAACTACAAGGTCTCTGAAAGAATTTTAGTGCCAAAGAGGTTTAACTTCTTAAGAGCCAACAGTTAATACTTCTCTTATTATTATTACTTAATAGCAGGAAGAAGAGATAAATCCACCAATGACAGATTTCATTTTTATGTAGCTCTCCTATGTATTCTTCTCTCCCTTCTGTACCTACTATCTTTATTTTGTGGCCTCTTTTCATTGTTCATTATACTTATTTTGCACACACAAAAAAGTTCTTTTAGTGAACTTTATTTTTAAAAACTTGATCAAATATTATGAAATTATTTTTAGACTAATGAATAAAACATTTAAGACAAGTATTCACATATTGCCTCTTAGCCATTATCCAGGTAATTTCAAAAAGTTAAGCAGTAAGTAGACTGTTTAATAAAATCAACCACAGTAATAGATCACTAAATTTCTCTATATTAAGAAATTCATGATAAAGTATAATCTTTTTTTTTCTTCTTTATTTTTTTTTAAATGTTACATTCAAAAAATATGAGGTCCCCATATACCCCCCAACCCTTACCCATCTCCTCCCCCATCAACAACCTCTTCCATCATCACGGCCCATCCACTGCTCCTGGTGAACACATTCTGGAGCACTGCTGTGCCACATGGACAGTGGTCCACACTCTCCCCCAGGCCACCCAGTGGGCCACGGCAGGACACACAACATCCAGCAAAGTATAATCTTTGAGATGTGAGTTATAAATTCAGGTCACAGCAGCACTATTTCCTTTGAATTTACTGAACAGGAACCAATCACTTTTAGAAACTGATATTAGAAGCGTTATTTTACAAATTGCAGAACACAAAAAAGATCCAGGTGTTTGGTCTGGGAATGGAATCTGGGAATCAGAGGCGCATAACCCTACAAAAAATAAGGTAGCAAGTTCTGTGCACAGGCCCTCCCAAATCTGTTCCTCCACTTATGGTCCCTATTTTGTAATGGCACTCCAAGCCAGAAATCTGAGAGTCAATCTTCTTGAGCTCCTTCCTCGACTCTGCACCAAGTCACCCAATCTAGTGGATTCCACTTCCTGGATACTTAAAGAGTACATACTTCTCTACATTCCGCACTCTAATTCAGAGCATATCTACCGCCTGTAGTGTTGGTCTCCTGGGTTGATCCTTATCTCTGCCCTGCTCCACCCTCAACCAAACTGCAGTTAGTGACTTTTCTAAAAGAATTAACTACATATAATGCGCAAATTCATGCAGTTAATACCCAGAAGATTGGTCCCCAAAAGATAGAATTAGGATAGAGAACAGGGACTTAGGATTAATTTGCACAGAATTTGTAGTAAGGCTGATTGCAATTGTTTGGAATTGGATAGAGGTGAGGATTAGAGTGCATACGTTAGAGTGAATGCAATTAGCGGTGCCATTAGGGGGCTATGACTGTGGTTGAAGGGCAGCATTTAGGATCCTGCATGTGGCTGGAAGGAAAGCTAGAGGATGATACATGGAATTGTATAGCATAGTGAATCCTGCTGTGGATGATGAGTGTGGTTAATAGTACAAATATAAAAGTGTTCTTCTATGTATCAGAACAAATGTAGGTTAATATTACAAGATGTTAATAATAGGGTGTATATGGGCAAACACATACTTAAAGCACACTATAGACTGTAGTGAATAGTAATATATTAATATTTTAAATATTAATTGTAAGAAACCAGACACAAGGTACTGCATTCTGTTTGACTCCCTTTATATAAATTGTAAACATAGTGGTAGGATTTTTTTCTTTTTGGAGTAATGAAATGCTCTACTATTGATTGCGGCAATGAATGTATAACCTTGTGATTATGCCAAAGGCCAGTGAATGCACACTTTAGATGGATTGTATGGTAACTGAATATGCCACAATAAAATTGCTCAAAAAAAAAAAAATCCCAAACCAAATCAAAAACCTCTCAACACACAGATGACTTCACTCAAGACCCTACAACCACACTGTTCACAAGGCCCTTCAGCTACCTCTCTAGCTTCTTTCCTGCCTTACTCTTTACACACTCTAGGCCTCAGCCATAAGAGCTTCTTTTCAGTTCTTTGAATGTTTGAATGTTCCCTGCACCCCTTACAAGGTCTTGGACCAAGAAGCCACTTCTTTTCCATGGAAGACTTCCTACTCACTTTCCCACTCTTCCCTCAGCTAACTTCTATTCACCCTTCAGGCCCTGGCTTACAAAGTTTCTTTAGAGATTCTTTCCTGATTCCTGCCGTTCATAAGGCACCACACAGGGACTATGTGTACCTGGTTCAAATAATATCCCCAAGTTTTGGCACAGGGCAAAGATCACACAAGATACTCAAAACTGATAGTTGTCCAATAAATTAATTAAACGAAATTATATGCAAGCGTGATCAACAGTGCCTGACAATAGACTATTATTATTATCACAAGTTAATTCATGGGCAACTTTTATCTGCTCCTACTTTTTAGTTGTATTGTATTTTATTATATTCTGCATCATGTGAAAAAATATTCCAGAATGATGCTGGTAAAACATCAATGGTAATGATCTCAGCAAATAATGATTAAGCCAACATTCTAAGTAGCAAAGTTTGTATTCATTGAGTTTTGCCCCTCATTTTTAACCCACTTTTCTAAAAATAAGTATTTTTTTCTGTTTGGAAAAAATACAAAATATGGAAAATATAATTCTTTTTTTTCTTAAGATGATACATTTTTTATTGTCAAATTTTTATAGGCTTCTTATATACTGACAAAAACTATATTGCTAGATTCCCCAAATTAACAGCTTTTAGAACCATATTAGTTAAAAAGTGACATTAGAACATAAATTCAGTGATTAAATTTGAAATAATTACCCGTGGAAAACATGGCCACAATATTTCGCACCTCCTTTCATCAAGAGGCGGAGCCTATTGCCCCCCTCCTGAATATGAACTGGCCTTAGGACTTGCTGTGATCACCTGAATGTGGAGGAAGTGATGCTGGCCAAGCTTAGGAGCCTGGACTTCTACCTTCACCCTCTGGGATGCCCCTATCATCACGGAAGGAAGCCCATTCTAGTCTACTGAGTAACGAGTGACCGCCATCAATAGAGAGCTCCTGCCAACAAACAGCACCAACGCCCCAAACCCCAGACACGATGAAGCTACCGGAGACCCGCGAGCCCCAGGGAATACCACTAACTGCAGCCGCTTGAGTGGCCCCTGCTGAGCACCAGGCAACTCATGGAATCATGAGAAATAATACATAATGGTGTTTTAAGCCACTAAGTTTTCAGTGGTTTTTCACACAGCAAAGGCTAACTGAAATATTATCCAAATAAATTCTACTACAAAATATGAAGAATATATAAAACCCAATTTAAGAGCAAGTCATACTGTAGATAGTACTATGAAAAGAACACTAATCCAAGAGGCAGAAGAGCCTCTATGTTTTAGTCTTGGATTATTTTTAATGGTACAATTTTGAGTAAGCACTTAACTTCTCCGGGGTTCATTCTCTCTGTGAAGTGGTGTTGGACAAGATGGTGTTCATGATTCCCTCCATCAACAGATATGAAATATCACATGTGATTCTAACATATATATTTCTAAGATTTACCAAGTAGCTTTAATTTTAATTTTTTACAAATGTATTATGATTTTTCACTTCCTTTCCAACAATTCACACTGCCACACACATAAAGTTCTCTCCCTTCTACTAACCTATTGCATTTAGCATTCCAGAAAATATCTTTATATTCTCCTGAAATTTTATATATTTCTTGTAAAGCTTTCTCTAGTTTCTACCCATTTCTCCTTTTTACAAAAAAATTCAATTCCTTCAGAGTTCTGTGTACTCACTGTCTCCAGTTCCTCTCCTCCCATTCTTTCTTGAACCTATCCCAACCAGATGGTTGCCTCACCTACTCCACTGTGACATTTGGTTATACTGATCAATAGTCTCCACTCTACTTAACCAGTGGTCAAGTCTCAGTCATCATATTACCTGACCTATCAACAGCATTTATCGTAACTGGCCATTTCCCCCTTTTGTTTTATTCTGAATTATACATACAGAAAAGTGCATAAAAAACATACATAAAGTTTAACAAATAATAATAAAACAAATCCACCTAGGTCAAGAAACAGAACATTACCAGGATCCCCAAACTTTCCTACGCACCTCTGATCATAAACCTCTCCTTCTCTCCACCCCTACAGGTAATCTACTTCTTGACATGTGGTGATTATTTCCTTTCTTTCCTTTATGGTTTTACCACCTAAGTATGCATTCCTAAGCAGCTAGCTTAGTTTTGCCCATTTTATAACTCAAATGAATGGAATCATATCCATACTTCTGTGTCCACACCAATACTTGTACCAGGGTTTAAAACATTTGCCAATATGCTGAATGTAAAAAGGCATGTCACTGTATATTTAATGTATAACTACCTTATTATTAATGAGATTAAACATTTTTTCCATATATTTACTGGCCATATATACTTCCTCTGTTGTGATTTACGTCTTCTGCCATTTCTCTAATGGCCTGTTTAAAAATGATTTATAATTCTGGATACCACAGTACTTCATCAAATCTAAGTAACCAATTGCTTCTAAAATGTACCATTGTCTTCCTAAAAAAGGGAAAAAACCTGACAATTATAATTGAAAGAGACCATGTATTTTAAGATACATCCCAACAGTAGAGATGTTAAAATGTGAAATAACTGTGTCTTAGTATTGATGAAAACACGGAATATAGTTGCAAATAGGGTGTTTCTGCTACTATGTGAAATACGCTTTCTTGAAAAACTGTGCTTTCTGCAAAATCATGGACTGAAAATAGTAGAGATTATAGAGAAAACAAGGTTGGGTTTGACCTCTCAAAGCCTATAACAACTTTGTAACCAGAGCACTAACAAATTTATTAACAATCCTAATTTAAAATATTATAACAATTTAAAAGGCATGTTAAACTCCTAATAGAAAATACTAGAATAAAGGACTTTGTCTTAAAATAAATAAATAAAATAAAAAGATAGCTTAAACAGAAAGGGGGATAAGGAAGCACTGAGGCTACTGAATAATGGAGATAGCACAGAACGTGAAAAAAAATTAAGACAGAGCCCACGGTCAAACTGAGAAAAGAGGACAGACTGAGGTAAATCAGCATCATGTGTATTGCTATATTCTTCCTTAGCTGAACATTTAGCTGTGATGGTATATTTTGCATTTACTTGGTGCTACTTTACAACAAAATATTAGCCCTGCTGGAAAAATGGCATAAGAACCAACACAACTTCAGTGTTAAACTGACATCATTCTCCTACTATTTACCAAGCACATATGAACTCTTTTACATCACAGGAAACAAAAGGAGCAGAGCAGGTAGTACCTTCTCACTCTATGATTCTCTTCTTTTTTAAAGCAAATCAATTTTATTGATACATATTAATAAAGCATACAATTCATCCAAAGTGTACAATCAAGATATATGGTATAATCACATAGTTGTGCATTCATCACTTCAATCATTATTAGAGCATTTTCATTATTTCAATAATGATAATAAACAAAAACAGACAAACGAACAGGGAAATTCTTCACCTCTCAATCTCTCTATGCTTCCCCTGCCATACATAGATGCTATTTCTGGTTATTCTTGCATATTTATTATTTTTAAGCAGTTTTATTGAGATATATTCACATACCATATGATCTATTCAAAGTGTATAATCAATGACTTTCAGTATAATCACAACGTTGTGCGCATTCACCACCACAAAAAATTTCAGAACAATTTCATTACTCCAAAAGGAAAAACTCCACACCCTTAGCTGTACATAATCACTAATCTAATTTCAATTTTATAAATTGATTTATATTTACATTTTACATAAATGGAATCATGCAATATATAATACTTTGTGTCTGGTTTCTTTCAATTAGCATGTTTTTCAGACTGATATTAACATATTGTATTAACATACATTAGTTCAGTTTCAAAGAAAAATGGCCTTATATTTGTAATTTTACCCACATTCATATATGACATGCAGTTTTACTATGCTATAGAGCCCCATGTTACATTAATCTTTAGCTTTCCTTTTAGTAATATGCATGACCTTAGACATTCCCTTTAAACTGTCATACCCATATAGTAGTACTACTAGCTACAAACATTGTGCTTTCACCTTTTCTATTCACTTCCAAAGACTAACACACATTTGTGATTCTCTTTTTATTATTATTATTATTTTAGTTAGGCCAGTAAAAAGAATTTATTTGGGCAATGGGGGAAAGAACACAGTTTGCTGAGAAATGGGAGAGAAAGACAGAAATACACACCAAGATTTGGTGCAAGCCCCTCCAGGCAAAGTAAGTCTGTGATTCTCTTTTAACTTTTTTTTTGGTAAATGATCTTTTGATGACAGCTTTTCAAAAATGTAATCAAATTTATCAATTCTTTCCTTTATAGCTAATTCTATTTTTTAAAGGAGGTACCAGGGATTGAATCCGGGACCTTGTACATGGGAAGCAGGCGCTCAACCACTGAGCTACACCCTCTTCCTAGATGCTGCTTTTGTTTTTGTTTCTTGAAGAAATCCTTCCCAAGGCCATGGAGATATTCTGAGCTCTTTTTTAAAAAGCATGACAGCTTTGCCTTTCACACCGAGGACTTTTATGCACTGGTACAAAGATTTTTTCTGGGGGGGGGGGGTGTGTATGAGGGGGTGAGGGGAACCAATAGGAAGTAGGAGTTCAATTTTCTTCCTTCCTTTTCCACATGGCTATTCAACACAGTTTACTGAAGACTTGATTATTTTTCCCTCAGAGCCATCAATGGCATTTATGTCATAGAAACATCTATGTAAGTCTGGGTGTCTGTTTCTGTCCTTTTTGTCATGTTCCATTTTTCTACTGCCCATTCTGAACATTATCACAGAGTTGTAATTATTTTATTTTCATAATAATCTTGATACCTATAGAGCAAGCCTACCTATCTTGTTCTTCAAGAGAGTCTTTATTCTTAGTCTTTACAGATAAATTCTGAAGCCAGATTAACAGGCTAAAAATGCTGGACTTTTTATGAGATTAGATTGAATCTTCTAGTCAATTTGAAAACTGATATTTTCACAAGATTGAGTCTTTAATCCATGAAAAAGAAAACCTTTCAATATATTTATTTTTATTAATTATTTTTAATGTTACATTAAGAAAATATGAGGTCTCCATATACTCCCCACCCCCCTCACCCCACTCCCCCCATAACCACAACCTCCTCCATCATCATGGGACATTCACTGCACTTGGTGAATACATCTCTGAGCACTGCTGCACCACATGGTCAATGGTCCACATTACAATTTACACTCTCCCCCAGCCACCCAGTGGGCCATGGGAGGACATGCAATGTCCAGTAACTGTCCCTGCAGTACCACCCAGGACACCACCAAATCCTGAAAATGCCCTCACATCACATCTCTTCTTCCCATTCCCACACTCAGCAGCTACCGAGGCCACTTTCTCCATCTCAATGCTACATTTACTTCCATTACTAATCACATTAGTTCCAGAATAGAGTATCAGTAAGTCCACTCTAATCTATACTCTATTCCTCCATTCTGTGGACCCTGGGATGGCTATGTCCACTCTACCTCTGTATCGAGAGGGTGCTTAGATTCCACTTGGATGATGGATGCAATTCTCTTGTTTGCAGTTGTAGGCACTCTTGGCTCTCTGCTGTGGTGGTTGATCTTCACCTCCCTGTTAGCTGGCTCGGGTAAGTCCAATAAACCAGTGGGTAGGAGTTGCAAGTCTGTTGAGGCTCAGAGCCTGGCTATCACATGGAAAGTCCAGAGATTCAGGTCCCCTGAGTATACACTAAACCCCAGTGCCAACCACAGGTCCGGTAAAAGTGACAGGAGAGGCTTGTGAATAAAGATCACACCAGAGTCCAACTCCATCACACTCAGGACCACAAACTTCCTTTCAATATATTTAGATCTTCTTTAGTGTCCCTTAATTTTACCCTATAAAGGCCTTGTACTTTCTTTAAGATTAATTTCTAGGTATCTTATTTTTTAATACTATTATTATTATCTTCTTGTAGGCTTTTATTTCTTTTTGTGAAATAATACAACTGGGTTTTGGGGTCTGTTTTTTTTTTGTCACTTTATTGGGGTGTGATATACCACTAATTCTGAGTCATGGCAACCATCACCCCAAGAGTTCCCTTGTGTCCCTTGTGTCTCCCACCCAGGGTTCCAGTAGGGGACTGTGTCTGGCTTCTTTCACTTATCACAACACCTCTGAGATTCATCCATATTGCCGTTGAAGTCCCTTCTCTTGCTGAGTGGTATTCCACTGTATGGATATACCAAAATTTGATTATCATTCACAATAGATGGACACTTGTTTCCAGATTTTGGCTTATTATTAATGAAGTTGCTATGAACGTATAAAGTCTTTGCATAGACTACACTTAAATTTCTGTTGGGTTTATACCTAGAAACAGAATTGCTGGGCCATGAGGTAAGTGTATGTTTTATCTATTTCTCCCCACCCCAGCTCCTCGTTGTTTTTCAATTGCTGTGTCTGTTCATCTTCCTTGTTTCTTTAGGAGGCACCGGGAGTTGAACCCAGGGCCTCTGATGTGGGGAGGGAGGTTCCAAGGAATTGACTGACATCACTGAAATCAAGTGCAGGAGACAATGAAAAGTAGAGTTAAATGTTAAAGTTGACGCTGATTTCTCATCTGAAACCATGGAGCCAAGAAGACAGTGATATAACATAGTTAAGGTGCTGAAAGAGAAAAGCTGCCAGCCAGGTATTTTGCATCCAGCAACACTGTCCTTCAAAAATGAAGTAAAGATTAAAATACTAAGAAATAAACAGAAATTGAGGGAATTTGTCAACAGAGTCCAGCCCTTCAAGAAATACTAAAGATTGGGGAGCGGATGTAGAGCGGTTGAGCACCTGCTTCCCACAGGGAGGTCCTGGGTTTGGTTCCCAGTGCCTCCTAAAAACAAAAATAAATGAAAGAACCAACTCAGGGGAGCCGATGTGGCCAGTGATTGAGCACTGGCTTCCCAGATATGAGGTCCTGGGTTCAATCCCCTGCCCCAGCACCTTAAAAAAAAAAAAAAGAAAAGAAAAGAAATATTAAAGGGAGTTCTGCAGGTTGAAAGGAAATGTTAAAGTTGACATTTCCAGAAATCAGGATAGAAGCATGTGGGAGGGCAGCAGCCACAATCTAATCAGGCAGTCTTGCTTGTAGCTGTTCCCGTAAGGGTGTGTTCATGGGCTTGTCTACTGCCAACAGTGAGTCTTCCTTGCAAATAAAATATTAGTGATACTCTATGCATATTATACTTTATATAAATCCTATGAGTGGTATTCCAAGAAATAACAAGTTTTGGAAGCTAAATAAATCCTTAAATTGGCAACTTTGACACATGAGTTTGTATAATGCTGTTAAATTTGCTAGAAGATATGGATGTTACGGTATTTGGATAATATCCAATAATATTTGTTGCATTTCCACTGTTTGAATATTTGCTACAAGCTTTGCTTTGTAAATACTTAAACAGGAGAAATACAAAGAAAAGAAATGAATGGTGTTGTGGAACACTCCAACATGAAATTAGAAACTGATCTAAAATATGAAGCAAAAGCAATATAAATTTCAATGGCAAAACCAAAACCAGGGCAAGCCAGCAAAACATTTTCACCATTAAAAAAGAAAGCAAAATTATATGAAGGAACATACATCCTAATACCCAACTTGAATATGCTTGGATATACTCTTAACAATTTGAAGAATGTCAATGCAAACTGAAAGAGTATTTTCAATGTCTGAAATAACTGTCATCAAAGATCAAGACTATGCAATTGATGCTTTGAGTGCTTTAAAATTTCCTTTTCAGAAAAAAAACCTCAAATATTAAATATGTGTGGTACAATTTTTCAAGTTTAAATGATTTTTATCTGGTATTTATTTTGCATTAAATCCCTTTCTTTTGATGTTCTCTATTATCAAATATATATATGCATTATGTAGAGTTCATTTAAATATTGTTTCGATATACTGGTTCATAATAATAATAATAAACCATTTAATTATACACAGTCATTTTCTCTAGAAGCACTCTGTGTACTCAGGAAAATCCACTTCACACCCAGTGCTTGTCACCATCATTAATGCCATAACAATCAAGGCAGCAGTCACTTGGGAGCCCAAGCTACTTCTTCAGGTGGCACCTCATCACAATCAACCGCAGGTAAGACTGTGATTGAATTGTGATGCCACTGCTTGTCGTGATTTACCAGCAACCTATTTCCCATTAGCAGAACTCAGCACTACATTCCAACCCAAGAACACAACCAAAACTAACCCCCAAATCCTTTCTTTCAAGGTCTGTCTCCTGGGACCACTCCCAGACCAATTCTTTGGTAATTTGAACAGGGAAAGTTTAATAGAAGAATTATTAACTATTTACATGGAGCTAACTGAAAGGATAAAAGAGAATTCCAAAGAATACCACCCTAATACTGAGGAAGAATACCCAAGTAAGGAACAAACTTGGAAGGGTGGGACTCTCCCAAAAGTCTAGCATTCAGACCTCACTGCGGAGCATGTGGGAGGAGTCCACTGGATGGTGAAATTTGCTAGTTGCCTGGCAACAGAGGAGTTTACAACCTTGGGGTTAAGACTGGCAGACAAGGAATAGTCAGCTGGGGTGCCTATGAAATGCGCCCGTGGTTGGGGTGAGGGGGTATTTTGAATTTACTAGAAAATCAGCAGAATGCCTCCATGTACAAACAGCTTGCAGAGGATGTTGGCTGAAACCTGGGGAGTTGGCTGAGATGCCTATAAAACTCAACAGAAACTGACAGGCAGTCAGCTGGGGCATGGGAGGAACTTGTGTGGAAGCAGCACAGGGCTTTCCACTGACCTCCCTGCTGGGAAGCTAGCAAGTATACTGGTAGGACTAGGGAAGTCACTGTGAGGGTACAGCTAAACCTGCCGCTGGGAAGCTGACTGCTAGGGTACTGCTGAAACTCACTGGGTGTTTTTTGCATGGTAGGAGACAAAAAAAAAGGTGCACAGGAACCATGTAAAGACGTTTCTTCCCTCTCTAGCGTCCTTCCTGTGCCCTCTACAGACAAGGCTTAACATTGTGCCAGTCAGGCAAGAGAGAAATGTTCCAGTATATAAAGAATAGATCTGAAGGTGAGAGAGAGTCTATCAAAAACGGGAGCTGAATTCTGTCTTTTCTGTATCTATCAAGAAGGTCACATGTTTTTTCTTTTCTAGTGTGCTACTATATTAATTTTTCATTGTTATACCAACGTTGCATTCTGGAACAAACTCACTTGATTGTATGATCATATATTGATTTGCTAAAATATTGTTCAGCATTTTTTACTATATAGGTTCAGGAAAGAGTTAGGTCTAATTTTATTTTTGGTTGTTTTTTTTTTTTTTTGTTCTAATTAGAGCAGCTGCAGGTTTACAGAAAAATCATGTAGAAAGCCCAGAATTCCCATGTTATCGACCCTCCCACCCCACACACAGTTTTCCCTGAAACTAACATTTTGCATCAGTATGATGCCTTTGTTACAAAAGATGAATCAATATTTTTATAATTATATTATTAACTAAAGTCCATAGTTCAGGGTTCACTGGTTGTTGGTGATGTTTTCCTTTTTAATTTTGGTTCTGGTAACATATATATACAAACTAACATTTCCCATTTTACCACTTTTAAGTATACAATTCAGTGGTATTAATTATATTCACAATGTTGTACTACCATCACCACTATACATTACCAAGCAATTTTCATCACCTAAAACAAACCCCAACCCTTGTAACCTGTATTCTAATTTCTGTTTCAGTAAGTCTGCAAATTCTAATTAATATAAGTGCAATCATACGACGTTTGTCCTTTTGTGTCTGGCTTGTTTCACTCAACAGAATGTCTTCAAGGTTCATCCATATTGTGGCATGTGTCAGAACTTGATTCCACTTTATAACTGAAAAATACTCTATTGTATTAAAAACATACACATTTTAATCATACTTTCAGGTGTTGATGGTTACTTGGGTTGTTTCCACCTTTTGGCAACTGTGAATAATAATGCTATGAACATCAGTATGCAAATATCTGTTTGAGTCTCTGCTTTCAATTCTCTTGGATATCTACCTACAAGTGAGATTGCTAGAAAATATGGTAATTCTATATTTTGCTTTCTGAGGAAACACCAAATAGTTTTCTACGGCTGCTGTACCATTTTACAATCCCACCAAAAACGTAGACATTTCTCCACATCCTCTCCAACATATTACTTTGTTTTTTAAAATATAACCATTCTAGTTGATATGTTTTTTTTTTAAAGATTTATTTTTATTTATTTCTCTCCCCCCACCCCCCCAGTTGTCTGCCCTCTGTGTCCATTCACTGTGTGTTCTTCTGTGTCCGCTTCTATTCTTGTCAGTGGCAATGGGAATCTGTGTCTCTTTTTGTTGCATCATCTTGCTGTGTCAGTTCTCTGCATGTACCATGCCACTTTCGCGCTGGGCGGCTCTCCTTATGGGGAACACTCTTTGTGCATGGGGCTCCCCTTTGCGAGGGACACCTCTGCATGCATTGCACTCCTTGTGCGCATCAGCACTGTGCATGGGCCAGCTCCACAAGGGTCAAGGAGGCCCTGGGTTTGAACCGTGGACCTCCCATGTGGTAGGCAGAAGCTCTATTCGTTGAGCCAAGTCCGCTTCTCATAAATGCTTTTTTGATTTTCCATTTCCCAATGGGCTAATGATGTTAACCATCTTTTCATGTGCTTATTGGTCATTTGCTATCTTCTTTGCCAAGAAATGCCTACTCATGTTCTTGGCCCATATTTTAAATGGGTCATTTGTCTTTTTGTTGTTGAGTTGTAGATTTATGTATTCTGGAAATTAAAACCTTATCAGATATTTGATTTCCAAATATTTTCTCCCATTGAGTATGTTGTCTTTTCACTTTCTTGATAATGTCCTTTGATGCACAAAAGTTTTCTGTTTTGATGAAGTTCGAATTATCTAATTTTTTCTTTTCTTATTCATGCTTTTGGTGTAAAATCTAAGAATTCATTGCCTAATGCAAAGTTCTGAAGATGTTATCCCATACAGTTTTCTAGGAGATTTATGGATTTATTTCTTGTATTTAGGCCTTTGATTCACTTTGAGTTAATTTTTGGATGTGGTATGAGATAGAGATTCACTTTCAGTCTTTTAATTGTGGGCATCCAGTTTTCCCAGCACCATTTGTTGAGGAGACTGTTTTCCCCCCATTGAGTGGACTTGCATCCTTGTGAAAAAAATCAACTGATCATAGACATGAAGGTTAATTTTTGAACTCTCACTTTGATTCCTTTGTTCTATATGCTTGTCCTTGATTAATGTAACTTTGTAATAAGTTTTAAAATTGGTTAAGTGTGAGTTCTCCAATTTTGTTTCCTCTTTTTCAAGGTAGTTTTGGCTTTCTGAGGTCCCTTATGCTTCTACTAAATTTGGTGATAGGCTTTTCCATTTCTGCAAAGAAGCATGTTGGATTTTTGTTAGGGACTGTATTGAATTTATAAATCACTTGGGGAGGAACTGACATCTAAACTATAATTTAGTCTGGTGATCGATGAATACAGAACGTCCTTCCATTTATTTATGTACCCTTTAATTTCTATCAGCAGTGTTTTGTAAATTTCCATGGACAAGCCTTTCCATCCTTGATTAAATTTATTCCTAGATATTTGAATGTAAAATGGTGCAGCCTCTGTGAAAGACAGTTTGACTAAATATAGGAAGTTAAATACAGAACTGCATATGATCTGGCAATCCCTTTACTAGGAATATATCCAGAAGAACTGAAAACAGTGACGCAACACACATTTGCACATCAACATTCATAGCAGCATTATTCAAAATGTCCAAAAGATGGAAACAACCCAAGTACCCATCAACCAAAAGAGGTATATACCTAGGATGGAATACTATGCTGCTGAAAGAAGAAATGAAATTGGGACACATATGATAACTCGGATGAACCTTGAAGACATTATGCTAAGTGAAATAAGCCAGGCACGAAAGGACAAATACTACATGGTCTCAAATAGAAAAAAACAGGAGTTAAAACCTAGAATATGGTTACTAGGAGATAGAATGAGGGCTGAGAAGGGTACTGATGCTTAATGTATGTAGAATTTTTAATTAGCTTGACTGTAAAAGTATGGAAATAGAGCTGATGGTAACACATTATAGTAAGTATAACTAACACATCTGGTTTATAAATGGGATTGTGGCTGAAAAGGGTCATCTAGGGATTTAAATGTTAATTGAAAGAAAGCGAGGGAATAATCTAGAGAGTGAATAACACAGTGAACCCACAAGTGGCTAAGGAATGTGGTTAATAGTACAAATACAAGAATGTTCTTCTATGAACTAGAACAAATGTACATCACTATTACAAGGTGGTAAGAATATGGAGATGCATGGAAAAACACAATTAATGCAACTTATGGACTACAGTTAACAGGAATATTGTAATATTCTTGTATCAATGTCAAAGAAAGTACTATATTAATAATAGGGGGTTACAGGAAAAATATACCAAATGTATGCTATAGACCACACTTAGTGGTAAAAGTCTGATTATGTTCTCTCACAATCAAATGTTCCATAACAATGTAAGGTGTTGTTGGAGGGGTGTTGTATGGAAATCTACACATTTTGCAGGATTGTTTTTTGAATTCACTTCTCTAATAAAAAATATATTTATAATTTATTCCTAGATATTTGATTCTTTAGTTGCTATTTTATTGTAAGTTCTTTTTTTTAAAAATTTTTTAAGAAGTACCAGGGATTGAACTTAGGACCTTGAATGCAGGAAGCAGACACTCAACCACTGAGCTATATCTACTCCCCTTAGTTGCTATTTTAAATGTAATATTCTTGCTTTTTTCAGATTCATTACTACTGTATAGAAACATCACTGATTTTTTTTTAAGATTTGTTTTATTTATCCCCCTCCCCCCACTCACCCTGTCCTACACTCGCTGTTGCTCTCTGTGTCCATTTGTTGTGTAATCTGTCTGCTCATCTTCTCTTTAGAAGGCACCAGGAACCAAACCTGGGACCTCCCATGTGGGAGACAGGTGCTCAATCACTTGAGCCACCTCAGCTCCCTGGTTTGTTGTGTCTCTCATTGTCTTTCTTCTTTTTGTCTCTTTGCTGCATCATCTTGTTGTGTCAGCTTGCCACGCCTGTCATGCCAGCTCACTGTCTTGCTCATCTTCTCCAGGAGGCACTGGGACGAAACCCAGGACCACCCATATGGTAGGTGGGAGCTCAATCTCTTGAGCCACATCTGCTTCCCACCAATGATTTTTTTTCCTCTCCCCTTCCCCTCCCCCACTCCGTTTTCTGCTTGCTGTGTCCATTTGCTGTGTGTTCTTCTGTGTCTGCTTGCATTGTTATCAGTGGCACCAGGAACCTGTGTCTCTTTTTGTTACGTCATCTTGCTGCATCAGCTCTCCGTGTGTGCAGTTCCACTCCTGGACAGGCTGCACTTTTTTTGCACAGGGTAGCTCTCCTTACGGGACACACTCCTTATGCGTGGGATCCCCTATGCGGGGGGATACCTCTGTGTGGCACGGCACTCCTTACGCACATCAGCACTGCATGTGGGCCAGCTAACCACACAGGTCAGGAGCCCCTGGGTTTGAACCCTGGACCTCCCATGTGGTAGGTGGATGCTCTATCAGTTGAGTCAAATCCGCTTCCCCCACCACTGATTTTTGAGTGTTGATCTTACATTCTGCTACTTTGTTGAACTCATTTATTAGCTCTAGTAAGGTTTGTTGCAGTTTGGATTGGTCTATAAATTTCTTTTCTTGTAGCATCTTTATGTGGCTTTAGTATTAGGGGAAATGTTGGCTTCATAGAATGAGTTAGGTAATGTTCCCTTCTCTTCAATTTTCTGGAAGAGTCTGAATACGATTAGTATTAGTTCTTTGTGGAATGATTAGAATAATTCACCTGTGAATTGAGTTGGTCTGGGCTTTTCTTTGTTGGAAGGTTTCTGATGACTGATTTAGTCTCATTACTTGTGATTGGTTTGTTGAGATCACCTATTTCTTCTTTCATTAGTATAGGTTGCTTGTGTGTTTCTAGAAACTTGTCCATTTCATCTAAGATATCCAACTTATTAGCATACAATTTTTCATATTATCTTATGATTTTTTTTTGTCTATAGAGTCCCTGGTGATGTCTCCTCTCTTGTTTCTGATTTTATCTTTTGCATCTCTGTTTTTGTTAGTCTAGTTAAAGGTTTTCCAATTTTACTAATCTTCTCAAAAAAAAAAGCTGATTTTAGTTTTGTTAATACTATTGTTTTTTATTCTTCATTTCATTTAATTCTGCTCTAACCTTTTTATTTCTTTCCTTCTGTTTGCTTTGGGTTTAGTTTGTTGTTATTTTTCTAATACCTCCAGATGTGCAATTAAGTCTTGATTTTGCTCTTCTTTTCTAATGTAGGCATTGAGGGCTACAAATTTCCCTCTTAGCACTGCCTTGGATGCATCCCATAAGTTTTGCTATGTTGTGTTTTCATTTTCATTTGCTTTGAGATATTTACTTATTTCTCTTGCAATTTCCTCCTTGACCCACTGATTATTTAAGAGTATGTGGTTTGGACACAACCATTCCAAGGTCCACAGAATGGAGGAATAGAGTGTGGATTAGAGTGGACTTATTGATATTCTATTCATGAACTATTGTGATTAGTAATCGAAGAAAATGTTGCATTGGTGTGGAGAAAGTAGCCATGGTAGCTGCTGGGGGTAGGGAAAGGGAGGAAGAGATGAGATGTGGGGGCGTTTTCGGGACTTGGAGTTGTCCTGGGTGGTGCTGCAGGGACAGTTACCGGACACTGTATGTCTTCCCATGGCCCACTAGGTGGAATGTGGGAGAGTATGGGCTATGATGTGGACCACTGACCATAAGGTGCAGCGGTGCTCAGAGATGTATTCACCAAATGCAATGAATGTCTCATGATGATTGAGGAGATTGTTGTTATGGGAGGAGAAGTGGGGTGAGGGGGATGGGGGGTATATGGGGACGTCATAATTTTTGAATGTAATATTAAAAAAATAAAGACAAAAAAAAGAGTATGTGGTTTAACGTCCATATATTTGCAAATTTTCCAGTTTTCCATTTATGAAGATTTCCAGCTTCATTATGCTATGGTTAGACATAGTGCTTTGTATAATTTCAATCTTTTAAATTCACTGCGATTTGTTCTAGGACCTAACATGTGGCTATCCTGGAGAATGATTCATGAGCACTTGAGAAAAATGTATATCCTGCTGCTTTGGGGTGCAATGTTCTATATATGTCCATTAGGTCTAGTACCTCTAACATATTATTCAATTATTCAAGATCTCTGTTTCTTTACTGAACCTCTGTTGAAATGTTCTGTCTATTGCTTAGAGTAGTGTATTGAAGTGCTCTACTTTGATTTTAGTGGCAACTATTTCTTCCCTTAATTTTGCCAGTGTTTGCCTCATGCATATTGGGGCAACCTGGTTAGGTACATAAATATTTATGATTGTTCTTTCGTTTTGGTATAATAATCTGTCCCTTTTATTAATATACAGTGTCCTTATTTGTCTCTTACAACAGTTTTACATTTAAATCTACTTTGTCTGATATTAGTATAGCTACTCCACCCTTTTTTGGTTACTGTATGCATGGAAAATAGTTTTCCCACCTTTCATGTGCAACCTATCTGTGTCCTTGAGTCTAAGATGAGTCTCTTATAGACTGCATATACATGAGTCATACTTTTAAAAATCTGTTTGCCAATCTGATTCTCTTAATTGGGAAGTTTAATCCATTAACATTCACTGTTATTACCGTAAAAGTAGTACTTCCTTCAGCCCTGCTGGCCCCCATCACTAGCCACCTGTACCAATCGGCCCATTGCCCATCACTCTCCTGGTGCTCAGATGGGCCCCTCCTCGCCAGCAGCCCAGTCCGATCACCCCGAGGCTTCTCTATGCCCAGGAAGCCTGCCTGTCTTCCTGTCACTTCTGGTGGAAGAGTGAAGTCTTCCATGCCCTACTGTATGATCTTGGATCCTCCCACAAATACATTTCTATCTTTTAAACAATTTTTAAAAAGAAAAGTTTTTTTTAAGAGTGAAAAAAAAAACCTTTTATATTTTCTCATATATTTACCATATCTGGCACTCTTTTTATTTGTGTAGTTCCAAATTTTTATCTGGTATCATTTCCTTTCCACTTGAGTAATTTCCTTCAATTTTACTCATAGTGAGGGTCTGCCATGAAAAATTCTCATATCTTCTTCACCTGAAAAATTCTTTATTTCTCCTTCATTTTTACTATATATAGAAATTTAGGTGGGCATTTCTTTTCTCTTTCAGCATGTTAAAGATTTGGGGAGCAGATGTAGTTCAGTGGTTGAGTACCTGCTTCCCATGTATGAGGTCCTGGGTTCAATACCCAGCACCTCCTTAAAAAATAAAATAAAATACAATTTTTTAAGATGTTATTTGATTGTTTTCTGGTTTATACTATTTCTGTTTATAAATCTGCAATTATGCTTTGCTCCCTTGTATGTATTTTTTTTCCTTCAGCTGTCTTTCTTATTTTTTTTCCTATCACGGGTTTCCAGCAATTAGATTATGATGTGCTTTGGTGTGGGTTTATGTTTCTTCTGCTTTGGGATAATTGGGCATCTTATATCTGTTAGTTTATACTTTTTATTAAATTTGTAAAAATATCAGCCAATACTTCCTCACAATTTTTCTGTTTCTCCCACTTTAACTTGATAATGTCCTATAGGTCAATATAAACACATAGTCCTATTCTGCCTATAGTCCTATATCTGAAAACAGTTTTTTCATATATATTATCCAACTTCTGTCTAGAATAGCTGGGAAAATCCATTACCAATTAGTTCTTCCATGGCAGAAGTAGACGTCTCTTTGTTGTCTACTATTACTAAAAAAAAAAAATTTTTTTTTCAGTCTTTTCTTCCCAGAGCTTCAGTTTGCTTCATTTATATTGCTGTCTTAAAGTTTACTGATCTTTTCTTCTTCAGTTTCTAATCTGCTGTTATGATCATCCAATAAATAGTTGAAGATCCATTTTTATATATTCAATTTTCTTTTCATTATGTTTATATTGTCATTTAAATCCTCAAGAATATTATAAATAAATTAAATTCTTGGTGTGGTAACATCATCATTTCTGCCATTCCTCCCTCCTGCCCCCAAAAGCTGACTTTTCTACTGGTTATGGTTACAGTTTACTGCTTTTTTGCAGGTCTAGTAGTTTTTCATTAGATGCCGGATGTTGTGAATATTGTGCTTTTCAGTACCTGCATTTTGTGGTCTTCCCTTAAAGAATACTGATTTTTATTGTTGTCACTTGCAGTTAAGTTACAAGTTTATCAGCTTGATCCTTTTGGGCTTGCTCTCAGTTTGGTCAGAATTCAAATATCTCCCAGCCCTGTGTAAGCTCTGTGAACTGCTATCTTACAGTTCTTTGACTGGTTTCGTGGGAGTTTTATCCTATACATTCTCACCTTAGTATTTAGCAATAAACTCAAGGAGTTCCTTCCCCCATATAGATTATTTAAACTCCTTTTCTTTATTGCTCCCTCTCTTTTCCAATAACCTGTCTTGCAAATTCCAGAAACCTCAGACTTCTTGAACTCTGATTCTATCTTGTGGAACTCAGAAGAGACCATTGTACTCTGCCTGGCTCTTCTTTCCTGTGCTGTGGTCCAGAAAGTGCCTCTGGGCACAAAGTTGAGGAAATCATAGAATTCCTTTATTTGTAGTTTCTTTTTTTCCTCTCTCAGTGATCTCCATTCTGTTCTGCCTGTCCATTGTCTCGAAACAGTTGTTTCATATATTTTGCCCAAATTCTAGTTGTTTATGATAGTATCTAGTACCAGCTAGTTCTTCATTGCAGAAGAAGTTGTTTCTCTTTTTTTATTTAGTTTCGTTTCTCAAATTGTCTCATATTTTGTCAGTGGGCTCCTGGATCTTTTTGATATATTCTTTCAATTTTTAAGACATTTATATACTTTCTGGTGCCATTAGCTGTTGCAGGTTCATCTTGTACTTTCCCTGCTTCAGATCTGGAATCAGAACTTTTTCCAAGGAGGCCTGCCTGGTGGTGTCTTTTAGTGAAGAATGATATTTGGAGACCAGCTATGCCCACTAGGTGGGCTAACTGCTACTGGCATGTCACTATTTCCAGGTTCCTGCACTTTTCAAATTGTGAATGAGTTAAGGAGTCCTATTAAGATCTCAAAGGGCTTCAGTTATTTGGACCTAATAAACTGAAACTAAACTAATGCATCTCCTTTCTAGGACAAAGCCCCACACTGAGGAGGAAACTGCTGATCTGGGTCAGTAGAAGTAGATGAAAAAGAAGACCCAAGTGATGTGGCAAAGGGCAGCAATGGAAGCTGATCTTAGAAAGTACAGGTATGTATTTTTAATACTTTATTTACACAAAGGAAGAGGGGGCTCTAGAGCCATGAAAGTAAAAATGCTATCCTGAGAATCCCGATGCAGGCAAAACATCAAGTTACTTATAAGAGAATGAAAATTAGATTGTTATCAAACTTTTTAAGAGCCAGTGCTTTATGCAAGGAAATAACTGAATAATATATTTAAAATAATCAAGAAAAGAAAATATGAGCCCAATATATTATATCCATCCAAACAAATTTTAAAATACTGATGCTATAGACAAACTGTTAAAGTGACCCTGTGAGTCCTTCCTCAGAATTCTAGTAGAGAAAAAGCTTTAGATAACCACAATTATTGGGGGGGGGGAAGGGGGGAGAAAGAACTTAAGAATTTATATATAAATAAGAGAGAATACAATATGTAATGGATGTTTGCTTTGCCAATATAGATACAATTCGACTATCGAAAATAGGTAGAGAATGAGGAAAGCATATGCAAAATAGAATAAGCTTGCTAATTACCTTATATTTTGGGGGAGTAAAAGGATATTCCTCAAGTAAGATGCTGGGAGAGAAGAAAGGAAGAGGAAAGAAGAAGTGACCAGGAAATTTTAATACTGCTTATAGTAGGAACAACAAAATAGAGGAGTGGTGACAAAGAGTACTATATAAACATGTAATGATAATCATTAGAATTAAAATACAATCCTTCAAAGGAGAGAGTTCAAATAAAAATAGACTACATAGAGAAAGGCGTTTTATATAAATACGGGTAAAATAGAAAAGCAAGACAGAACTGAGGCTAAAGATATTGATCATGTCAGTAAATATAAAGAAAGTTTCAGATTGGTCACAGAGTAACAAAGTCCAACACTATAAAATAAAGAGATTCAGAAACTTTATGAATAAAAACATGGACAAAGATAAACCAGGTAAATTTACATAAAAAGAAGGCAGAAGGTAAATTTCTGAAATTCAGAAAGCTGTAGATTCATGAGAGGAAACCATAGATCAGAAGTAAGATTTAAAAACAAAAAACTATTACATACAATGCTTGGACTTTACCTTGTAGTCGATGGGAGCCTTTGAAGGCTAAACTATAGATGGACAAGAATCAGATGTGCACTTTAAAGATGGACTGGATTTAGGTGACTTTGGAGGCAAGGGATCCAGTTAAAATGGGGGAGGAGAAAAACATGGGTTGAGTGCCTACTATATGCTAAGCGGTTTACAAACAATTTCTCATTTTAATTCTGATAACTTTATGAGGTGTGTCTTATTATTCTCATTATATGGGGAGTCTGAAGCTCAGGTAGATTAAGTAACATGTCCAAGTAAAGCAGTTGGTAACATGCTAGCATCAGGATTTTAAACTCAGTTTTAACCAGCTCGTTGTACATAATGATGTTTGTTGTTAAAAATAAAATAAATAAAAGAAGTCCAAGCAAGAAAGGGTAAGGGTCTAAGGCAGTGGCAAAAGGATAGATATGCAAGAAGCAAAATTAGGAAGGCTTAGTGGTAGACTGAAAATTATATAAGATTAAACAACAATGAAAGGGAATCAAGAAACCTGCAATCATTATAAAAGCTAATATCCCCAAGGAGTTACAAATATACTTATTATTGCTTTTTATTTTATATTATTGATTATTGCTTTTCTATTTTTCCCTAGACTTCTGCTAACAAAAACCAAAACTTAGGCATATGTGACTTTTTGTTGCGTTTAAAACAAAAACAAAAAATAAAAACCACGATTATAACAATAACCAGGTCATAGACTGGAATAGAACCATCAATATAGATAAAAATTCTTAAATGGATTACCAAAAAGGAAGGCACTACATGCTCCTTCCTTTTATTCTTTGGGGAGGCAGCGGATTTTAAGACTAGTAATATCCTAATAATTCATTCAGAAATATTTTTTCCTAGTATAAAAGGTACTGGAAGCAAAAAAGTCTTCTTACTGCATAGTTTTTAGAAATTGATTTACAGGAATAAAAGTTAGTTAGCAACATGTAAATACATATTCTTCAATTCCAGTCATCACTTTTTAAAAGTCACAATATAAAATCTTCTAGTTTTTCTATTTGTAAAAAAAAAAAAGTTATCTGAAAATTTCTCTCCTTATCCAAATTCTGTTCAATATTTTGCTCCAAATTAGTCTTTAAAATTTCATGAGACACACACTCTACTGAATTATTTCTAGAGGTTAGATTAATTAAGCAAAGCTATTTCTGCTCCATTTCTTTTATTCCATCACATACTTACATGGAATTGTTCTCAAGTAGAGATTATCTCTGATCACTTGTTGCAATTTGTGGTCAACTGATCCTTTCTGGAACTGAAGACTCAGGTAGTGTCGCAAATCTTTATTAATAACTTTGCCTACAAAAAAAAAGAAATTAGAATATTTAGTAGAAAAAAAAGGTAATTAATGCTAAATTATTATAGGTACATAATTAAAATATGTACCTGAAATATAATGAGTACATAATTTTACATGGAAAGGAAAGAAGGGATAGGACAGAGAATATGACAAATGGAGGTCATTTTGTTCAGTCCCATGGTTTTAAATACCATCTATATACTAATAATTTCCAAATTCATATCATATCTCCAGGCCTCACCTCTCTCAAATTCATCAGATTCATTTATATAAACTCAATATGTATTTAGATGTCAAATAAGCATCTCAAACTTGAAGTACTCAAACAAATCCTAATTCCACACTCTCCAATGTTTTCCTCTCCCACCATTTCCCCCACCTTAGGAAATAACAGCACCATCTCTCCAGTAGAACAATCACAAACCTGAGGAGTCATCTCTGATTTATCCTTTTAAATTCTCTCTCTCAGATTCAACTCATTAGCAATACCTGTCAACTCACCTCAAGAACATATCCCACACTGTCCACATCTCTCCATTTCTTTCACCACAACCCTAATCTAAGCCACCATTGTCTCATCAGGAATTCTGCAGTCGCCTTCTAACTGTCTTTCCTGCATCTATTCTTGCTCTCCCACCCCACTTTTCCCCTCTCGTCCACACTGGTCACCTTTCCCGCCAACTGTGGAAAAGTGAAACTGGGCCCTACCCCAGGGCCTTCTGCCTATTACTACCTTGAATAGGCATTTTCTGTCCATCTGCCTGACTCCTAGGTACGATGTGAATAAATGAGAGTGAAAATTTTTCTCCTATTTGTGGGGAAAACGAGAGATAAACTGAGGAATAATAAAGGTCTCAAAGAAATACTAAGTAGGTAGGGGATTGCAGAATATTAAGGTAGGGGATTGCAGAAATCTGATAGACGATCTATAATAAGGGTTGAACTTAAAATGAAAATTAAAGCAGTTCGAACATTGTTGATTAGACCAGACTTCAGATAATTAGAAAAGATCACTAAGACAAAATAGACTATCTTATTGAATAAGAAATGGCTGGTTGCTTAAATTATACTCAGTTTTATTTAGAATAAATAGCATAGTTACGACAATAAGGTTAGATAAATCATTAAGTGAATATGGATCAATTCATTCTTTTAACTATTACTCCATAATAATACATTAGTAACTCCCTCTTTTGGTCTTTTCTTACATGTACAAATAAACATAGCCTATATGAAAGGGTGTTATATAAGCAGGAAATTCAGGATGTTTCTAAAGCTCAGAGATAACATTCAGATCCCAAACCAATAAACAAAATCCAAAAAGTTCCTGTTTTGCTTTCCTGAAAACAGATGAAGGAGGCAGCCTTTGTGATTAAAGAAAGCAAAAAGCGTATTTAAAAAATTAGTTAATAGGTGTTTCAAATGCCTTTTAATAATTATTATACAAAAACCATAGTGGATTGTTATACAGGTGCTGAAATGTGTTTTAGCGATATTTGGAGAAATTTGGTTAGGATTTTGAGTGGGAATTCAACACTGCTTTTTCCCATTTAAAATAATGTAACATGTGCTCCAATATCTAAAAATCTGTTATTTAAGAAGTTTTCAGGAATAGATTTAATTTAGATAAGGAATAAAACCTTTACAGCTGAAGAGGACCACTGGAATTACAACACTCTTTAAAACTCAATACTTCCCTTTTTTTTCAATTTGAAAAATTACTATAAGATATGGTAGAACTTAGAGATAACTAGAGTATGCTAAAAACCCAGATTGACTTTAATCTATGAAAGTAACAAAACCATTAAATTGGATGTAACTAAAGGACAAAGCTAAATAAAATCATAGATCACAAATTATATCGTGAGATGTCTCTTAAGGGGAAATGGAGTTAAACAACTCAATTCCTATTTTAAGGTCCAGGAGATTTTATGACTGAGAGGACAGTTAAAGCAGAAAGAGCTAGATTTAAAGAATAATATCAACAATTATTAGGACAGGAATTGCACTCCATTTTCAGTCTCAGCTTCTACTGAGATTCTGGATGGAATACTGAGGTAAACAGTTGCAAAGGGAAGAGTGAGGGACCATTTCAAAAATATATTTAAAATGTGAAACTATTTAAAAAGTTATCATACTTTTCTGAGGTTGGAGACAAAATACTACAAGAATCAATGAGGGAAGCAGACTTGGCCCAGTGGTTAGGGCGTCCGTCTACAACATGGGAGGTCCAAGGTTCAAACCCCGAGCCTCCTTGACCCATGTGCAGCTGGCCCATGCGCAGTGCTGATGCGCCCAAGGAATGCCATGCCACCAGGGGTGTCCCCCGCGTAGGGGACCCCCACGCGCAAAGAGTGTGCCCCATAAGGAGAGCCACCCAGCATGAAAGAAAGTGCAGTCTGCCCAGGAATTGTGCCGCACACACAGAGAGCTGACATGACAAGATGACGCAACTAAAAGAAACACAGATTCATGTGCTGCTGACAACAGAAGCGGATAAAAAAGAACACGCAGCAAAATGGACACAGAGAACAGACAACTGGGGGGGTTGGGGAAGGGGAGAGAAATAAAAAAATTAAAAAATAAATATTTAAAAAAAAGGATCAATGAAATATAAATGTAATATATTAACTATATGAAAGTTTAACAAATTAGCTATAAGTGTCGGCATTCTTCAAGATAAACAATAAGAAAATATAACAGGTATAGCAGTCATGGTGTACTTCCTTGATTCAAAAAACCAAAAGAACTTTCTTAAAGAAATATAATATTATGTGATAAAATTCTAGGGAATTTGTTTGTTTTTTTTTTAAGTATAAATATCTTAAATAGGTATTTGTGAGATTAGGCCAACAAAAACATTAACCAGAAGAGACTCTGCAGGGAGTGTCAGATGCAAAATGGCAGAATTAAGTTTTACAGATTGCTCCCTCCACCAGAAAATGAGTGAGCTGGCAAAAGAGATTGGAATGAACTAGGTGGTAACCCTGGAATCAGACTGGACATGTAGAACCACCACAGAAGAGCCAGATGAAGAGAGGCTGCTGAGACTTCCGCTTTCCTAAGTGAAAGTGAGTGCTAACGAGCGCTCAGGCCCCATTCTTCAGCCTGAAGCCCTGGCTGTGGAAATAGCAGCAGCTGCATAAAGAGGGCCCGGGTTCCAGGGGTGGTCAGCTGGAGCTAGGTCAAGGCAGAGGAAACCTCAGGCCCCAAATGTTGGGTTTGGAGGTCAAGCCAGTGCATATGGGGGTGGGGGGGTGGGGGGAGAACGGGCATCCTGGCTTCCTGCCATAGTTTCTGCCGTCTGCACAGCAGCAGCTTCCAACATCCCACCAGCATGCACCAGGATGTATAGAGAGTGCAACTTTTTCAGTGTTGGATTTCTTTATTTTGTATATGGTGTTTTCTAGGTTTAGTGGATCCCTGAGGGTACAAGGAGGATTCCAGCCTCAGTTTCAGCCCTCTAGGAAGCAGCTGTTTCTGGCCTCACACATCTACTGGGACACAATGGGTCAGTGCATTTTTCCCCCTTTGATTTTCTTTCTTTCTCATGTTTTTTCTGTCTGGTGTTCCCTGAGGGACCAGTGCAGATGCTAGCCTCCATTTCAGCCCTCTCAGCAGTAAGGAAGGGTTCCAGCCTGCCACTAGCATCGACCAAGACCTTTGGGTTAGTTTTCTTTATTTTCGTTTTTCTTTTCTTTGTGTGTTTCCTGATCTGACAGATACTAAGACGTGAAAGCCAATGCTGTCCTTGCTAAGAGCAGCTGCCAGCTTCCCACTGGCATCTACCAAGAGACATGGAGAGACAGTGCACCTTTATTTTGGGAGGAAGGGGGATTGTGTGTTAGATTTTTTTTCTTTTCCTGTCTTTTTCCACCCCAATCCTTTGGTCAGATGGACTGAGGACTGGGAAAAATAAATTTCCAGAGTGACTACAACATAATACATAGACTGTCCAATTCTCAACAAAAAATTTCAACATACAAGGAGACAGGAAAGTATGACCCAGTCATAGGGAAAAAAGGATTCAAGAGGAACTATCCCAGAGGAAGCCCAATTGCTGGAATTACTGATCAAATATCTTAGGTCAACTCTCTTAAATAGGACCAATGAAGCAAAGAAAAACATGGACAAAGAACGAAAGAAAATTAGGGAATCAGCAATACAGAACAAAATTTTCAATGATGACATAGAAACTATAAAGAGGAACCATACAGAAATCCTGGAGTTGAAAAATACAACTAAAATGAAAAATACAATCTAAAAAATATAAACAAAAGGAAATGAGAAGGGACACACAAAACAGATTATAACAGTTGATAAGCGAAAAGGAATGCAGTAATAGAGGAAAGGAGGTTCAAAAAAAGTATTAAGACATACAATAAACAATGAGCAAAATGGCATAAGTCTTGACTTATCAGTAATTACCTTAAATGTAAATGGATTAAACTCTCTAATCAAAAGGGAAAGACTGACAGAATAGATAAGGAAGGGTGATCCAACTATAGGCTGTAAAACAAAGGTACAAGTAGATTGAAAGTGAAAGGATAGAAAAAAAAACTATGAAAATAGCAAACAAAAAAGAGCTGGGTGGCTATATATATTAATATCAGACAAAATAAACTTTAAGGAAAAAACTATTACAGGAGACAGAGAAGAACATTTATAAAACATTTATTAAAGAGTCAATTCAACAAGAAGACATAATTATAAACAGAACCACCAAAAGATATGAAGCAAACACTGACAGAACTAAATGGAGAAGTAGAATTCTACAGTAATAGCGGGAAAGTTCAAAGCACCACTTTTATTTTCACTTTGGTGAAGTGAACATCGGTAGAACATCTAGACAGAAAATCAATAAGGAAATAGAGGAGTTGAATAAGACTATAAAGCAACTAGATCTAATAGACAAAAATAGAACATTTCACCCAACAACAGCAGAATACATATTCTTTTTAGGTGTACATGGATTATTTTCCAGGATAAGCCATGTTAGACGCAAGTCAAGTCTCAATTCATTTTAAAAGACTGAAATCATACAAAGTAACTTCTCTCATCACAAAGGAATTAAGCTAGAAATCAATAACAGAAGGAAAACTGAACAGGTTTTTCTAAATAACCAGTATCTACACATTTCATAAAAAACTATTCTATGGCACAAGTTATTCAAAAATTTTGTGTAGAGTTGTTAAACATATAAGTTTATAAGCTATCTGAGGGCAAAGCTCAGAGCTTGTTTTTAAAGATTTAGTCCTAATACCTAGCACACAGAATGAATCAGCCAGTTGCCTTAATATATCTTTTAATTGTTCTTTTGACCTACTTCATCCTAGAATACATGAAATTTCTGAAGACAATACTCACTTCACCAAGCTCTCAACTTTATTTTAAAGTGTTTGTTAAATAATGAAATTGATTTTACTCTCTCAAAATGCTAAAATGAATTCTTTATTAAAGCAGGAAGTTCTACAAGTCTTTAAAAGTAGGGTTTTGGTTTTGTTGTTTGTTTTAGGCAGTACTGGGGATTGAACTTGGGACCCCATACATGGGAAGCAAGTGCTCAAACCATTGAGCTACACCTCCTCCTCAAAAGTAGGTCTTTAATATGCTAATACCTCAAGTTCCGTTCTTTATTTAACATTTTGAAACATATTTACAAAATGGTATCTGGCTACTCTGAAATACAAAATAAGGCTAAATTAACCACTCAGATATATTGTCTTCTAGCTCCCCTGGGGTAACAAATCTAGAGCAGGAAAAAAAAAAAAACCAACCTTCTCCTCTTTCAGGGGGTAAAGGGGATATGCGAATGGAGAACTGAAATAGGGAAACCTGACATCTATGAGTCTTATTTTAGGATTTATTATTATTGTAGCTAATATTTATTCAGAGCTCACTCTTTTAGTTACACTCTAAGAATTTTATGTTTTAACTCACTTAATCCTCATGATGACCCTTGAGGTTAGAGCTATTATTACCCCCATTTTACAGATAAGAAGCTGGGATATAGAGACCTTAAGTAATTTGACCAAGCTAATAAGTGACAAGGTTAATAAGTGGCAGACCTAGGATCGGAATCCAGTCAATGTGGCTCCAGGACACGAACTTGCAAGTACTGTGCTAGACTGCTTTCTCCCTCCCCCATTTCCTCTCTCTAAAACATATAGTTCTCTTTTTTCCCTTCCTTTGCATAAGTCTATAAGGGTACAAGATCACTTTTTCCCAAGAGACTATCCATTTCATACAACAGTCACATATATTGCATAAAAAAATATTTACTGAGTCCTGAATAGTAGGCACTTGGAGGTAAAGTGGATGAAAGTGTGCCCAAATGTAACTTAAAGTCTCACAGAGAAGACAATGAAGAAGAAAGTTCAAATGTGGAAGCATTATAAAATAGAAGTACAGAGCACTGTGGGAATCTGTAATCTAGCCTGGGCTGGAGAAAGAATTAGTAAACATAAAGACAGGGCCTCTGAAAACAAATAAACAAAAGAACAAATAAAGAATGGGAAAAATTGCACAAGGTCTCAGGAAACTAAACAACAGCAAGAGACATGCAAATATATGTGCCACAGGTGTCCCAGAAGAAGGGAAAAGGAGCAAAAGGAATATTTGAGGGAATAATGATAGAAAATTGAAGAAGAAAAATCACAAGATCATCTCAACTGATGCAGAAAAGGTATTTGACAAAATACAGCATCATTTTTAAAATAAAAACACTGCGAAAGACACGAATTGAAGGAAATTTCTCAATACATGATGAAGGACATATATGAAAAACCCAAAGCTAACATTGTACTCAATGGTGAAAGACTGAAAGCTTTCCAGTTGAGATCAGGAACAAGACAAGGATGCTCCTGTGGCAGTTTGAAATTATTTTATGAATCTCAAAAACGAAATATTATGTTTCTAAACTAATTTATTCCTCTGGGTGTGATACCCTTTGAGTGTATTAAATTCAGTTGAGGGGTCTTGGATTAGATTGCTTGATCTTGTGATTAGACTACATAGTGAGGTATGACTCAAGTTGAGTCTCTACCCCTTGCTGGGTCTGATATAAATGGAAACACAGAGAGAGACTCATTCATACAGACAGAGGAAAAAGGGAGCCAGCATACATGATTCTGCAATGTGAGAGAGAGGACTGCTTAGGCACGAAGCCCCCAAGAGGCTGCGCCCATGACACAGTTCAAGAGGAGATGGTGAGCTGAGAGGTAAAGGAGAGACCTAGGCAGAGATCGGCAGCCATCTTGCTTCACCAAGTGGCAACACGCCAGCTAGGTCAGAGCAGTCTATTCAATAAATAATGCTAGGAGAACTGGATAGCCACATCCAAAAGAAAGAGGACCCCTAGCTCACACCTTATACAAAAATTAACTCAAAATAGATCCAAGACCTAAATATAAAAGCTAGAACTATAAAACTCCTAGAAGAAAATGTAGGAAGATATCTTCAAAACCTGGTGGTAGGTGATGGTTTCTTAAAATTTACACTGAAAGCAGGAGCAAGGGAAGAAAAAAATGGAAAAATAGAACTTTCTTAAACTTAAACACGTCTGTGTTTCAAAGGACTTTGTCAAGAAGGCAAAAAGGCAAACTACTCAATAGGAGAAAATATTTGGAAACCACATCCCAATAAGGATTTGACTTCTAGGCTATCTAAAGAGACATACAATTCAACAGTAAAAGAGCAAGCAATACAATTAAAAATGGGCAAAAGACTTAAATAGACATTTTTTACAAGGAGAAAATACAAATAGTGAAAAAGTACACGATAAAATATTCAATATCACCAACTATTAGGAAAATGCGAATCAAAACCACAATGAGATATCATCTCACACTTCACAAAATGGCTGTTATTAAATAAAAAATACAGAAAACTACAAATGCTAGAGTGGGTGTAGAGAACAGGTACACTTCTTCACTGCTGATGGGAATGTAGAGTGGTGCAGCAACTATGGAGGGCAGTTTGGCAGTTTCTCAGGAAGCTAAACATAGAACTGCCATATGATCCAGCAATTCCTCCACTAGGAATATATCCGAAAGAACTGAAGCAAGTAAAGCAAACAGATATTTGCACACTGATGTTCATAGTGACATTATTCACAGTTGTTCAAGGATGGAAACAGCTCAAGTGTCCATCAACTGATGAGTGGATAAACAAACTGTGATATATACATATGATGGGATATCATGCACCTGTAAGAAGAAATGAAATTGGGACAAATATGACAACATGAATGAATCTTAAGGACATTATGCTGTGTGAAATAAGCTAGACACAAATGGGCAAATATTGTATGGTCTCACTAATATGAACTAAATATGAAGAATAAACACATAGAGTTAAAATCTAGAGTATAGGTTACTGGAGATAGGATAGATCTGAGAAGGGGTACTGATGCTTAACATAAATTTTTTTGTTTGTTGTTTTGGTATTTTTGGTTTTTAACTTTTATTGTTTAAAAAAATGTAACATACATAACATAAAATTTCCCATATTTCCAAATATACAATTCAAGTGGTATTAATTATATTCACATTGTTGTACTACCATTACCACTATCAATTACCAACATTTTTCCATCATCCCAAACAAAAACTCTCTATCAATTAAGCAAAAACTCCCAAAATACCTATATTATGAGCAACATTGTTATCCCCATTTAAAGATGAGAAAACTGAGGCTTGGAAAATGAACAGATGGAAAGATACTCAAATTATCAGCCATTAGGAAAATACACATCGAAACCACAATGAGGGGAGTGGGTGTAGCTTGGTGGTTGAGCATCTGCTTCTCATGTATGAGCTCCAGGTTCAATCCCTGGTATGTCCTAAAAAAAACAAAAAACAATACATACACACACACAATGAGATACTACTTCACAACCACTAGAAGGGCTATGATTAAGTAATGGAAAATAGCAAGTATTGGGAAGGATGTGGAGAACCAGAAACCCTTATACTTTAGTGAGAATGTAAAATGGTGTACCCACCATGGAAAAGTTTGGTGAGTCACCCAAAAGTTACACATAGAACTACCATATGACCTAGCACTTCTGGGTATAAACCCAAAAGAATTGAAAGCAGGGACTGGAACAGATATTTGTACACCAATGTTCCTAACAGCATTGTTCACAATAGTCAAAGGTGGAAGCAAACCAAGCGTCCATCTACAGATGAAGTAGATCGATAAACAATGGAATATTATTCAGCCATAAGAAGGAATGAAGTTCTGATACATGCTACAACATGGATGAAGCTAGAGGACATTAGGTTGAGTGAAATAAGGGCAAATATAGTACAATCTTACTTATAAACTAGAAAATGCCAATTTATAAAGACTGTAAAGAAATTACAGGGGATTACTAGGGGTGGAAGTGGGAGAGAATGGGAGTTTTAAATGAAATGATGAATAGTTTAACAGGCAAAATGACTTTACAAGTCTTCGTACATAGAAGAGCACGTGTAGTTCAGTAGTTTGAACACCTGCTTACCATATATGAGGTCCTGGGTTCAATCCCCATGTACCTCCTAAAAAAAAAAAAAAATAGCCTTAGCACAGTGCCTGGCACCCGGCAAGCATTTGTTAAGAGGAAAGTTTCATGAGTTTGTTGGAAGCAGTGCTCAGATCATGTTTGGGCTCAGAAGGAGCCTCAGCCTTTGACAGCAGTTCCTTAAGGGAGACCAGGGATGGTCAAATATTCTGCAGGAATTACATTATCTGACTGCGGAGGGGCCTAAATGGGGTGTGGTGGTATGGTGTGGAGACTAAACTCATATTAGACTCTATTTCTGATTAATAAGAGCTAAAACTTAAAACTAAGGAGTTTAGGCATGAATCTCAGAATGCAATCACCGAGCACAGAGCCTAGAAAAATACTGGAAACCACGTAACTTTCTCATGTCTGCTTTGTAAGTTTTCTACCAGTCTGTCCTCCTTTGTGGCTATCCAGCTCTTTCAAGCGTCTAGGCCCCAGGGTGCTAAAATTTTATCTGCTTTATTTCATTGAATGCTTTTATTGACGCCCAAGTTCCAGGGGAGAAAATGGAGGTCCAGTGCGCTTAACTAAGCAAAGTGTTAGCAGAACACTCTGGGCGTCCAGGTTCTTGGCTTCTGTCACATAAAAGAATTGAAGGACACTCCATAGGGTAGGCAAGGGTGTAAAAAGTTTGCTAAGAAACCAGAAAAGACAAACAGTACACAGCTGAGACATCGTTTGAGGGTATGCTGCAAGGGCAGACACTGAGGAATTTTCAATTAGCTTGATTGTAAAAGTGTGGAAATGGATACAGTTGATGGCAATACATTATAGTGAGTATAACTAACACTGCTGATTTATAAGTGTGACTGTGGCTGAAAGGGGTAGTCCAGGGACGTAAATGTCAATTGAAAGAAAGCTAGAGAATAATCTAGGGACCATGTAACAGAGACTTCGGTGGCAGATAAGGACTGTGGTTAACAGTACAAACACAAAAATGTTCTATGAACTAGAACAACTGTACATCATTATTACAAGGTGGTAAGAACATGGTGATACACAAGAAAAATACAATTAATATAACTTATGGACCACAGTTAACAGCAAGATTGTAACAATCTTGCATCACTGTCAATGAAGGCACTATATTAATGCTAAAAGTCAGTAATAGGAGGGTATGGGATTTTTTTCTATTGTGTAAGGAAAATTTTCTAAAATTGACTGAGGCGGTGACAGCACAACTCTGTGAGAAACTGAGAGCCACTGAGTGTACACTCTGGATGACGTGTACAAGGCATTGGAATGTATACTAGTGACCATGTGGTAGATGATGGACTGTGGTTAAGAGTACAAATATGAGAGCATTCTCTCATTAGCTGTAACAAACGCACAATACTAATATATGGTTTTAATAATAGAGGGTGTTATGGAAAAAATAAACCAAATGTAAGCTATGGATCATAAATAGCAGTAATAGTTTGATGATGTTCTTTCATAATCTTTAACAAATGTTCTACAACAATGCAAGGTGTACTGAGATGTATGAGAATTCTGCATGTTATGCAGAATTGTTTTGTATGCTCGCAACTTCTCTAGTAAAGAAATTAACAAGACAACAACAAAAGTGGATTCTTTGCTTTTTAAAGCTTTTATGTAATGGGATTATGTATATTTAATAAATAAAAAGAAACAGTATTTTTAAAGTCTTTTAGGTTGTTTGGGGTTCACTGGGCTGCTTGAACGTGTATACTCATGTCTTACCTTAAATTGGGGAGATTTTCTGCCATTATTTCTTTGAATATTACTTCTGGCCATTTTCCTCCTTTTTCTCTTTCTGGGACTCCCATGAGGTATACATTGGTACCCCTGATGGTGTTCTACAGGTCTCTTAGACTCTGTTCACCTTTTAATTCTTTTTTTAACTTTCCTGCGTCTCAGCCTGAACCATTTCAACAGTCTTGTCTTTGAGTTCACTGGTTCTTTCTTCTGCCAGTTCCAATGTGCTACTGAAACCCTCTAGGGAATATCCTTTAGGTTCTTTTTTAAAATTTCTGTCTTTCACTAGGATTCTCGTATTATTCATTCTTCATTTTCTTGATAGCTTTCTTTGATCTCTTTGCTTTCTTTGATCTCTTTGAGCATACTGAGGAACATTTTTAAAAAGTCTTTTCCAGTATGCCAAAGTTTGGTCTTCTGTATTGATGGCTTCTGGATTTTTACCTTGTTCCTGTGATGGGCCAATATTTCCTATTTGTATGTTTGTCTTAAAATCTTTTGTTGTACATTGTACATTTAAGTATCTTAGGTGTTAACGCTAGGATTTAGACAGAGTTCCTTAAGTTTGTATCCAGTTAGTGATAAAACAGAGATTTACTTGAGTGCCAAGAGCTAACAAAACAAACAAACCACAGCAGAAAACACCTTGCGCCATCTTTGCAAACTACCTCTGCAGTTTAGCACTCCTGTGAAGATCAGCCTGAGATGAGAGTAAAGTGCAGAGTCCTCTCCAACTCTCCTGAGCTTGCTTCTTTCCCTGGGCATAGTCATTCCAGCTTGTTCATTCCTGGCCATAGTCACTTAGGAATTTCCCCACTCACAGGAATTCAAATGCCCCTCTACTCCCTATGAAACAGACTTTCTTCCCTCCCCAGTGTTCTATTGTATGACTTAAAGAAGGCAATCCTTTGTCCCAGGCTGCTCTGACTTGTTTCTTACAGTGCTTTAGCTGTCTGCAAGTTGCTTCTACTGCAAGGTAAGTCCTAGGAGGGCAAGCCAGAAAAAAAGTTCCTCGTTTTCCACACTGTGCTCCACCCCAACCCCCAAGATAGACCAATGCAGACGTACAGGCCCCCCAGCAGGCACGCAGGGGTTATCCTGCTCCGTCTGGAGCAGGGCCAGGTGTGCACATGGAGTTCAGGCTGGCTCCACACCCCACTGTGGACGGGCTGAGGGAGGGGCCAGCAGGAGCACCACAACTTTCTCCTACTATTTTTTAGGAGGTCCCAGGGCTTGAACCTGGAATAGGAAGCAGATGATCAACCACTGCGCTACCATGCCCACTTCACCTACAATTAAATCTATGTTTTTCTTGGTTCAGCACTAGCCAAGTTACTGCAACCTTTTAACTGCTTTCCAGAATTTTGAGGAAGATGGCTCTGCCAGTTTTTGTGGGGACATGGCAACCTGGGGTTTCTCATGACCCACCATCTAGATTGACCAGAACATGCACTGATGGATCTTACACAAAGATTAAACTGGTCTATTAAAAAGGTAACTATGTATGGAGAATATACAGGGAAGGAAGGTGAATGTAAGTTCCACCTAAAGAAAAGAAATAGAAAGGGGAAGAAACAAGTTTGGGAATTGAGGCAACAAATCATGTTAAAATTTGGGGCATGTTGTTTGAGATGCCAGTGAAACAGATACCATATGAAAATATTAAGTAGGTGGTTGGATACAAATAATCTGGAATTCAGAAAAAAAGATCTGAATTTAGAATTGAAAGTCAAGACTCTTTAACTCATAGGGAATAACTGACAAAAATCCAGCCTTGGTAGAGGTGTCCATGTACTGTTGAAGTGGCTGTAAAATAGAACAAACCTTTCTGAAAGGCATCGTGGCACTGTTGAGCAACAAGCATCACATCTTATGATGGAAAAACTCTACTAAGGTAATAGTCACACGCAAGTGTAAAAAAAAAGTAACAGATGAATGCTCATTACGGCATTATTTGTAAGGAATTTCAATGTCCAACCAACAGAGAACTGTAAGTATACTGAAAGTAGATATAATGAAATGCAGGCATTAAAATGATAAAACATCTTCAATTATTGATGCTTGATGGCATCTAAAACATATTGTTAAGTGAAAAAAGAATGAGCTGCAGTACAGCATTTAGTGCAATATGTCATTTATGAAACAGGTACACATGCTTCTTATGTGTAAATATACAAAAATATATTCTATATTGTTATAACTCTGAGCAGCAAGGTGACTTTCATCTTTGCAGTTTTCTGTATTGTAGCAGTTTTTATAATAAAAAAACAAAAACATATTTTTAAAGAAATACATAAAGCTTTATTTTTCCTTTTTCTTGAGAGTTTAAGAATTAGAGCATAATGTAATCTAGAGGTAAACAATACAAAGAGGAAAAGAAGACCACCCTGGATGATAAAGCTGGCTTTCAAATTTCAGAGCTGTATAACTGGGAGCACATTATCGAAGCTGAGCAACACTCCAAGCATGAGACCGAACAATTAGGTTAGAGAAGTCAGCACTGGTTGACCTAAGCATGGAACTTGATTAATAAAATGAACAAGGGAAGCGGACTTGGCCCAGTGGTTAGGGCGTCCGCTTACCACTTAGGAGGTCCACAGTTCAAACCCTGGGCCTCCTTGACCCGTGTGGAGCTGGCCCACGCGCAGTGCTGATGCGCGCAAGGAATGCCCTGCCACGCAGGGGTGTCCCCCATGTAGGGGAGCCCCACGCGCAAGGAGTGCGCCCTGTAAGGAGAGCCGCCCAGCACGAAAGAAAATGCAGCCTGCCCAAGAATGGCACCCCTCACATGGAGAGCTGACACAGCAAGATGACACAACGAAAAGAGACACAGATTCCTGTGCTGCTGATAAGGATAGAAGCGGTCACAGAAGAACACACAGCGAATGGACAGAGGGAGCAGACAATGGGGAAGAAGGGGAGTGAAATAAATAAATCTTTAAAAAAAAAAAAAAAATTTGAACAGGGACTTTACTAAGTCACCAGCAAACTGGCTCCTGAACCCTAAGACCCAGGGATTGAGTGGTGGTGGCATGGACTTATGCACCTCAGAAAAACATGTTCTTAATTTTAATCTATTCCTGTGGGGGTGTGAAACCATTGTAACTAGACTCTTTTGATGAGGAATACTTCAGTTAAGGTGTGGCTCAGCTCAGGCAGGATGGGTCTTACTGGAGGCCTTACAGAGAGAGAAGCCACAGGAGAAGCTGGAAGTCAAGGGAAACCAGAAGAGAAAAGAGAAGATGCCGTCATGTCCACTAACATGTGATGGAGAAGCCAACGAACCCCAGAGACTGCCTGACAGCCACAAGGTACTAACCCCAAGAGGAAACACGCCTTCTAGACTCGGAAACTATGAGCTATTAAATCCCTGTTTTTAAGGCAACCTTGTATGGTTTTTGTTTTAGAAGTCAGGAAACTAAAACAAGTACTATATTATGATTTATGACAACTTATTGTAAATCCAGGTATTATTCTTCTGAATAAGAAAACAAAGGAGAAAAACAATTAAATAACCTGACTCCAATAAAAAATATTTCCCATAAAAATGGAAGGAAAAAAAAAGACCATATGATAGAGGTCAACTTTTCCCTTACAGTAAATAAGGCCAAAATAAAAAGACAAAAAAGTTAATAAAACAAAATATCAAACCTGTGCTAGGTGCTGGAGATATAAAAATCATAAAGTAGTACCTGAAATTAGGAAGCTTATGATGCCATAGATGAGTATAAACAAATAACTACAAAACCCAGTAAGAAGCAAGTACAAGATGCATAAGAGTATGTACCCAAGAGAGAATAAATGTGTCTCGTGGGGAAAGTCAGTTAATCTAGGGGGAGTATAGATGGAAAGGGAGAGGAAGAAGTACAGTGGGCATTCTAGGAAGGGGTAAGTATGTCCAAAAGTATGAGGATAAGAAGCAAAGTGGCAAAGAGTTATAAGATTAGTGTAATAAGCCGAAAACTCAGATCACAGAAGGTTTTGTGCATGATACTATAGGGTTAGAACATCACTCTATAATAAAGAAGTCACTGAAGATTTTTTTTTTAATTTCTCTCCTCTTCCTCCACCCCAAAAGTCTGCTCGCTATGTCCATTTTGCTGTGATCTTCTGTGTCTGCTTGTATTCTCATCAGGCAGTACTGTGTCAGCTCTCTGTGTATACGGCCCCACTCCTGGGCAGGCTGCGCTTTATTCGTGAGGGGCAGCTCTCCTTACAGAATGCACTCCTTGCGCATGGGGCTCCCCTATGCATGGGACACCCCTGCATGGCATGGCACTCTTTGCGCACATCAGCACTGCGCGTGGGCCAGCTCACCTCACGGGTCAGGAGGCCCTGGGTTTGAACCCTGGACCGCCCATGTGGTAAGCAGACGCTCTATCAGTTGAGCCAAATCCACTTTCCACTGGAGATTTTTATCAGGGGAATGACATAACCAGACTTGTGTTTTAGATGGATCATTCTGGCAACAATGTGGACAATGGAGATAAGAACAGTTGGAGGGCACTAAGACCAGAACAAGATAAATTAAGCTAAAAACCAATTAAAACTGGCAGTAGAAGCAGTATTAGAAGAATCAATGCAGCAGAAAATTGGATCGGTGAAATAGGAGGCAGAATCAAGAAGCATACACTGAACAAAAGAAATTAACCTAGACATGAAGTGAGTGCTAACAGATTTGTAGAGGAAATATTATGATTCAAACTCCAAATTATAGGAGACCCTGAAGAAGAAAAGAGAACTAAACAATTAATAATCAAGGAATGCAGTTGAAGAAAACCTTGAAAATTTTAAAAGAATGAACCTGGAAATTGAAAGGCTCACTGTGTCCTAGGTAAAGGGAAAATAACAAGTACATCATACTCAAATTTAAATTCTTTAGCTTTTTTGGAGGGCAGTGGTGGGGAATCTGTAAGATCCGTCCCCGCCCCCCCGAAAAGAAGAGATGTTATTTAAAGTGTCAAAATCAGGAAAAATTAAAACAAGTCCATGGCAAAAGAAAAGATATATTATCTATATTACATTTGCTTGGCAACAAAAAATGTTGCAGAGTCGTAGCTGTAATGGTGGTTTTTCAAACACGAACTTTTTTTTCACCTAACTACCTATTTTTCATTAATAGCTTTTCCTTAATCAATAGTTATTGACTGTCTACCAAGTACTTGGCCAAAAAAGTCTTTCATGTTTCACACCAATATGAACAACCATAAGAATACAAACTTTTCAAAGTCTGTTGGCATTGTTTCAGAACTTCTGCTGAGAATGGTCATTGTCTCCATTTTTGAATAAAATTGATATATATATATTTAAAGCAATGTTAGTGAGCTATATTCAAATACTATACAATCCATCTAAAGTGTACATTGAGCAGCTTTTTGTAAAATTATAGAATTGTGCTTTCATTACCACAATCAATTTTACAACATTTTCATTACTCCAAAAAGAAAAATCCCCTATTTCTTAGCAGTCACCTCATCCTTCCCCAGCCATATATAACTGCTAATCTAATTCCATCTCTATAAATTTATTTACATTTTATATAAATGAAATCAAACACTATATAGTACTTTGTATTTGGTTTTGTTCACTTAGCATTCTGTTTGGACTACTAACCACATTTATCATCTGCAACAGGATTCATTATGCTATACAATCCCATGTTTCATCCTCTAGCTGTTCTCCTAGTTGCATGCATGACCCTAAACTTTGTTTCAACCACAATCATACCCACATATTAGCACTGTTAATTACATTCACTATCACGTGCTATCATCACCTCTATCTAGTTCCAAACATTTACAATCAACCTTATCACTAATTCTTCATAAATTAAGTCTCAGCTCACCATTCTCTACCAGCATTCTATCTTCTGCTGACCTATATTCTAACTACTAACTCCAAGAGTTGGCTCATTTTATTTAGTTCATATTAATGAAATCATAAAATTATTTGTCCTGTTGTGCCTGTCCTAAGGAACTGCCAACTGTCTTCTGCAGTTTTACATTCCACCAGCAGTCAATAAATTGTTTCTAAGCTTGAAATAATTTTGAAGTAAAGTTTTAAAAAGTTAAGGAAAGGACCCTTTCATCCTAGTTAGTCAGAAATCTGATAACTATCTTTAAAACAGACACTGAAAAACTAGCAAATTAGAATGAGTTACAGGATCTCTTTATATATCATGGATATTAAATCCTTATCAGATATATGGCTTCCAAGTATTTTCTCCCATTGAGTAGGCTGCCTTTTCACTATCTTGACAAAGTCCTAGAAGCACAAAAGTGTTTAATTTTGAGGAGGCCCCATTTATCGATTTTTTTTCTTTCATTGCTCATGCTTTGGGTGTAAGGTCTAAGAAACTACCTCCTACCACAAGATCTTGAAGACGCTTTTTTCACATTTTCTCCTAGGAATTTTATGGTCCTGGCTTTCATATTTAGGTCTTTGGTCCACTTCAAGTTAATATTTGTGTAAGATGCGAGACAGGGGTCGTCCTCTTTCATTCTTTTGAATATGGATATCCAGTTCTACCAGCACATTTGTTGAAGAGACTGTTCTGTCCCAGCTGAATGACTTGGTAGCCTTGTCAAAAATCACTTGACCATAGAGATTAGGGTCTATTTCTGAACTCTCAGTCTGATTCCATTGTATCAACATGTCTATCTTTATCCTGTTTTGACCACTGTCTCTCTGTAATATGCTGTAAAGTCAGGAAGTGTGAGTTCTTCAACTTCGTTACTTTTTAAGATGTTTTTGGTTTCTTGGGGCCTCCTTCCCTCCCAAATAAACTTGATAATTGACTTTTTTCCCTCACAAATTAGGCTGTTGGAATTTTGATTGGGATTGTGTTGAATCTCTAAATCAATTTGGATAAAATTACAAAACTGATGGGAGAAATAGATGCATCTTCAATAAGAATTGGAGACTTCAATACACTACTTTTATCAATAGATAGAATATCTAGTCTGAAGATCAATAAGGAAACAGAGAACTTGAATAATATGATAAATGAACTAGCCCTAAGAGACAAAGCCAGAACACTGCACCTCCAAACAGCAGGATATACATTTTTCTCAAGTGCACATGGATCATTCTCCAGGATAGACCACATGTTGGGTCACAAAACAAGTCTTAATAAATTTTAAAAGACTGAAATTATACGAAGCACTTTCTCTGACCACAATGGAATGAAGTTGGAAATCAATAACAGGTGGAGAACTGGAAAAGTCACAAATATATGGAAATTAAACAATACACTCGTAAACCATCAGTGGATGAAAGAAGAAATTGCAAGAGAATCAATAAATATCTTCAGATAAATGAAAATGAGAACACAACATATCAAAACCTATGGGGGGAAGCGGATTTGGCTCAATGGATAGAGCATCCGCCTACCACATGGGAGATCCAAGGTTCAAACCCAGGGCCTCCTGCCCATGTGGTGAAGCTGGCCCACGAGCAGTGCTGATGCACGCAAGGAGTGCCGTGCCATACAGGGGTGTCCCCTGCATAGGGGAACCCCACACACAAGGAATGCATCCCATAAGGAGAGCCGCCCCACATGAAAAAAGTGCAGCCTGCCCAGGAGTGGGGCCACACACACAGAGAGCTGACACAGCAAGATGATGCAACAAAAAGAGACACAGATTCCCAGTGCCGTGGACAAGAATATAAGTGGACCCAGAAGAACACACAGCAAATGGACACAGAGAGCAGACAATGGGGGGGGGGTGGAGAAATAAATAAAAAATAAATCTTTAAAAAACAACAACAACAACAACAAAAACACTATGGGCAGTGCTGAGAAGGAAATTTATAGCTCTAAACACATTTAAAAGGAAGAGCTAAAATCAAAGACCTTAATGTACACCTGGAAGAATTAGAAAAAGAGCAGCACGCTAATCCTGAAACAAGCAGAAGGAAAGAAATAACAAAGATTACAGCAGACTTAAATGAGCTAGAGAATTACAAAACCATAGAGAGAATTAACAAAACCCAACACTGGTTCTTTGGGGTTAATAAAATTGGCAAATCCTTAGCTTAACACTGACAGAGAAAAAAAAGAGAGATGATACAAACAAAATCAGAAATAAGATGGGAGGCATTACTACTGACCCCACAGAAATAAAAAGGATCAAAACAGGATACTACGAACAACTATATGACAACAAATAGACAACCAAGATGAAATGGACAAATGCCTACAAACAAATGAACAGCCTATTCTGACTCTGCAAAAAATACACAAGACCTCAACAAACCAATCACAAGTAGAGATTGAAACAGTCATCAAAACTCTCCCAGCAAACAAAAGCCCAGGACCAGATGCCCTCACAGTTTAATTCTACCAATCACTTCAAGAAGAATTAATTCCAATCCTGCTCAAACTCTTCCATAATTTGAAGAGTAGGGAACAATATCCAACTCATTCTATGATGCCAACATCATCTTAATAACAAAGCCAGATAAATATACTGAAAAATTAAAAAAAATTACAGACCAATCTCTCTTATGAATATAAATTCAAAAATCCTCACTAAAATACTTTCAAATTGAATCCAAAAGCACATTAAAAAAACTTTACAGCAGGAACAAGTGTGTTTTATCCCAGGTATGCAATAATGGTTCAACACAAGAAAATCAATTAATGTAATATACTTCATGATCATCTCAATTGACACAGAAAAGGCATTTGACAAAATTCAGCATCCTTTCTTTATATAAGCACTTCCAAAGATAGGAACATAAGGAAACATCCTCCACATGATACAGGGCATATATTAAAAACTGACAGGCAACATCATACTCAATGGGAAAAGATTGAAAGCTTTCCCTCTAAGATTAGGAAGGAGACAAGGATGCTCACTGTCACCACTGTTATTCAATATTGTGCTAGAAGTTCTAGCTAGAGCAATTAGGCAAGAAAAAGAAATAAAAGACATCCAAATCAGAAAGGAAGAAATAAAACTTTCACTTTCATAGGTAACATGATCCTATTATTTTGAAAATCCAAAAAATAGAGGTAATAAACAAGCTCAGTAAAATGGAAGGATACAAGATCAACATGCAAAAATCAGCACTGTTCTACAACTAGTAATTAACAATCTGAGGAGTAAGTCAAGAAAATATTCCACTTAAAATAGCAACTAAAAAAATAAAATATCCAGCAATAAATTTAACCAAGGATGTGAAGGGCATGTACTCAAAAAACTACAGAACATTGCTTAAAGAAATCAAAGAAGACATAATAAATAGAAGGACAATCCATGTTCATCTAATTACCTCTTCACAGAGCAATGAAGGGAGTAATCCAAAACTCTACGACTAAAAGGAAAAACATATAATTTCAAGCTGCTGTATGCAAATACTATGTTATACTGCTATTGTGAGGAACACAGGTGACACATGAAAAAAAAAAACAAAAAAAAAATAAAACCAAGAGCCAGAAGCAAGGCAACAAGATCAGCAGATAAAAGGAGAAGGCAGAATCCACAAACCACCTTAGTTTACATGGTAGGAAGTAAAAGTTACTGCTTTACAGTGAGATATAAATTGACCAATTAGGTTGGGAAAAGTCTTTAGCAAGTTCAACGACTCTAAGACCATCAACTCTTTGTAGCTCCTCAAAAACATTTTACTGACATTGTGAGACAATTTTACAATCCAGTGTTGGAAATAATGTTTCTAAATTCCCCAAGAAATAGTATTATTCATTTGTGCCTAAACCTCAGCAAACATGAAATACTTTAATTTTAAATCCAAAATTAAAACCAAGTATACATTTGTTGCTTTTGAAGAATATTATATTTAAAAGAGAGGCTAAGAGACAAAAATCACCACTGGAGATAAAATTATTCTTGTTATCAAGAATTTTTAAATAGTCAGATGTGACAATTTTAGAAAAGACCTGAAAAAGACAAATTGGCAAAAAAAATTAAATAGTTGCTAGTAGTAAGATTATGGGTGACTGTGCCTTGCCTTTAAATTTTTGTCTTTAATACTGCTACTATTTTTGCAATTAAAAAAACTGGATAAAGCCCAAACACAAGCATATAGGTATGCTTTATTTATTACTGACTCTAAAGATAAAGATATATACATTAAAGTGACTGAAAGAGAATTAGCAGGTGGAAATAAAAGTTTAATGTTCAGTTCTGTTTCTGGGAAGCTGCTTACATTTGTAATATAAAAATTTAATGAAAACCAAGTGTATTAGTCAGGGTTCTCTAGGAAAACAGAATCAACAAGAGGTTATCTGTCAATAGTATGCAATTCTATAAGAGTCTCTCGCACAGCCGTGGGGATGCACAAGTCCAGGTTCCGCAGGCAGTCTGCAACCAGGGGCTGCAATGAAAGTCCAATGAAGGTTCTTGGTGAGTTCTCGGAGATGCTGGCTGTCCAAAGGCAAGCTGGGAAATTCTCTCTCAATGCTGGAATCACTTTCCCTCTCAAGGCATTCAACTGATTGGGTTAAGCATCACTCATCGCTGATGGCAATCTCCCTGACTGATGTAATTATAACCAGCTTTCTATGATTTACCACAGTAAAGTGAATGGTGACTAAAGTCCATAAATGCCCTTGTATTACAGTTAGCCCAGTGCTTGCTAGACCAAACAACTGGGCACAATTACCTGGCCAAGTTGACACAATAGCCTAACTATCACACCAAGGATACAAAAATATTATGCCTTTTTTCTTATCTAAGTATGAATTATCTTTAAGCATTAAGGCTATTTATGTGATATTTATTTTAATTAATTTACATAGTCAATTCTGTGAAGAAAACAATTTAACTGATTTGATTGTTTACATTAATGATTTCTAATTGGTTCAGTCATACTTACATATCTGTTATTGTACTATAGTATATTATAAAAATTTAAAATAACCAGTTTTCTCTCACTTTGTAGAAGCAGTTTAAAAAATTATTTAAGAATCTAAGTATATATTCAAAGAAATTTTATGAGGAATTCCAATGTATTAGATAAAACGGATTTCAATTTGAAAAGCACTGCTTCATCAGACATGGGTTTATCAGTCTAATACACATGAGGTTATTTTTTCAGTATGACTACAACGTGCATTAGTCACTTTAAATGGGAAAAGAATGATTTCTGTAAATATCATAATGTGTGTTAAGGCTTCCCACAGGCATGATGAATTGAGTCAAATTTCTTTCAAATAGTACTTATTTTTAAATATAGAACTCTTCTTTTATAAACTGAAAAGTGAAGAAGCTACTAGAAAAAATGGCAAAAGAAATGAGTAGACAGTTCCGTTCACAGAAAGAGAAAAGCAATGACCTTTAAACTTAAGATAGTTTAGCTTACTCATAGACAAATGCTAATTAAAGGAAAACTGAGATACCATTTTTCATCAATCAGAATGACAAAAATCCAAACACCAGACACACTCTGTTGGTGAGGTTATGAGAAACAGACACTTAGACACTGCTGATGGGTTCAGTGACACAGGGTACCTCAGGTCCCTACATGGAATGAGGTACATTGCCCACAGAGACTTTAGGAACGATAATAAAACTAAAAGTTGATCTGCTTTTTATCATCATGTGCCAGCAATTCTAAACAAAGTCAGTGATAAAATCTCCCCAAAAATGAACTTTTGTCCAAATTCTGAACAATTGGCACGGTTTACTTTTTTTTTTTACTTGGAGGTACTGGCGCTGGGACTGAACTTCGGACCTTGTATGTAAGATATTGGTGCTTAACCACTGAGTCACATCCATTCCCTGGGCTTTACTTTTAAGTTTTAATAATATATATATAATAAGCTTCAAATGAGCACATTTTTATTACTTATTTCTTAATAAACACTGAATTCTACATGAATGTTAATTTGGAGAAGTCTCAGTTTGGCCACTGATACACATGGACTCAGCCACATACATTTATTTCAGAAGTTAAGTTTGCAATTTTTTAAAATATTCAAGCTCCCTTTGAGTGTACAGTTTGTGTTTCTCATCCCTGTGGTACTACACATTCCTGCATTTAAACAATAGGCTCAATATTTAAAATGACAGCTATATGACATTTCTACATTCTTTTCTTTTTTAGATAAGTTAATCAGACCCAAAAATATTTGCAGACAGCCAGAATCAGCCTTGAACAATGAACAGTAAAACACAAAACTTGAAAATGTTAAAGAACCATGCATGGAAGCTATGGTTAAGGTCATTAACTAAACAACAAAAAAAAAACACAAGTAAATGGGCATTTTCATAGAAAAAAGAATCAACTTTTGAAGAATGTCAGGAGAGACAACAAAAGATGATGTTCTTACATTGTGAGAAGAAACCAAAAGGGCAATGTTTACTTAAAAGCCTAGTTATAAACTAGTGGAAAAGTAATATTCACTATTATTCAGTGATTTTCTCTGGATTTTGGAGATGAAGAAAAACATCAGAATTTTTAAAAACCAAATATAATAGAAGTTTAAGACCAATTTTTCCAGTGAAGATATTTTCTGACTGCTGATACATTTGAAAGCCTCTATAGAAATGGATCCCTAGGAAAGAAAGACATGGACAACATTGCAATTTCTGGAATTTATTACAAATTTGGATTTTTATGATCTCTGCCAGACTTATCCATATTTAAGCCTTATTCTAATTTCTATTTGTATATCTGTTGTGCCATGTGAAAATAAGTTTTTGAAATTAAATTAATAATTATATCCTTTGATCAACTACAAGGGATGATGGAATGAAAACTCTGGTTATACAGTCTACTGAACAATCTTGCAAGGAGATTCTGATGAAATCACTGACAAATTTATAAAAGTTAAAGCTCAAAAAGATACTATATTATTATTAATAATAACTGTAACTAATATATAGGTATAATTTTCTTTTTTTCAGAAATATTTTAAAATTTAAAAGTATTAATCCATTTTTTTTGCTTTATGTAATGTAATATTTAAGTTTTTAATTTATTTTCACTGGAATGATTCAAAATCCAAAAAAAGAAAACATTTAATGTTTATGTTTAGTTTCTACCCATTATTAATTTCTTATTTCATGATTACTATCGAAAATAAATAGAAGAGGGATGTATTACAAAATTATCTGTTCCAGGCATCAAATTCACTAGGTATGCCACCAGAAGTACAAAATGATACAACCAGTGTTGAAGAAAAATAAGAACAGTTTGAATTATACTTACATAAAAATACTGGAAGGATAAATCAGAAAGTAATAAAAATAGTTACTTATGGCAGACAGGTGTGTGGGAGTGATAGTGGTAGCAAAGGAAAGAGATAGGGTGGTAGAGATATCAAATAGAAACAAAACTTTTCTAAGTATACTTTTTTTATACAGTTTGACTTTTGAACCAGATAAATGGTTTATATATTCAAGTGAATAAAATTAATTAAAACTCTAAATAAGCAAGCCTTAACACTGAAAACAAACAGAAATGAATGAGTTAATTGCATATCAAGTTGGGAATATAATCATACAAAGACAAAAAAATATTTCAAGTGACTTTTGAACATAGTACTCTAATAGTATTATTGAGACATACTCTAAAGACAACAAAAACTACAAAGACTTATCAAATTTCACATAATAGCTGTGTTATCAATATTGGTTTTTGAATTTTGAACCTATTGTATGTATATTGTAGGATAAATCAAATAAGAAATTATGTGAAGATTTATTTTTTATTTATCTCCCCCCCACACACCCCTTGTCTGCTCTGTGTCCATTCGCTGTGTGTTCTTCTGTGACCACTGCTATCCTTATCAGCGGCACTGGGAATCTGTGTTTCTTTTTGTTGTGTCATCTTTCTGTGTCAGCTCTTTGTGTGTGCAGTGCCAGTCCTGGGCAGGCTGCACTTTCTTTCACACTGGGAGGCTCTCCTTACAGGGTGCACTCCTTGTTCATGGGGCTCCCCTACGCGGGGGACACCCCTGAGTGGCACAGCATTCCTTGCGTGCATCAGCACTGTGCATGGGCCAGCTAAACATGGGTCAGGGAGGCCCGGGGTTTGAACTGCGGACCTTCCATGTGGTAGATGGACGCCCTATCCATTGGGCCAAGTCTACTTTCCATTATGTGAATATTATTAGGAACCAAGATATTCAATAGAAGGAAAATAAAAGATACAAAACAAAATCAAAAAAGGTTAAGAAAATCTTTGTTCAATTTGCATAGGTTTAATAAGAATTTATGACTTAAGGTGCCCAGGTCTTGCTTTCTAAATATCCTTTTCCACTAAAAGGAACCAGGGGGTTCTTTGGAGAAATTAATAATTCCAGGTTTGGGGCAGGGAAAGTGTTAAGGTGAACTTAGTTCATGATGTTTTTCTAGAAAGTAAGGAAATAATGACTAAGGGAGTCTATCAGACACTGGAGCAAAGTTTGGGGGTCTCTCACTAGTCATTTGGGAGACTTTGAGCATTGAAAAAGAATAATGACTATAATTGATTTTAACAAATTGAATAAATAAAAATCCATGAGTCTATAATGATACTTTAAAAAGAGAGGGTGGGGAGGAAAGGAGCTCATCTGTAACTAAAGGAGGTGACTGTAACACCAAAGTCCCTGTTCTCAAAATTTCTAATTAAAAGAAAAGAATTAAGCATTTACCCTGTCTTTTGGTACAGAACAGTTATTCATCTCCAGCTGAAGAGGAAAAGTTCTTTACCTAAGAATGCCAGCTAACAAATGTGGAAGGAATGATAGAATTAGCACCCCAATGAAATAATCAATTCAGGCACGAATCATTAATAGATGCTAATCAATTTGGTGAAAATTGGATAGGAAACTTCACAGATTACTTGCTAATTTCAAAGGGGAAAAGTATATTATTGCACAGAAAAGAACAAAATGCATTACTGCTAATAGTAGGACAAGCAGAGAGCCTCCTGATGTGATATAATATGAAGTATATAATATCACCTATGAAGTAGTCTTGTCCAAAATGGTTAATTAGAATAGAATCAAGCCTTTAGACTTAAATTCTAACTTACTGGAACTATAAGGAATGGAGGAACAAGATAAGTGATACCATGAAGAAACAATCAAATTTAGAACATTCTCATCTCTTAAAAAGTCAACGCCAATCCCACTCACCAAGTTGTGTAAAGATGTTCTGGAATAAAAAAGACTAAAGAAGTATACCCAAAGGTAACATTTGAACCTTGGTTAGATCCTGTTTAGGAAGAAAAAAAAAATCTATAAAACACATTTTTGTGAAAATTGAGGAAATTTGAGTGTGGACTGGATCGTAGATGATATTAAGATATTACTGTTAAATTTCTTAGGTGTGATAATTTATTATAAGGTATAATAGGAAATACATGCTAAAGTTCTTAGGAAAGAAGTCTCATGCAGTTTGCAATTTACTCTGAAACGGTTTGGCATTTCTCTCTCTCACACACACACACATACGCTCGCTCACTCACATGTAAATACGAAATCCAGATGGTGATAGGACACATAATTCACCAAAAGACTTGAGAATTCATGCTATAGTCTCTCCCATTCTGCCAGTTAGGAATTAATGCTATAATTTTTATTTCCTGTGGTCAGAATCAAAACAGGGACAGTAGTTAGCAACATCTTCTCTATGGTAGCAAGGTGACTTCTCAGCATTTCTAACTTTCCCAATGAAAGGAAGAATATTCCTCCCCATGGCCTACTTTACCTAAACTCAAAATCATAAAGGGTAGTGTGAAATAAGATGTATAGAATGCTGAAAGTCTTCTAAACCTATTAGCACCAAGTTTTATACCTTGTCTTTTGACCTGAACATTACATTCTTAAAGGCAACACAGCTTTTACCACCCCTCCTTCCCTATTTAACAACATTTTAAAACAAACAAAAAATAACTGCCTTTCAGTTTCTCAAAAAGTTGAGCATAGAATTACCACATAACTTGGCAAGACCATTTTTTGGTATATACTCAAAAGAATTAAAAGCAGAGGTTTGAAGAGAGATTTATGCACCACTGTTTGTAGTAGCATTAGTCACAGCAGCCAACTGGTAAAAACACCCAAGTGTCCATCAACAGATGAATGATTAAATAAAATGTGACATATACATAAAATGAAATATTATTCAACAAAAAAGGGATAAAGTTTTGATATGTGCTACAACATAGATGAACCCTGAAGACATCATGTTGAGTGAAATAAACCAGATACCAAAAGACAAATATTGTATAACCTTGCTTATATGAAAAATCTAGAATACCAAATTTCTTACTATAAAATCAGATAATAGATTACTATTACTAGGAGTGGGGGAGTTGGGGTTATTGTTTAGTGGATGCAGGTGTCTGAGGTGATGAAAACTTAGGGTAATGGATGTTGATGATGGAAGAACAATATTGTGAATGTAATCAATGCCACAGAATTGTATACTTGAAATACTTGTATACTGGTATACTTGAAAGTGGTTTGCATAAAAGATATACAAATTGAGTTGTATATATACTACTAAAAATTTTAAAAATAGTAACAGACTTTAATACAAAATCAACACAACTTCTCCATAAATATAATATTTGGCCAGGCTATATCATCTATTGTTTTTAAGTTTACCCATGATAAGAGAGTCATCAATATATTCCCAGTTATCTACAGACTAATAAATGACCTTTTTATTTACTAGCATATACAGTATCAACAAACCATTCAATTTCAATCACTAACCTGAGTGATTAACCCTTTTTCTCATTAGTATCTTTTTCCTTTATCTATTTCATTAATTCATTCATTAGTTCACTTGTTCATCCACTCATTCATTCGTGCATCCATCAAATATTATTAGTCCCCATTATGTACTATGGACTATTCAAGTGCTTAAGAATGATAAACAAAGCAGATACGGCCTGTGCATTTAAAAAGTTTACAGTCTAGCAAAAAGACAAATAGTAAATAAGTAATTATAATAAATGTGATCAGTTGTATGATAGAGAAAGAATATGGAATGGGGAATGGTCTCTGTGATTTAGATTCTTTCACCATATTTTACATGCTCATCATTTGGGCGGTATCTATTCTCACAGCTTCTGTAATTATTACTTATCTTCTACTTAATTTCCAAAATGTTACCCTTAATGTGTATCATTCTTCCTACTTCCAAACTCTTCTGCCTACTGAGTGTTTCCACCAAACTCAACAAGTCCAAATTTGAATTCATCACCTTCCCACAAAAAAAGTCTGTTTTTCTTCTATCATTGTTCCATCTCTCAGTGAACTACACCATTGTTCGCCTCAGGTGCCCAAATCAGAAACCTAGGTATCAATCTTGGCTTTTTTTCACCATCATTTACTTATCAAGTCAATAATAATACAAATAAATTGCAATAATGATTATCATAGTTAACACATGTGGTGAGTACTATATACTTGGCACTGTCCTAAGCTCTATAAATATATTAATATGTAATCATTAATCATTTAATCCTCACAACAATCCTATGAGATAAGTATTGTTTTCTCTTCATTTTACAGGTAAGGAAAACAAGGCAAAAGAGAGGTTTAGTATTTTGCCAGAGTTTACAAGGTCAACTTTAGGATTTGAATCTAGGTGTTTTGGCTGTGTCTATTTCTTTCACTAATATATTATTTCTGCTCCTCAATCACCAAGAACTGTTGGTTTTTATATTCTAAATATTTCTCAAACTCATTTATTTCTCTCCATTTCAACTGCCACTATCCTAATCCAGGTTACCATCACTTTTTATCTGATTAAGCTAACAACTTCCTATCTGGACTCCCTTCTACCAGCCTAGTTCTCTAATCTAGCCAGGTTGGTTTTCCTAAACAAATCTGATCACATTGTACCTCTGCTTTTGGATATAACCTTCTAATGGCTTCCTATTGAACTCAGAATAGCTGTCAAACCTTTTAATATGATTTAAAAGGCTTCCAGCTTTCTCCTTCAGCCTCATCTCTGTCACTTCTGAGTTCCCTTTCCATACTCCATACCTGTACTCCTCAAGCATTAGGTTCTCTCTTGTTCCCAGGGCTTTGAAACCGATGCTGCTTCCTCTGCAACACTCTTCCCCCTCCCCTAGTGCAGCTATATCATATACATCCTTCAGTTCTGTTTCTTTGAAGAAACTTCCCTGATCTCCCAATTTTAAGTTAGCTGCTCTTATTTTCCCCTCTCAAGCATCCTGTAATTCCCTTATCACACCCACCCACCTGCCTTATCACCCTGAACAGGGACAATTTAGCAAAAGCTCAATAAATACTGAAGAACTAACAAAATATAGCAGAAAAACTTAGCGCCTTGGTCAAATTAAAGAACCTTCTTGGTCTAAGCACACACATGCGTGTTAACACATACACACACGCATATATTCTTTATAACCCCAATAAATCTTAGCTTCTAGAATGTTCTACTCAAAGATTTATTTTGTTTTTAATGATCTTCCATATTACCCAAAATATCTCTATTATTCCTTTATCTTCTTAAACTTTGAATTTTAATAGCTAAGTGAATACTATAGAGAGGAAATAAAAGTCTGCTATTTTTTTAATTTGTACACGCAGTTTTTAAAAGAACACTGCCTTAGACTCAAAAAAATATCACAGAGCCAATGTGGCTCAAGAAAGCTGAGTGCCTGCTTTCTAAATGGGAGATCCCAGGTTCTGTTCTGTGCACCTCCTGAAAAAACAAAAACAACAAACAAAACGAGCCCATGTGGCTCAGTGGATGAGCGTCAGCTTCCCACATCCAAGATTCCTGGGTTCAATCCCGAGCCCCAGGAACCTCCATAAAAAAAAAATCCATGTCATAAAAAAGAAAAAAGAGCCAGGAAAACTGGTCTAAATAAAAAAAAAAAGAATGAAGAGTCAAGAGTACTAAGCATATGAAATTCTTGTTTAGGTCCTAAATTTTTTAAAAAAAGAGAAAGAGAGGAAAAAGGAAAAAAAGAGAGAAGCTAAATAGGACTTTTTTTTTTTTTAACAACTGGGGATATCTGAACATAGTCTGTATATTAGATAATTTTATTATCTCATTCTTACATTTCTTGGGTGTAAAAATGGTATTGTGATTACATAGAGAATGTACTTGTTCTTGGCAGATACATGCCAAAGTATCATTATATATGCAATTCATTTTTAAGAAGTTTAGCTAAAAAAAATTATACGTACACATACATGAAAGAGAGAGAAAGAAAATCTGGACTAGGTTAAAAATTAGTGAATCTAAGTGAAGGGTATGTGGATATTCATTGACTTACCGTTTGCTTAGATTTGAACTTTTCAACAAAAGATTGGGAGAAAATAGCTAACATTTATTGAGTGATTGATTATTATGGGCCAGACACTATTCTAGTTATATGTGTTACTCCCCATAAGCACCCTGTGAAGTAAAAACTATTATTATTCCCATTTCATAGATGAGTAGCCAGAGGCATTGACAGGTGATAATGCATTCAGAGTCATACAGATAGTTGTATAATTGGGTAAAAACCACCAAACCAAAAAGCACAGTCTTTATCCAAGAGGAATGATAGTGAAGATAAGCACACAAGTAACTACAAAGAAATATACAATAAATGAAGAACCATTTTGGAGGAATGAAGTCTAGAAGACAAATCCCAAGTCTACTACAGTAAGGCTGACATATCAAAAAGGAAGTGGAAGACATGAAAGGAAGCAAAATTGATTAATGATTTAGTAATTTCAAGAGCAGAAATGGGAATAAAAGGGCAGCTTACATAGCTGAAATAGGAAACAATGATAGCTGATTTCTTTTCATATAAAATTTTGAATAAAATTCAAAATATCATACCACTAGTATTGGGACATTAAGATTAGCACTAAATGCAAACATTTCCTTGAAGCCAATTGCTAGAGTGTTTGTGTAATAAGTAAGAATAAGCAGGCTAAAGGATGACTAGGTTCCAGCACATGGTTTATCGCAGCTAAGCTATAACTGAACATATTCCTCCTTCTCTGAGAAAGCACAAAAATCCTGAACTCTGAAGAAAACATGATGCTAAAAAAGTCAAAGACGCAAAAGCCTTAAGATTACAGAATACTGTCCATAGAATATACACAAACACATAAACAGTAGCACAAAGAAATGTATTTTACAACCCCCATTAAAATGCAATTTAATAAACAGAATGTTTCCTTTGTTAATTTACCAACATTTATTTGTTTATATTTTTATCACTTTTGCTAAAGTATGGGCTTCATCAGGGCAGGAACCACATCTGGCTAATTTCTATATCCTTAGTATCTAATACAGAGACAGGTATAACATACCTGCATATGTTTGCTGAACTTAGAATCTTTATTTAATTTACATGTAAAGAACCTAAGAAAATAAAGTCTCAATATCTTAATTCATACTGAAATCATTTCGTAATTTGTGATTTTTAAATTTCTATAAATATAGCTTCAGTTCCAAAAGTTTACATTTTTAAAGTAATAAAGTCTAATTGACCATGTTTATATTTATTTCAATTCATAGATATTAGCCATCATAAAATTAGCATGAAATTATTACCATCTTCCAAAAGGATGGTAATTATAATAGACAAATTTTATCCATAATCATTCAAGTAATATTGCAAGGATGCAGAAAAGAGTTAAGAGCAGAACTGAGGGTGCAATCCTTAGAAAGGCCTGCTTGCAAGGCTGACCCTTGGCCAGGGGCTGGAAACTTGGGTTTCAGAAGGATTCCCACCATTTCCATGTAAGAAGGGCTCACTGCGCCTAAACTGTACAAACCATTTGGTTTATGCTAAACACCTGCTTTTCCTTGGGGCTTGGTTCAAGGTCGGCAAAGAGTGCCCATGTAACCACTTCCATAGAAACCCGGCACTGAGTCTAATGAGCTTCCATGGTAGACAACATATTCACAGGGTCTCATCGCTAGAGAGCTAGGGGTATCCTGTGGACTCTATTTGGAGATAGGGTCTGGTTTGCCCCATGCACCCTTTCCCTTACTGACTTTACTTTGTATCACTGTAGTTATTGTAATAAATCATAGTCATGAGTTCAAACAAGTCCTGGGAGTCCTAATAGCAAATGATCAGACATGGGCGTGGTTTGGAGGTTGCCAAAACAATGTGCTTTATCAGGTAATAGTCCCATTATCTCAGTATAATGAAAATTACCAAACATATAACACATTTCCACAAAGAGTCATATCAAAAAGAAATTTAATAGGATCTATTAAGATTTTGGACTGTATTTTACAATAATTATTATTTCTACCCAGCCTTCCCTTGTGGGACAAGGAAGCAAAAAGATAATGATGAGAAATCCAATCACACTTTTTAAGCTGGGAACCAGCTCTCAGCCTCCAAAGCAATAGGGTTTTTCTTAAGGACTTTCATTTCCTCCCCTCCTGAAGAGTTCATATAAACCCCAGCAGACACACCTCTAGAAGAGGTTTTTAAAGCGTCAAGATTACATACATTTTAAAAGCCAAAATTCCTGAGGCTTTTATTTCTGTCTACATAGACAAGATTAGGCTGATATCAGAAAGCATCAATGCCCATTTTTTATTCCTAAAATGATGTGTACCTGATGGTAATGGAGGAAACAAACTTACTCATTCCTCCAAAGAAATAAAACTTGGAGACAGTGTATGTCCAAAAGTTGCTCAGGTGCTTCCTGCATTACATATTTCTATTTATAAATAAGCCTGAAAAAAACCTCCTTGACATTCTCTTAGAATAAGCATACTTTATACAAAATATTAAATAAATATTCTAAATAAATACAATTACTTTTTATTGAGCTGGTTAGATTTAAGATCTCTTTAGAGACAACACACAGTACACATTTTTATCCATCACTGGAAAATGTATCAAACCTAACAAGCTTCATAGCAATTTTACTTTGGAACAATTCTATTAACTAAAGAAAGATTCAGTGCATTGCAAAACTTTTAAGTCACAGTATGAATGTAGGCAACTAATAAATGGGAATGAGTATGGGGATAGGAATTTTACTATTCTAATTATGGTTGAAACCCTTTAATATACAATTAAACAAGTTTTAGGATACAAATAATTATGCTTGTATTATACTATATTCAGAAATATAATGGAATCATAAAAAACTTTTTTGAGATATGATTTTTAACAACTATGCTTTTCCCTGCTACTAAACTAAAATTAAGTATGAGGCCAATTATAATGTTCAATGGAAACCCACTGCTTATATACATAAAAAATATATGGTTACTACTATTTAATGTATTGAATGATTTAAATTTTCTTCTTTAATATTATTGTTATACTGTCTTTTTAGCTAAAAATTTGATGACTTGAACTTGAAGAGGAAATTCCCTCCCTTGAAAACTAATAGTTTGTTTTTGTGGTAGCGGTTAAGAGCTTGGGCATTGGAATCTGACAAAACCTGATTTTGAATTCTGCCTCTGTAGCTTATTTACTACCTAGGTAAGTGGTCTTGAGCAATTTACTCAACTCTTTGCACCCAACTCTCCTTCTCTTAATGAATATACGATCTATTCCATAGGGTTTTTAAGGATTTAAATGACATAGTAATGATCATGTAAAAGGTTGGCACAGTGATTTGGCACAGAGTAAGTATTCAAAAAATGCCAGACCAATTTTGGAGATTATTAACAACTTGATCATTTGCTAAATTTGATTGTTTTTAACATTACACAGTTTTTTTTACTACTTTTAGAAAAATAAATTTGAGGAGAGATAGTGAAAACTCATTTCCTGGTCTTCATTTCTCTTCTCAAAGCTCTACATCAACGCATGCCTCACTACTTTACAGGTCAGATTCCATTACAATAAATGTGGCCCTATCAAACAAAAACAAAATATTCCTAAACATTACCTTTCTATCAATTATCGTAACAAAATCAATGGCCTTTAAGAGGTTTTTTTTTTTTTTGCATTAAGACCACAATTTTTGCTATTTTTATTCAAGTAATGATTTTCTCTTTCCTATACCTTAATTTTGTCATCGTGAAGTTCTATAGAAGACAAATTTTTATTTAAAGAGTAAAATCAACATCTATCTGAAAAGCTATCTTGTATCCATATCATATATACTTATAAAGATGCACAGTATATGTTTTAAATATCAAGCAAAGGTTGGAATTAAAGCACTGACCCAGAACACTATTAAATTTCAGAATTTATTAAAGTACGAAAATTCTTTTCTAATACATTCTAGGTCTCCAAAATTTATATTTTAGTACTATTCTTTACCATCCTTTTTGCCCTGGAGGCATGTTCTATGTTTGGAGTTTGAATGTGTGGTTTAAGAAAACTACAAGAGTAGGTTTGTATGTGTTTTGCATCACCATTAAGCAGTCAACTCTGAAGAGGACAGAATAAAAAGGACGGGCTTTAAAAATCTTAAAAATTATACCCCAAAAAGCACATTTTCATTTCTCTTCTTTACAAATGTAACAAACATAATTTTTAGAAGACAAAATAAAAAAGAGAACACAGAAAGCTGTGGATGGCTTCACAGAGTAGTTCTCTCCTTAATTTTCAAATAGAGCACTAGAAAATATTTAGATCTTTAAGTATTTACTGCAGTAATAGTTAATTATGCTCTCTTCAAGGCCTGCAATTTACAATTAAAGCCAACTAAAGAAAAAGAGATCTTATTTCATTTTTAAGCCTTTAGTTACTTTTCCAAACAGAAGATTAACATGCTTAAACATCTACAAAATAGGACTTTGATTTAAAAATCTAGTACTTGACATATAGGAAACTATTTTTATGATGACTCCCTTAGACCCACAAATATATATGAATAATTTTCACATATTTAGTCTTATCCTAAGATCAAGTCAGGGTAGTTTTGTTTTGTTTTTTGCTCTGAATGCTTTTCTTTTTTTCGGATTAGGCTTTAAAATTCAGCATGAGAATTTATCATTGTATTAGGTAGTGAAAGGAAATGAAGTGAAAATAATTTTATAAGAAAACAATATATTAACTTTCTAGGCAACCTCATTCTCTTTGTGCAAGTAAAGGATGGAAGAGATAAGAGAATATCCCTATAGTTTAGCAAAAACTAGGCAGATGGTAAGTGGGAATGGTAGCACCTTTGCTGTTACTTAAGTAATCTAAGCTCTCACCCATACATTTATTTAAACACATATTGAGTACCTAGTCTGTGCCAGGTCCTATGATGGGTGCCAGAGACAACTAGCTCCACTGCCTTGGGAAAGGGAAGAGCAATTTCTCCCAGCTCTTTAACATACACCCTTCAGGCTGGATGCTGTGGTGGCTTCTTTTTCTTTTCCCCCCTCAAGACGTTCATGACATTTAATTTAACTTCACTATATGTGTGCAAAGAGGTTTTGGCTTTTTTTTTGTGGGGAGGCAGGTGGTTAGGAGAAGTATATGTCCCATGAATGAATACACTTATTCAATGTAGTATGCCACAATTTATGGAGACCAGACTATTTTTATGTGGCTAGTAGAACATAAAAATTGTAATCAACCTGTAATTACCTTGTGGAGGCTGAGAAGCACCTGTTATTTCATGAATCAAAATCTTCTAAACTAATCACCTAGAAGCATAAAAATGAAAAGCATATACCCATATATTTGCATAGCAAATACTGAAGTTCAGTCACAGTTATGGTTAAATGTGCAACTGATGTGTACAGTTTTTTACTAGCTGAAAGAGGGAAAACAAACAAATCAGTGTAAAAATTTATTTTCCCCCCTAAGATTGGACACATTCAATCTAGCTGCTTTGACTGACAAACCACTGAGTAATCCACTCAGTACTCTGAATTGACAAGTATTTTATATCTAAGCAAAAACAAAACAGATAAATAACTTGGACAAACACAGATTCAGTTATAAGTTAAAACCAGTTAAAAATTACTATCCTTTCATTCTTTCCCAACTTGTGTTAGCATATGACCACTCTTTTCAGGAATATTTACTGAACTCAGTTTTAAACATTTTTTTAATCAGGTAAATTATAACAGTGTGAAAGAAAGATGGATTCAAGAAATACTGAAAAGGTCAAATAGAAATTTGGTGATCTGAATCATGTACATCTTTACACAAGTCCACTTGAGATTTCATGGGAATAGATAACATTATCCTAAATGTAAAAGAAAACAATTTAGTCAAGGGCAAGGATTCAATTTATTTTACATCTCTGTTCCTAAAAGCTTATTGTTCTTATGGGTGATGTGTAGAAGCAGCTTATCAAATGTTTATTAAGTATCTTTACTAAAATAGCAGACACAATACAAACAATTTGCAGTAGATTATGATTTACAGATGTTTAGTTAAAAAAAAAACTGAGTAATTGCATTTTTTTATATTGAGAAAATAAACAGGGACCGTAATTCTGCTACAGAACATATTATTCATAAACAACCTTAAAGAATTACTTTTATAATGCCACATTCATGCTCATACCACAGAAACTGCATATGTGCAACGACAAACTCATATGAAAAGATAATTGAGTAGCATTCACTAGTGATGGCTCAAGTTGAAACTACTGTAGTTTTGGCTGAAGAAATTCATAATAATAAGGCAAAAATAACTACAGAATCATCACTTCAGAGTTGAGAAACAGTATTTTCCTTTAAATATCAGTGTTTGTTTGTTTTTTTAAAGTCTATGGTTTTGTTGTTTTTCTTGGAAAAAATGTTTAGAGCTCAAAATGATGATTTATGAACAAAAAAAACCTTATATCGAGACGTTTTAGTGAGTAAGCAAACATAACAGCAAATTCCTTACAGAGACCCTCTTGCTTAATCCTAGGGTTGCCTAAACTAAAATGAATTGTTTCTAAATAATACCATAATTTATCACTTTGTATCATTTCCTCCCACTCAGTTTTAGAAGGAAAAAAAATCAAGAAAAATATTTTCCTCATACAATTTATGCATAATTGTTTTCCTATTTTGAAAAAGCAATCAAAACATCCAACAAAGGCTCCTGAAGGTTATTTAAAACATCAGTCATGTTCACAGCAGGGAGGGGTAATGTAGGATAAGCACAGATCAATAAAGCTTAAATGTTTCATTTTGCTTTGACTCCATTCTTCCATTAGGGAATACTTTTTGCATACACCATAATGTGATATAGATACATTTAAAGGAACAAAGAATGCTTATCAGTGATGAAGGGAGAGGAGAGCATATCAGCACTCACACCTTTCCAATTTCCCAAATGGTTCTCTACCAAATTCCTTTCTGTCTTTCACACACACATACACACACACACACACACACACACATCCATAGTTATCTGGAACAAGCCTGGCTGACAGAAAAGTCTGATAATGGCCTTTAAGCAATTTCAGCTAAACAAAGGAAGTTGTGGTAGCTTAAAAGAGCATTTACATACCCCTTAAATGGATTTTCAAACCTGTGAGGAAAACAGTGGAAAAAAGAGCAAGGCCTGCAAAAACAATCTAGATTCTAGTCCTTTGGCCATAGAGATTAATATCCCCATTGGAAACTTGAAAAGATAGGTGCTTATCCCTAAGAATTCCATCTTTCAGTCGCTTCAGAGAGTCTCTCTTTCCCGTTAACAAAAATGTTATATATTTCCTGTGTCTACAAACCATATTTCTTTTCTTTTCAACTTGTACTTTTTCATAAACTAGCAGGAGTTAAAAGAGAGGAAACTTATATTTGAAATTTATATTCTAGTTAATAATATGTGCTGGGCAATTGTAGCTGCCATTTTGGTTTGCTCAAGGTCACCAAACATTTCCTTAAAATGGAATCTGCCTCCTTGGTCTTTAGAAGGAAGAAGCATGGCCAGACATAATACCCTCTGCAGTACTGATTGGTCCAATTGGTAGGCATATGACCCTAAAAGGACCAGAGTTCTTCTCTAAGGTTGCAGTGTGAAAATGGGAGACAGAAGCTTTCTTTCTACTGGAGTGGCTAAACTGGGGCAGTCAACAGCCCTTTTTCCCTGTCTCATGGGGCAAACCCATCTTTAGTACATGGAAACGAGACTGTGTTACAAAGAGAACCTTTTCTTTCCACTCAGTCATTCAGCAAACATTTACTAAACATCTGCTGAGTGCAAAGCGTTGTGCTGGGCAATGGGGATAAAAAGACAAATGAGTATCGTGACTGTATTTTGTGCATCAAAATCAAGATATTATCTATGGGAAAAATTTTGTATAGCTTCTAAATGTGAGATGTCATCTACAAGACACAGTTTAGATTTTAAAACATGCTAATTTTTAAGACATTTGAATGGTATGTAAAAAAAAAAATCCACAATATCCAAAGTTGAAAGAATAATGTTAAAAAGGCAAAATTTACAGGTGCCATAATTATAAGGCATCACAGACCTTAAAATCTTCTATTCAATTTTTCAACATCATGCAAAATCTAAGAATAAGAAAGATTAATGAAATAAAATATAAATGATATCCCCTCACAAACAGGGGAGAGGATCTATCATAAACTATTATGAGCCATGCTGAGAAGGCTTAGGTGCTGAATTTATCTGATACCACTGAAACAACCCACATGCTAGCAGCTTCCTCATATGTAAAACAGGAATAATAATAGTAGCTACTTCATAAAGTTGTTCAGGATGAAAGGATCTAAAATACAAAAACACTTAAACCAATAATTTGCAAATGGTAAACAATGAACGGTTTCTGTAACCTCAACCAATTAACCTCCTTTACAGCAATACAAGACTGTGGGCTAAACCAAGTCATAAGAGAATATGAAAGGCAAAACACTGATCTATAACCATTATCAAAAATAAATTATAAAGTCTGGAGGGGTCTTGTGATTGCTTTGAAATATACAGGAAAAATAAATTTTAATCACTACAGCCCTTTTAATTTATCTGCTCTACTTTTTAATATCCTAAAATAAAGGGTTCTGTATTTATAATTAAGGAAGAGAGCACCAAAGTATTTCAAATTTTAAAATATTTACTTTGTGTGGTTTCAAAGTAAACCCAATTGAAATATATCAGCCCCTTCTTTCATGTTCTTCAAGCTCCATTCCTTCAACGTTCAAAATGTATCTGAAATCTGATCCCTTTCTCTCTACTTCCATTACTATCATGCTAATCAAGCCGCTATCATATTGAACCCACACTAGATTGTAATGTCCTTTCCTGCTTCTCCTCTTCCTTAGAGACAATTTTCCACACAGCAGCCAGGATGATCTTCCTTAAAACCAGATTATAATAGCACAGTCCTGCTCATAACCCTCCAAAGGCTTCCATCACAAACAACAAAATCCCATCTCTCTATATAAGTCACAATAATATCTTGTTATGATAGACTATAATGTATTTTTCCATTCCACTATTAATAGGCATTATTCAGTTTGTAATTTTTGAGATCTTAAAAAAGTGCTGAAATAAACATCCTTGTGCAATCGGTACTTTTATTTCTCAGGGAAAGATTTCCTGAAATGGAATTACTGGGGCATGGAGTATAAGTATTTTCAATTTCAATAGATGTTGCCACATTGCCTTCCAAAAAAGTACTAACAACTCACATTTCCATCAGCAATGTATCCAAATACCTTTTCTATATATCCCACCCCCAATTAACAGGTATTTTTGATCATTTCAGTGTTTGCCCATCTGAAAGATGCAAAGTGATGGTT